>NC_081566.1:11539736-11839736 GCF_022355385.1 Mustela nigripes
ATGCTTTTTTTTTTTTTAAAGATTTTATTTATTTATTTGACAGACAGAGATCACAAGTAGGCAAAGAGGCAGGCAGAGAGAGAGGAAGGGAAGCAGACTCGCTGCCAAGCAGAGAGCCCGATGCGGGGCTCGAACCCAGGACCCTGGGATCATGACCTGAGCCAAAGGCAGAGGCTTTAACCTACTGAGCCACCCAGGCACCCCTATTTAAAATTTCATACAGTTAAACAACTTGCTCAAATATGTATGGCTACAGGGTGGCTTAGTTTGTTAAGCATCTGCCTTCAGCTCAGGTCATATCTCAGGGTTCTGGGATTGAACCCTGTGTCAGGCTCTCTGCTCAGCAGGAAGCCTGCTTCTCCCTCTGCCTGCTCCCCCCCTTCTCCTGCTCTCTCTCCAATAAATAAGTAAAATCTTAAAAAAAAAAAAAAAAAAAAAAAGCATGGGTACAGATACCAGAGCCAGAGTGCATCATGAGTCTAATGCCAAAATTCACACTTCCACTGCATCATACCACAAGGATTAAATCAGGTGCTCTGGCGCTCATGAAGTGGAACACATGATTCTATCCCCGAAGAGTTCAAACTTTGAGAAGACATAACTAGTGTAACAATAGGAAATACCAGAAGCCCTTCTTGACTCCTTACTAGTCATGTCTGGATTTTATTATGTACAAAATATAAAGTAACTGGGAGGTTTTTAAGCAATCTGATTTATGTTTTTAAATGTTACTCTAGCTGCTAAGCAGAAAATGGATAATAAGGGGGAGCACAGGGTCCACACCGGAGGAGAATACCCTCTGCCTGGTCAGTGACCGTGAATAAATACAAGTGGATTGACTTTATTTATGTGGAGATTCAGCTCAGTGACAGGACTAAAAGGACTGGCTTATTGATGAATAACATATGGGGAAGGTAAGTAAAACAGGAATTAAGAACAGACTCGAATTTTCCCTTGACCAACTACATGACTGGTGGTAACTTTTCAATTTGTGATGTATACCATGCATCTAAGTACACAGCTGGATATACTACATTGTAAGGGCAGCTACCTAGTTTAAGGAAATAGCATGGCACAATGAAGGCCCTGAATACATGGGATTCAAAAATCACTTTCACCACTTCCTGCCTGTATAACTGGGATATTTGATTCTTAGCCACACAGAACAGTAAGGGTCTAATACCTCAATGAAAAGTTGTTACAGTGCCTGGCATACAGTAAGCACTGTTACTACTTTTAATAATCAAGGGGGTAGCACTCTAACTAGCTAAATGACTGATAAGTTTTGTTGTCTACCTGCTAGGATGGATAGTTGTGAAATTCATTTTCAGAAAAGTCTCCTGCAAGACCTTTCACTAGACTGAAATCCACAATTTAATGGCTACTCTGGTATGGTTTTCTGCTGCATTATATAATCAAACTACACATTAGAATCTTGTTCAAATTAGTGGAATTAAGAAACAAGACTTTCTGGGATGCCTGGGTGGCTTAATCGATAAAGCATCTGCCTTTGGCTCAGGTCATGATCCCAGAATCCTGGGACTGAGTCCTGCATCGGGTTCCCTGCTCAGCAGGGAGCCTAGTTCTTCCTCTGCCTGCTACTCACCCCCCTTGAGCTCTCTCTCTCCTTGCTTCCCTCTTTGACAAATAAATAAATAAAATCTTAAAAAAAAAAAAAAAAAACCCACAAGACTTTCTGAGTATTTTGTATTATCTACGGCCCTACAATCAGATTTTTATAATGACTATTTAGATTCTAATCCAAATTCATCACCAACAAAACTTACTGATGGATCATAAAGAAATATCAGGGGCGCCAAGGAGAATCAGCTGGTTGAGCATTCAACTATTAATTTAGGCTCAGTCATGATGGAAGCCCTGCATCAGGCTCTGCACTGGGTACGGAGCCTGCTTGAGAGTCTCTCTCTCCCTTCCCGCCCCCCGGCTGGTGCACATAAGCGAGTGCGCTCTCTCCACCCCCCTCAGAAAAAAAACAAAAAAACAAACCAAAAAACCCCAGCTGTGTATTTCTATTTTCTAAATATAAATATCCAACACTGAAAGATACAATATACAGCATTTTTCATAAGGAAAAATGAAAAATAACCATCCCAAGATTCAGTGAAAATATGTTTGAGAGTATACAGGTGTTATTACATAACTAACTGTAGATGTTCTATACTTATATAAGACCACCATAACCAAGTATTGTTTTTTCTTCCACAGTAAAAAAAATTATAATAAATGCTCATTAGCTTACAAATCAATCAAATCTAAGTTTTCAGCAATATTACCATACCTGCAGCAATCTTTCCCTGAAGCACAGATTCCACTGATACTTCATCTTCGAGGGCCTGAAGACTCACTTCTGGCAAGGGCAGAAGACCACTAGTCACTTTTGCTGTTAAGCCTCGCATACTTTCACTGTAAGTATTTTTAAAAGATAATATTATTACGATATATTTGTACTATAATATACTTGATTATCTCTAGCCAGAAGGAAAAAAAGAAAAAGCCACCACATAAAAGTAAATAAGCTAAAACTAAAATCTGATCATAAAACCCACTTTACGTGCTTCTGGGTCTGAGGTGGTTCCCACCTAAAAATGTATTTCCCAACAGCTTTAGGAGAGTATAGATTTATTAAGCCAGATGTCCTAAGGACATACATGATTCCCTAGATTGTTTGAAAACTGGTTCAATGCCATTAATCTTATTACCTGACCTACTCTCAAAGAACTCTTCACACACAAACAGGAAGAACTAATGCATTTTAGAAAAATTACTGCTATGGTCAAAGGGGAGAAAGCCCATAAAAAAATGTCCAAACACAGTTATCTCAAGAATCGAGTCTGGGATGTGTCTTTAATTCCATAGAAGAAAAAAAAAATCCAAATGTATCTTTTGCTTCCACTATAGAGATTAGATTCCTGGATGATCCTTATATTGTAAATAACCAAAAATGATGGTTAAAATACTTTTTTGAATGAATTGATAGAGCCAAACATGAAGAGACAGCGGGGGGCACCTGGGTGGCTCAGTGGGTTAAGCCTCTGCCTTCAGCTCAGGTCATGGTCTCAGGGTCCTGGGATCAAGCCCTACATTGGGCTCTCTGCTCTGTGGAGAGCCTGCTTCCCCCTCTCTCTCTGCCTGCCGTTCTGCCTACTTATGATCTCTCTCTGTCAAATGAATAAATAAAATCTTTAAAAAAAGAGAGAGAGAGACAGCAGGATTTTGGAAACCTCTAAGCTGGCTTGGGCCTTGAGGGTTGGTTACCAAATCCAATGCTGGTGGTCTCTGACTTTGAGACTCTCGAGATGCATAGAGGCAGAAGAAAAAGCTATGGACTAACAGAGCCAAGGCACACAAAGAAGAGCCTCCTCCCTGTGCCATTCAACTCCATAAGGCTATACCATTAGCCTTATCAGTGAGAAATCAGTGAGAGAAGCACCCACTGTGCAGGACAGGGAGCAATAATGCTGCTCCTCTTGGCCATGGCTAGAAGTATCTGCTCAGAAAAAGAATATTTCCCTTCACACAAAGTGGAGGCAAGAATTCAAGCTATGATATTTGACAATACTCAGACAGCAATGTTTTATAAATTATTCTCAGGTTGGTAATGCTCTACATAACCCACAGACACCACCAAATATTCTCCAGAATCTCAGAGTTCTCAAAGATGAAATTCCAAAGAAAATGACTCAGTCAAAATAACAAACTAGAACAAGGAACTCCAGCCAGCAGAATCAATCTATCAAAGATTTTAGATATTGAAAAAAAATCAGAGAACAGAAAATATGTTTAATATGGTAAAGAACTCAAAGATCTAGCTTGCTAGTGAGGAAGAAACTTTAAAAATTATCATGAAAAAGGTCAAGTAGATTTGAAAAAAGTAACATAACTCCTGGAATGAAAAATTATAAAATTTAAAACTCAATTGGTGGGGGGTGCCTGAGTAGCTCAGTCCTTAAGACTATGCCTTTGGCTCAGGTCATAATCCCAGGGTCCTGGGATGGAGCCCGACATTGGACTCCCTGCTCAGCGGGAAGCGTTTCTCCCTCTCCCACTCCCCCTGCTTGTATTCCCCCTCTCGCTCGCTCTCTCTCTGCCAAATAAATAAATAAATAAATAAATCTTTAAAGAAAAAAAAAAAACTCAATGGGGGAGAAAACCTCAAAGGAGTAATGAGAATTGCAGCAATATGCAACAATATGGACAAATGTCAGAGTGTGATAATAATGAAAGGAGCAGGGCACCTGGGTGGCTCAGTGGGTTAGGCCGCTGCCTTTGGCTCAGTTCATGATCTCAGGGTCCTGGGATCGAGTCCCGCATCGGGCTCTCTGCTCAGCAAGGAGCCTGCTTCCCTCTATCTCTCTCTCTGCCTGCCTCTCTGTCTACTTGTGATCTCTCTCTGTCAAATAAATAAATAAAATCTTTTTAAAAAAATAATAGTAATAAAAGGAGCAAAAAATATCCGCAGAAATGATTACATTCACGTAACATTTAAAAGGCTATAAAACTAAGAAAATAATATTTAAAAACACAAACATATGTAACAAAACTATGAATAAGCAAGGAAACAATAAACACAAAAACCGTAATAGTAGTTACTTGGACTATAATAGTAGTTACTTTGAGAAGAGGGAAAGGGGCTGGAATGGAAAGGAATACAGAAGAACTCCAATGTCCTTTTTCTAAAACTTTTATGGTGAGTAGACAGGCAATCACTGCATCATGATTCTTTTTAACTTACAAATATTCTTTTGTCTCCATTCAACAAACAGTACTCTTGTACCTACTTAAACAAAAGCAAACTCAAAAAACAAATAAGACAGCAAACTAGGATGAGAAAGAGAATCCCCAAACTCTTCGAGAATGTAGGACAGAGAGACAAAGAAATAAGTAGTTGAAAGTTACAGGCAAGAGGGGCACCTGGCTGGCTCAGTCAGTGGAGGATCTGACTCGTGATCTCAGCGTTGAGTTCAAGCCCCACACTGGTGTAAGTCTACTCAAAAATAAAATCTTTTAAAAAAAGTTACAGGCAAGAGAGGAAGAAGATCTAACATGTTTATTCAGAATCCCTCAAAATATAACACTAAATAATAAGGAAAAAGCAATATTCTAAGGACACCTGGGTGGCTCAGTTGGTTAACTATCTGCCTTGAGCTCAGGTCATGATCCCAGTATCAAGTCCCACATTGGGCTCCTTGCTCAGCGGGAGCTTGCTTCTCCCTCTGCCTGTCACTCCCCAAGCCTGTGCCCATGTGCTCTCTCTCCCTCTGACAAATAAATAAAATCTATTAAGAGGACAAAAAAAAAAAAAAAAAAAAAAAAAAAAAAAAAAAAAAAAAAAAAAAAAAAAAAAAGCCTGGGGCACCTGGGTGGCTCAGTGGGTTGAGCTTCTCTGCCTTTGGCTCCAGTCATGACCTCAGGGTCCTGGGATCAAGACCTGCACATCTCTGCTCAGGAGGGTGCCTGCTTTCTCCTCTCTCTCTGCCTGCCTCTCTGCCTACTTGTGATCTCTGTCAAACAAATAAATAAAATCTTTAAAAAAATGAAGAAGAAGAAGAATCAATGTTCTAAAAGGTATTTCCCAAATCTGTAGAGACCACACCAATTCTCTGGAATTGGGAAGAACAGTGAATCCTAGGTAGAATAAAAAGAAATGACTTCTCAACAACAGTGGAAGCCAAAAGTCTGGAATATCTTGAAAATTCTAAGCAAACACTGCTGTCAACATATAATTATGTATCCCTGGAATTATCCTTAAATATGAAACACGCTTTTAGAAAAAAACAAAAACAGTCTACCACAAATAAACTCTCCCTTAAAGGGAGTCCTAAAGAATTATAGCTAGAAGGCTTCAGGGAGAATAGCGATCAGAAAGTCTGAGACACAAAAAGAGCTCTAGATATCAGCAGTGGGGTCCCCTGAACCTCATATGATCCATGTAATAAGCATGGAAATAAACTACCAGAAGCCAAGGGATGAATCACTGGAAAAAGAGAGGAGAAACAATCCCCAAAGCTTACACAAGGCCAGGAATACCTCCAAAGTGGAAAAACCTCCTAATACATGAGGCACTGAGTAGAGTACTCAGAAAGGTACTGACTGCTTCAGTGGTGTGGGAAAAAAAAATTACCTTCCCCTTTTTAAAAAGATTTTATTTATTTGAGACAGACAGAAAGCGAGAGAGAGCACAAAAAAGAGGTAGACCTAGAAATAACACAGAAGTTAGAATTACTGGATGAGGACATTAAATCAGTTATCCTAGCCATAATACCTCTGTCCAAGAAGACAGAAGATATATCAGAAGATATAAAAAAGACCAAATCAAACTTCGAGAGATGAGAAATACTGAATGGGATTCAGACACTTAAAGTATTACTGAACCTAAACATCCACAGAAGAAACTATCTAATACGAAGCACATGGAAGAGAAAGAAGAAAAAAAAAAAAGGCTGAGGCAGGAAAAGAACAGAACATCAATGACCTATGGGACAATATCAAGTGCCCTAATATATAACAGCAATCTCAAAAAAAGAAAAAAAAAAAGGACAAATATTTAAAAACTTATGGCCAAAAGTTTCCCAATTTGATGAAAACTATAAACCCACAAATCCAAAAAGGCCAACAACTCAACCACAAGGCACATGAAGAAATGGCACCAAAATACATCATACTTGGGCTCACTTCAGCAATACATATACTAAAACTGAAACAAAATATATCATATGCAAGGGAAAAAGAAAATCTTAAAAAGTATTACACTGCAAAGATGAACAAGAATGACAAGAGACTTCTGGTGTAAAACTATGCAAGCCAGAAGATGGTGAAAAAATATATTTTAAGTTATGAAAGAAAAAAAAAATTCAACCTAGAATTCTATCCCCTGTGAAAATATCACTTAAAAATGAAGGCAAAATACTTTTCAACACACAAGAGTGAAAAAGACAGTCACCAGCAGATAGGAAGTACAAAGAATGTCGAATAAGTTCCTTCAGAAAGAAGAGTATTTTGAACTGAATGAAAATGAAAACATGACCTACCCAAATTTGTGTAATACAGCTTAAAGCAGTGTTTAGAGGGAAATTCACAGCACTAAACAACTAGAAGATCTCCTATCAGTAACCTAAGCTTCCACCTTAAACTAGAAAAGGAACAAATTAAACCATCAACAGAAGAAAGGAATAAGAGAACTGAATTTAATGAAACAAAACAGAAAAATCATAGTTGAAAATAATCCATGAAACAAAAAGCTGGTTCTGTATGATTAAGAAAAAAACAAAAACAAAAAAACAACAAAACAGAGAAACAGATCAATGAAATCAAGAGACCAGAGACTGAACTATTCCACTTATGACAAAAATAACATTTCAAATCACTGTGAAAATGATACCAGATGGAAAAATCACAAAATTTTAATAATGTCCTGAGATAATTTAGCCATCCCTGCTGGGAAGAAAAAAAACTCCTCCTCCTCAGTATGATACAGAAATGGGAAATTATAGATGAATAAAAGATCAGAAGGCATTCCCACCCTAAAATGAGTGGTGAGGGGAAGGAAGCTACAATCTATGAAGCAACTTCCATGTACTGGACATTAATTAGACTTCAAATCTTCAGGTAAAACTGACACCATGTCTGCCCTATAGTTTCGGGCACCCTGCCTTATCTTTGTATCCCCAGCACTATTATTCTGAGTAGCACAGCATAAAACACTTTTTTGAGGGGGGAAAAACTGCTTCAATGGCTAACACCAAAAGATAATGATCTTGAGGTGAAAACTGACATATGGAAATAAAAACTTTCAGGGTAGGGGGTACTCAATGGTCTAGAAAGAGAAAACTCAAGGGAAAAGAATGATCTCAGAGAGTACACAGAGCCATTTGACTTAATCACTAAATTCCAAAATATAATAATTTGCAGCCTAATTTGCAGGAAAACCTTAAAGGTAAAGTTTATAAATCCACAATTAATCTAAAACAAAAGGAAGTAAGGGTGCCTGGCAGACACAGTCAGTAGAATATGTGACTCCTGACCTTGGGGTTGTAAGTTCTAACCCCACGTCTGGGGCAGAACCTCCTAAAATAAAGTAAAAGGAAGTAGAAAGTTTTGTGAAACATTTGCTATCTTGAATGTATCAGTGGGTAGATTTTTATTACTATTCTGTTACCTTAAATCAAAATAAATTCAACAAAATAAAGTCAAATTTGCATTAACCCATCAGAAACAGAACCTAGTGCTGTAGGGACTGTTTTCAAGTGTTAAGAGGTTCCAAGTACACTGTATCTATGTATTTTTTAATTTCTTCTTTAATTTCCTGGGTGACCCATTTATTCTTTAGTAAGATGTTTTTTAACCTCCATGTATTTGTGGTCTCTCCAGCTTTTTTCTTGTGGATTTCTTCAAGTTTCTTACTGCTGTGATTGGAGAGGTGCCTGGCTGGTTCAGTTGGTGTGTCTCTTGATCTCAGGGTCGTGAGTTTACACCCCATGTTGGGCGCAGAGCCTACTTAAAAAAAAAAAAAAAGACAAAAAAAAAAAAAAGACAAACAGCGTTGTGATGGACAATACCCATGGTATGATCCCAATCAGCTTTTTTAAAATTATAAATGGGATGGGGGGGGAGAGCACACTCAGGGTGAAGGGGCAGCGGCAGGGGAAAGGGAGAGAGAATTTTAAGTAGGCTCCATGCCCAGCGCAGGGCTTGATCTCAAGACTCTGAGATCAAGACTTGAGCTGAGATCAAAAGTTGGATGCTTAACCAACTGAGCCAGCCAGGCACCCCGATCTCAATCTTTTTGCACTTGATGAGGCATGATTTGTGACCTAGCATGTGATCTATTCTGGAGAATGTCCCATGTACACTCAAAAAGAATGTGTATTCTGCTGCTTTAAGATGAAATGTTCTGAATATATCTGTTAAGTTCATCTGGTCCAATGTGTCATTCAGAGCCATTGTTTCCTTATTGATTTTCTGCTTTGAAGATCTGTCCATTGCTGTAGGTGGGGTGTTAAAATCCACCACTTAAATTATGGTTCCTCTGTGTTTGTTGTGAACTATTTTAAATATCTGGGTGCTCCCAAGTTGGCAGCATAAATATTGACAAGTGTTACGATCTTCTTGTTGAATAGATCCCTTTATTATGATATAGTGAGTGCCCCTCTTCAGCTCTTATTACAACAACTGGTTTATAATCTAGTTTGTCTGATCTAAGGATGGCTACTTGGCTTTCTTTTGATGTCCATTAACAATGAGAAATGTTCTCCATCCCCTTGCTTTCAATCTGCAGGTGTCTTTGGGTCTCAGATGAGTCTCTTGCAAGCAGCATACAAATGGGTCTTGTTTTTTTAATCCATCCTGACACTCTATGGCCTTTGACTGGAGAATGTAGTCCATTTACACTGAGTAATTATTGAAAGATATGAACTTAGTGTTCTTGTATTACTTGTTAAGTCGTCATTTCCAGAGAATTTCTGCTCTAGTCTTTATTGTTTTTGGTCTTTCTTTTTCCACTCAAAGACCCCTTTAATATTTCTTGCAGGGCTGGTCCAGTGGTTATGAGCTCCTTTAGTTTTTGTTTGGGAAACTCTTTATCTCTTTTACTCTGAATGGCAGCCTTGCTTGATAAAATATTCCGGACTAGCTATTTTTCCCATTCAGCAGGTTGAACATACCAAGCCACCTTCTTCTGGCCTGCCAAGCTTCTGCGGTGACATCTGCTGCTAACCTAATGTGACTTTCCTTATAAGTTAGGGACTTCTTTTCTCTTGCTGCTTTGAGGCTGTTTTCTTTGTCTCTGTATTTTGCAAGTTTAGTGTGTCTTGGTGTTGGCCTGCTTGTATTGATTTTGTTTGGAGTTCTCTGTGCCTCTGGATTTGGATGTCTGTTTCTTTCCCCAGATTAG
Source organism: Mustela nigripes (assembly GCF_022355385.1). NCBI lineage: Eukaryota > Metazoa > Chordata > Mammalia > Carnivora > Mustelidae > Mustela > Mustela nigripes. The sequence goes on from NC_081566.1 coordinate 11,549,647, forward strand.
GACACTTTTTGGCTATAATTTCCTCAAATAAGCATTCTGCCTCCTTTGCCCTCTCTTTTTTTTTCTTCTGAGACTCCTATGAAATGAGCATTATTACATTTTATGGAGTCACTGAGTCCCCAAGTCTCCATTCATGATCCAAGAGTTTTCTTTCCATCTTCTTTTCAGTCTCATTATTTTCCACAATTTTACCTTCTATGTCATGTATTCGTTCCTCTGCTGCTTCTATCCTTGTGCTCACTACACCCAGTCAGTTTCAAATCTCAGTTATAGCATATTTTTATTTTGGCTTGACTAGGTTTTAAGTGTTTTATCTCTGTGTTAAGGTACTCCCTGGTGTCTTCTATGCTTTTCTCAAGCACAGGTAGTATCCTTATGATTGATTGTTGTCTTAAATTCTGGCTCCGGCATATGACTTCTGTATATTTCAATGAGATTCCTGGCCATGACTTTTTCTTGTTCTTTCTTTTGGGATGAATTCCTCAATCTTGACATTTTGTCCAAGTCTCTGTCTTCAGTATGTTAGGAAGTCCTGTTATGTTTCCTGTTCTTGAGAATACTGTAATGGCTTTATTATGAAGAGGCCATATATCATCCAGGGCCTGGTGCTTCAGGCAGTGTCCTGTCGTGTGCTGCGTGCCACCGCGCTGCTGTGTTTGGGCTGCTCTTTCCCTCAGGTCAGTCCTCTGCAGAGTTTCTCCGTGCCTGCAGTGGGCAGTGTTTGGCCCTTGGCCAGAGTGTGGTGAGTTTTAACTAGATGTGCTCTGGTCTGCTTGTTAGAAGAGACCTGATGCGGTTTCCACTGGAGCTGAAGTTCTGTAGCATTCTATGGTCAGTGTATGCGTTGGGGGTGGGTTGTGCTGGTCTTCAAGGGGGAGAGGCCCACTACCTGGTTCTCAGGCACACTTGTGGTCCAATTTCTCTGTAAAAGTACTTGTCCTAAATTGATCCATGATTTTCTCTCTGCTAGGCCCAGTCACAGTTCCATAACACGGACTTCTGTACAGGTACATCGAAGGTCAGTCACACATCTCCAAAGCACTGTTGCTTGTGCTCTAGCTGACGCCTTCCACCTCAGGCCAGTAACAAGATGCTCTGCAGCCACTTCAACACCACATAGCAAACCCAACTACACAGTATTTTCGCAAAAGATTAAGATTATAATGATGTTAAGTTAGTGCTATCCTTAGAAACTTAGAGATTAAATTTAAAGGCTCTAGAACTTTGAATCCTTGAAGCTGTTAACTTCCTTAGTGATCTGTTTAATCTGTCACATTCAATGGATAATCAGTTTATCAATTCTGAGTCTATTTCTTAATTCACTCAACCAATACTAAATGCTTATCATCTGGTAAAATGCTCCACACACAAAAATGAAAGGCTGAAACCACAGCTTCCTTCTAAGTGCTCCTCTATCTTCAAATCCCCATTTCCCTTCTCCATTCAGTTGTTTCTTAGGATTACAATAACAATTATAATTCACTTCTTGGTCCTGCAAGTTAGACTTAGCTTCTATATAACTAAAGGAATTTACCCCTTTAGAACCTCTGGATTTCGAGCTGTGTTCTCAAACTGATGCTATTTCAAGAGGAAAAAGAATTTCTCAAAGCTCTTAGTGTCTGAGAAACAGCAAGTTGAACAATAACTGCAGGTTCCATCCAGAGTATTAGAAAAGGCACAAACTTTGAATTAAAATGGTTTTAAGTCCTGGTTCTACTGCTTACTAATACATGTAATGTTGGACTTCTCTACTCTGTCTTCATGTCACACCCAAGCTTCTAGATAATGTGAATACCTATCTTTCTAACTCTTAGTTTATCATGGGGCCTGGCACAAGAGTTTTTAAAAAGTGCTCAGTGAATGAAACAAAGTTAGCCTCTGAATCCACAGAGCAAAAATTGGCTTCAAGACCTTTCAAATCACAATTTACAGAATGAATTTTAACATTTTAAGCACAATGAAGAGAACTGAAAAATTATACTATTAGAAAGAACATCTCATATAGACATGTATGTTCACAAATATACGCTAAGCAGCTCTGCTCAGTTTTGTACAAAATTAAGTAGAGTCCCAGCCTTTACGACATGTCAACATCAGCAACCTCTGAAAGTTTCAATTCCTTCTGAAGGTCTAGGCAGGCAGAGCAGGACATTGGGGGAAAAAAAAAATGCTGGCTGCCAGTGAAATAAAAATGTTCATCTTCTTGATACCACAAAAGGATTATATCATTTTTCTCAAAACCCTTCAATGACTCCCTACAGCATATAAAAACCAATATCCTCAGCCACAGGCAATGAATGGCAGCTCCAGACTATCTCTACAGGGCTGTCTCCCAAATTCCCCAGAAGTTTGCTACTGCCTAGCACTTTCATTCTTTTACGCTATTCCCCCCTTTCATCTCTATGTGCCAAAACCCCATCCATCAAAGACTAAACTCCCAGTGTGGTCTGCATAGACCCATCCTTTCCCACTTAATCTCATCTCTGAGCTCACTCCTTTCCCCTTAGGTTAGCAATCATAACTATTATTTTTGAAACCTGTTATCTGTGTTTGTCTGTCCTCCCACCCCCCATAGTATGAATTCCTAAAAAGCAAAAATCATGTCTTGTTCCTGTGAATTCCAGAGTCACAATGCCTTGCAACTAACAGATCCAAAACATGGTATTTTAGGACAGCAAAGATACTCACCACAGGGAATAGAAATAGAAATAGACAGGTTAAGCAATAAAATCGACTTTTAAAAACTCAATGTTCTTAAAAGCCAACAAGAAAACAAACAACCCAATTAAAAAATGGCCAAAGACCTTAGCAAACACTCTCTAAGAGGATACACAGATAGCAAGGAAGCACACGAGAAGCTCCATTTCATAGGTCATCAGAGAAATGCATTTCAAAGCAATGAGACACCACTGCACACCTTTTAGAACGGCCCAAATCCGGAACACTGACACCAAATGCTGGTGAGGATGTGGAGCAACAGGAACTCTCCTTCACTGCTGGTGGGAATCCAAAATGGTACGGCCACTCTGGAAGATAGTTTGGCAGTTTCTTTCAGAACTAAACATATTCTTACCATAGGATCCAGCAATCACACTCCTTGGTATTTACCCAAAGGAGCTGAAAACATGTCCACACAAAAAACTGCACACAGATGTTATCACAGCTTTTCCTTGTAACTACTAAGATCTGTAGAAAACTAGTACGTCCTTTTGTAGGTGAATGGCTAAATAAATGGTAGAATGTCTAGGCAACGTAATAGTCACTCCGTTCTGAAAAGAAGTGAGCGAGGGCCCCCTGGCTAGTTCAAACAGGAGAGCCTGTGACTCTTGATCTCAGGTTCCAGACACTGGGCAGAGATTACTTAAATAAACAGACAAAAACTTTAAAGAAGAAATGAACTATCAAGCCATGAAAGGACATAGAGGAATAAGAATTATTACTAAGTGAAAAAAGTCAATTTGAAAAGGTTACATACTGCATGATTCCAATGACAGGACAATTCAGGAAAAAGCAAAACTATGGAGAAAGTAAAAAGACTTTCTTGGTTGCCAAGGTTTAGCAGTAAGTGAGGGATGACTAGAGAGAGTACAGAGGATTTCTAGGGCTGTGAAAGTACTTTGATAACACTGTAACAGTAGATACTTCTCATTCTGTCCAAACCCACAGAACATACACCACCAAGACTGAACCCTAATGTAAACTGTGAACTTTGGTGATAATGATGTGTCCATGTAGGTTCAATAATTGTAACAAATGTTCTATTCTAGTGGGGAATGTTGATAATGGGGGGAAGCTATGCCTGAGTGGAAGCAGGGAGTGTGAACTACAGTCTCTGTACCTACCACTCAACTCCGCTGTGAGCCTAAAACAGCTCTAAAAAAATAAACTTATTAAAAAGAAAAATCTCTTATTGGCCACAGAGTTTGGGGTCCAACTTATTTTTAAATATATATGGTCTCAGTACTAAGAAGCAAAATAAAATTCACAAAACTACTAGGAAAGATTTTATAACACATAATACTACAAATCAGGGGTGCCTGGGTGGCTCCGCCTCCGGCTCAGGTCACGATCCCAGGGTCCTGGGATGGAGCTCCACATCGGCCTCTCTGCTCGGCAGGGAGCCTGCTTCTCCCTCTCTCTCTGCCTGCCTCTCTGCCTAGTTGTGATCTGTCAGTCAATTAAATAAATAAAATCTTAAAAAAAAAAAAAAAAAAAGAATACCACAAATCAGTTCTGCGGGATACACACACAGCCTCAAAAGCAGCTGAATCCCACTACAGCAAAAAAACTCTCATTTAGTTGTTCACTAATTATATTGTAACAACACAGAACAAACATTTCCACAGAACATTCTCTATGCATTTTTACTTTCTTTGTGACTCCTAAAAAGACTAAGAATTATGATGTACGTGTAAGCTGTCAGTGGACTCAACTTCTACTAATAAACTATTAAGTTAAACTTCTTTAGTAGCGGCTCTTTCAAACTTACTTCCAACATTTATTAATCTCCAAGTACTTTTAAAACATTGTGCTGGGCAGGGAACTCTAGGGCACTAAGATGACCCACTTCCTGACCTCAAGAGTTTACCTTCCAGAAGGAGATACATATAATCAACCCTTAGAATATCAGACAAAAATAAATGCTGCAACAGTGGTATAAATGATGTGGAATAAAGGGAAATGGAAGAGTGACTAGAAAACATGGCATTTAAAGTGAGGAGGATTTGAAATTTCAGAACTTGAATAAAGCAGGGATGGAGCTCCAGGCTGAAGGCCATGAGCAAAGAAACACCTACATACATCTTCAAGAAAAATGGGCCCGGATATGGGGAGGATTCTGGAATAGGCAAAGCATAAATATGTGAGTAGTTGAGTCTGGAAAGCAGAAGAGACTTATCGTGGAAACTGCTTGCCTAACCTAAGAGAGTTAGACTTCATTCTGAAGAAAAATTAGAAGGTGCTGTAAATTTTCATGGTCAGCAGGAGAAAAGGGAACAATGTTATGCTTCCTTTTAAATGAAGATGTGTCCATCCCCAAATTGCTACAGAAGGATCTTTTAAAAATCATTTTAAAATAATTCTGGCTGTTTTGCGACCTGGTGACGCTTTGCTAGGTTACTGAAAAACAGGATCAAAAATTACAGTAACGGAGAGAATGCACACTTCCCATAGCACTTAACACACCTGGAGCATCCCTCCAGCATTAACTTGAAACTGCGCTTGTCATTCCTGGTCTCCCACTCAGTCGGTCAAAGCTCACGAAAGGTTCTCAAAATCTACCGATTCTTTAGGATATTCTGAGAATAAACGGAAGTTGAAAGTTTCCATGAGGCCTATATTTTACCCTAAAGGGCCCAGGTTCTTCCAAATACTTTTCAAACGGTATTTGAAAAAAGATAACAGCGAGCACCGACCTCGTTGGCGCTGAGAATCAACTAACCTCCCCCACAGCCCGGCAGTCAAGTAGTAACAAAAGTGATCATCCTCAAGTTCGGGGGTCCAGGAAGACGACAGCCACCCCAAGACGTGCTGACCAAATCGCCGCACTCTCCACTCCCGCCCCGACCCCTCCCGCGGCCCGGACTCACCCGAGCCAGGCCCAGGAGCATGTGGAGCACACGGCGATGAAATACCGGCTCCACCGCCCGGTAAGCTCGCTCGGGGCCAGGCCGACCAAGGTCTCCACCACTCCGGAGCACGGCGCCCAGGGCATGCCGCGGGCCCGGCCCCCCGGCGCGGCGTGCGGGCCCGGCCGGCGCCGCGGAAGGCGCAGGGGGTGGTTCCCGCAACGCCTCTCCGCCGCCATGTGCCGCCGGCCGGTGGTTATGTAACCCGCTGCCTGGGGGGCCTCCCTCCCCCCGGCGCGCGGCCCCTGCCGCCAACCGCGTTCCCCCGCCGCCCGCCCAGCGAGCCCGGCCGCCCGCTCCCGCGCCGCGCGCCCCGGCCCCCGGCCCCACGCAGGGAGGCCCGCGGCCCTGCGGCCCAGGCCGCGCGGACCCGCCCTCGCGCGCCGGCCCGGCCCCTCCCGCCTTTTCCCTACCTGCGCAGGGCGGGCGGCAGACCGCCCCGGCCGCCGAGTGCAGGGGGCGCAAGGCCGCGCGCGAGCTCCTCCCGCGCGGGTCCGTCACAGCATCTCCCGGGAGACACGGCCGCCTCAGGCAGGGCGCGTACGCCGCCGCACCTCCAGCCCCCGCCCGCGACCTCGCCGGCCGCGGCAGACCCACAGCCCCTGAGGCGCCTCCGCCGGCTGCCGTCCGACGCGCAGATCCGCGACTCCGAGGCCGCCCGCGCCGCCGTTCCAAGTCCTCCTCCCTACGACTCTGCCTCCTACAGACTGATGGCGCCGGGCCTGCTCTAAGCATTACCGCGGGCGGACCGACCAAGTCTTATAAGCCTGGGAGGGGTGGGGCGGGGTGGGGCGGGGCGCCGAGGGGCGGGGCGCCGAGGGAGGGCGCGGAGGGAGGGCAGCAGCCGGAAAGGGGATCGCGGCGCGGAGACCTGAGTTCTCGCGAGTGTTCCGGCCTAGGCGCCGGCTCCGCGGGAATTTTCAAACTCTCGCAGGAGAAGGTAGGGGGAGGGAGGGGAAGCCCGCCTGGCACCGCGGATCATTTACATGGAGCAGGATCTCCCCGCCTCCAGAGAGCTGCTGGGGGCGGGAGGAGGGGGAGTGCGGGAGGAAACTACAAGTCCCGCGATGCCTTGCGCGCCACCCCGCTGCGGCGGCCTGGCACGCGTACGCGCGTGGAGTCGGGAGTGGTAATCTCTGGCCGGGGCCTCCGGGATCCGCGGGCGGGGCTAGGGTTTCTCTGTGGCGGGAGAGGGGCCGCCACGTTAGCGTCTATCCCTAGCGTATATAGCTGGCTGCGCCTGGCTGGCCTCTGCTGCCTTGGCGGGCGCGTCTACCCTCGGTGGTTTTCGTTCCTTGTGCTCGGACTCTTCGTGCCCAAGGTGGCAGTCTGGGGAAACCCTTTTAAATACCCGTGGCCACAGGTGTCACACCGCCTAGCCTAATCTTTTTCCTCTTTTTACCCCAAATTAGTTGCCGTTTTGGTCGCTGAGGGTTTCACTGCGGAATTTCTTTAATTTGTTGTTGGTATCTTTGAAGCTAGTCCCAGCACCGAACGCGTTTCAAGCACGGAGATGTCCACTATGTCCCTGATAGTAAATACCAAATAAAAGGATTATAACGTGAGGTGGAGGGAAGATTGTGGCAGCCGCTTCTGTTATCAGGAAAGCTTGTCCTTTTCTGTTACCCTCTCCCATGTGTTTTTTGAGATACGCTCCCTTTTAAAAATGTAATTTCTTTTTTCCTGTAATTTGTGTTTCTTTGTTGACAGCAACCTCTAAACATAACAACGTATTTGTTTGCAAAGGTGTTGCGCTAACCTGGAGTTCAAAGGGGTTTTGGTGGTTTGTCTTAATTATTTTAAATAGACCTTTTCAAACCGAAATCCCTCTGGCAAATGTGCTGATTTGTGTCGTGCCCTTGCTCCCCATCGTACATTTAACTTTCTTTGGCACCATTTTGTGCTCAATCCCTGCGTATTGAACTTCTTGAGTTCTTAACTCTGGTATCCTGCTCCTGAAGCTGTGTGACATTAGGAAAATCAAGTGACCTCTCTGGCCTTCCATTATCTTTAGAGCAAGAGGGACTGGATTAGAGAATTGACTGATTTGTTCGTTAGAGTTCTGTTAACTTTTGTCTAAGGGGCTGCCAGTTGTAAAATTCAAGTCTCTCTCCCCACACTGATACAGATTAATTAATCAGCTTTCCAAATCAGATTTTAATCTTTCCTTTCATCATTATCAGCAGAATGGTTTCTGTATGGTTATCTATAATCTGGACCAACCCTACCTGTCCTATTTTATTTCCCCCTGTAGTTCTGAGGATCCTTTCTTAACTGTGATGAGGGAGCAAAAGGCAAACGGAGGGCAAAACCCTAGCTGACACCCCATGACCCCTCCCCAACTTAAGGTGGGATATATATAATATAAGGTGAGATATACATAATATAAGGTGGGATATACTATATACATATCTGATATATATGGTATTCCTCAGGCACTAGTAACTGCCCAAGAACAAAGGAAAAACAAATGGCCAACTGATAAAGATCACTGTCCTATAAGACTTGAAACTCCTCTATAGTTTGTAAGGTCTTAATGATTTACAAGGGAAACACAATCTTAATAATAGACCTCCAGGAACCTATAGACTCAATTTCCTGGAGCCCTAATGTCCCCTTCTCTTCCATCGGATGGGAAACTGTGTGCGATCAGTCACTCTTCACAATCACAATGCAGGTCTTTTTGCCCACAGGTCCTGTCCTCGCACTATAATAAAAACAGCTTTTGTGCCCAAAATGTCTCAAGAATTCTTCCTTGACCGTTGCACGCTACAATCCCGCAACAACTATCCTCCAAACATACTTCTGCCTTTCACTGTCTCCCAGACTCTCCCCTTTTCTAAATCTCACTATCCCTCAGGTCTAGCTCAAGCCTCTTTTCTCCCCCAAATCTTCCCTTCAACTTGAGCCCTCATTCTTTACTAGGAACTTGCCCTGAAATATGCTAAATGTATGGTCCTATGTCTGTTTCCCTCTTTGCCTCTGACTCCCTCCATCCCCTCCACCTCCCCCATCACCTTGAGAACGAACTACATCTCACATTTTTTTAATGCGACCCTCAGAACTGCTAGTAGTTTATTTAAATTCCATTCAAAAAGTGAATTTTCACTTTAAAGCTCTCATTCAACACTTTTTCCTCTTTTTCAGTCATTTAAGCATATGGTAAACTATTTGTTAGTTCCAAGAGATGTTAATAACTATTAAATGGGGGGAAAATCTAGGTTTGGCAGTTAAATGAGTTTGAGAAAAACTGATTAAATAAAATCAAATGCTTCTTTTATGTAATACCTCCCAGCCTTTAATATGCTTGGTAGTTCCCAAAGATACTTGACGGTGGACTCCATTTATGCTCTTGGATTATCTGGCCTCATTGGTGTTCCCCAGAATGCGCCTTGGTAAACCTGGCCTCAAAGCTTTCCCTTACCAGAGAAAGCATGTATCATGAAAAGAATATGGTCATTTGGAGTCAGAAGAACTTTAATTTTAATTCTTTTCCCTACTTTCTGGCAACCTGACTTTAACTGAATTACTTCCCTTTCTGAACCTGTTCTCTACTCTGAGAAGAAGGGAGAATGTGACTTACACACTTCCCTTGGTGGGCTCTTGCAGAGATTAAAGCGAAGTGTGTGCCCAGCTCAGAACATCATTCCCTTTTTACCTATATGGCCAGTAGGTTCTCGGGGTTTTGTTGTTGTTGTTGTTGTTGCTATTACAGTTTTGGTTCTGGTAAAAAGCCTACAGCATGATCCTGTCTAGTGGGGACCCTCATGCTTCCATTTGGAATGTTTTATTTAAGAGGCACTATTTCAGGACCATGCCAGCCAGCATCCTGGGAGCAGACAACTATGTGATTTCACAGATCTTAGCATCTCATTGAAGTGCTGTGATTTAGATCTTGTTTGTTTTTCAAAGAAATTGGTGGGGGCAGGGAACCTTCCTACTTTAACAACAAAACAACAAAGGGAGCTTGTCTGTCTCTAAGAGAGGCAATCTTTTGTCTCAACAGCTACATTTTCATTATTCTTATAGAGATTATTGGCTAGAAGCAGTGCCCCACCCTTGACTTTCCCAATTGACAATTAGCTTGATGAGGGAAGGGTCTTATTTTTCTTCTTCCCCGCTATGCTTCCAGAGATGGCATGATGCCAACATAAAAATTAGTGCTAAGATAATTGTTTAGTGAACTAGTGTATATGTATGATTTTACCATTCAAAGCAAAATATGCAGTATTTGACTAAAAGGGAGCCTGGAGATATTTAGGCTCATTTTACAGATGGGGAAATGTCATTGTCAATGACATTTGTCATTGTCAAATGATTTTCCATGGATACTTTGGGGTGGATTTTATCTATTCTCTTTTAAAAATATATATAAACATTAAATCAAATCTACGGTTCAAGAGTCACCCGAGCCCACCAGATGTCCCTATTTCTGTAGTCTTTATGCACTTGAAAGAATGTTTTACATGAATGATACCCAAAAAGCCATGTAGTTTCTTTCTTTCCCTCTGAACGTTTATGGTATTTATCGTGAACACCATAGCACAATGAATCTCTTCTTTAAAATTATTTCCATCTCTGCCTTTCCTTGTTGTTCACGTCCTCTCCCAATGTTACTTCTTAAAATCTGTGCGCGCGTGTGTGTGTGTGTGTGTATGTGTGTGTGTGTGTTTAAAGATTTATTTATTGGGGAGAGAGAGAGAACATGCATGTACATGAACTGGGGGAGGGGCAGATGGAGAGGCGGAGCAGGGAGCCCAACACTGGGCAAATCCCAGGATACTGGAATCATGACCTGAGCCAAAGGCAGACGCTTGAGGACAGAGCTACCCAGGCGCCCCAACCCTTTTGCCTTTTTCTGATCTTTACTCCTTCTTGTGTCCTCTATATGGTTTTTTAATAAACTTCAGGTAGATTTGTTGGATTTGATTAGAGAAGGGTGTAGGTGGCACAGTATCCATTTTTCATGGTGAAGTGTCTCTGAAAATCAAAACAAAGTGTTCACTAGAATGCCTAGGGGGAAAGCCAGCAATGGGATGTCCAGGATAAAATTCAGCATATCCTAGAACATTCCTCTCCTGAAAATAAGTTTAAGTGTAGAAGACCTATAGGGTTTAGAAGTGAATTATTTATTAGTGGGACACAGAATTCCTGTTTAGTAAAGAAAACAATATAGAACTTTAATAAAATCAAAATGTCATTGTTGAGATTCTAAATTGGAACTCTCAGGTCGTATTTTTCTGTATAGTTTTGTTTATAGTTTTCTGTATAGTTTTGTTTCAGTTCCCTATCATTCATTCAGTACTTTGTCCATCCTTCAAATATTTATTGAATGTTTTCAGGAGGCTGGCCGTTACTCAAGGCACTGGGGCTACAGAGTTTGATAAAACCAGTATCTGTGTCCTTTAGGAACTCACTGAGGACAACATAATGAAACGAAAATTAACTTTTGTTTAAAATATTTCTTATAAAACCCCTTTTATTTATTTTTTTAAAGATTTTATTTATTTATTTGACAGACAAGAGATCACAAGCAGGCAGAGAGGCAGACAGAGAGAGAGGAGGAAGCAGGCTCCCCGCTGAGCAGAGAGCCTGATGCGGGACTCGATCCCAGGACCCTGAGATCATGACCTGAGCCGAAGGCACCCACTGAGCCACCCAGGTGCCCCTCTTTTCTTTTTTTAAAAAATATTTATTTATTTGAGAGAGAGAGTGAGCACTTGTGTGTGTGCAAGCAGGGGATGGGGCAGAGGAACAGAAAGAATCCCAAGCAGACTCTGCTGAGCTCAGAGTCCAGTGGGAGGCTCGATCCCAAGACTCTGAGATCATGACCTGAGCCGAAATCAGTAGTCGGATGCTCAACTGACTGAGCCACCCAGGCACCCCTAAACCTTCCTTTGAAATCAAAGAGTGCTACAACTCTTTCTTAAATATCTTATTGGCAATTGTAATGAACACTCAGTGTCCTAGTCAGTCATAGGAATATTCTACCTTCACCTTTCGGTTTGGGTCAAGCCATGTATTCAAAAGAATGGGTTGGGTCACAGACTCATTTCTTACCAGTTGGACAAAATACACTTTTAAGGAAGGCCTGCCACTTTTATGTTTTTGAATGATGGCTCTATAATCCCAGATTTCTTTTGTTTGTATGATTCTACATTCTCTTATTTAAAGGGCCTAATTTTATTTTACTATTTTTTTTAATACTCCATACTCAAAAAGGCAGGAATTCTTCTATGATGGCTCTGCCCAGTATGGAGCCCAGTGCAGGACATGAACTCATGACCCTGAGATGAAGATCTGGGCTGAGATCAAGAGTTGGATGCCTCACCGACTGAGCCACTGAGTCACCCTTTAAAGGGTCTAATTTTGAAGTTAGAAAGCTACCCTTCATTTTGTTGGCCACAGATTGTGGACATGAAAGTTTAACACACTTGGCAAATTCCAGGTATTAAATATAATCCAGTGTTCTGATTAAAGTATGAATAACTAAACACCCCCTTGCTGCACATTGCTCCCACAGCATTTATGGTTTTGTGTGCTTAGGAGGTTTTTACACTCTCTGCACTATTGACACAGCACTCCGGCGATCTCTTAATCCCAATTGGACAATCATATGTTGCCTCACCAATGGGGCAGTTTTGGAAAACAGACACTTGACAGATACTTAGTCAATAAGGCTGGGGAGCTTGCTCCTCAACAGGGACTACAGTGGAAACTTTAACTTCGAAAAAGAAGAGGGAGGAGGGACACAGCAGAGCCATCATAGAAGAATTCCTGCCTTTTTGAGTTAGTGTTCAAAGATTAAAGAAGATAGGAGTCTCAGTGTAAAGATCTTGAAAATTTATCCCCCCCCCCACCCAAAATAAAAATAAAGACTAAAGATCATAAAGGGGGCGCCTAGGTGGCTTGGTTGGTTGAGTGACTGACTCTGGATTTCAGCTCAGGTCATGATCTCAGGGTCGTGAGATCAAGCCCTGCATGGGGCTCCACACTCTGCAGGGAATCTGCGTGAGTTTCTCTGTCTCTCTCTCTCTGTCCCTCCTCCCAAGCGTGCACTCATTCTATTTCTAAAATAAATAAGTGAAATCTAAAAAAAGTTAAAAATAAAGATCATGAAGATTTCAAAGCGTCAAATACAGTCCCACTGATACTGCAAGGCTCGGGGAGAGTCATGGGGCAGAACCGTGAAAGGACAAAGTGATGCATGAAAACCAACCTCGGCAGAGCTGGGTATGACTCCAACTGATTTGGAAACCATTTATTATGTACAAGAAATCTCCATAGATTATTCAATGACAGTTACCAGTGGCTTTGCTAATGGTACTTAACTAGAATCGTTTCTTTCCTTTGCTATTTTTGCTGTCAAACCTGCATATTGTCAGCCTCCTGGAGAAGAAGAGATCCAAACTGTGGCTCCCAACCTCAGGTGAGCCTTCACACCCCTTCCCTCCCCACCCCTAGCCTCTGTTGGGCTCTCTTAGGGCAGCTCGCAGTCCACACACAGGAGCTCTTTGGATGCGGCTTGTGCGGGAACACCCCACGGTTTCAGAATGAAGACTTATTTCAAGCAGGGAGGTCTTCCTAACCACTCGCATTTTCAATTCTTAGTGTTCTGAGAAGCTTTAGACACCAGAAGATGAGAGAAACGTAAAGCCGTGCCATAGTTCCATAAATACAGATGTTTCCAGTGGCTTGTTTTAGCTCATTTTCTTTCCTCTTTAAGAGTGAGCAGTGGATGGGGCGCCTGGGTGGCTCAGTGGGTTAAGCCTCTGCCTTCGGCTCAGGTCATGATCTTAGAGTCCTGGGATCGAGCCCCGCATCGGGCTCTCTGCTCAGCAGGGAGCCTGCTTCCCACCCCCCCTCTCTCTGCCTGCTTCTCTGCCTACTTGTGATCTCTCTCTGTCAAATAAATAAATAAAAATCTCTAAAAAAAAAAAAGAGTGAGCAGTGGAAATGGCAAACCCTTCCCCCCACCTGCCAGTCCAGGCGTCATCCTCAGGTCCCTACTTTCAAGCCCGGTGACTCCCCTGACCCCCTTACCCCGACCCCTGCACTGACCACCTGAGTGCTTCCCGATGTTTTCTGGGCCCACAAATCACTGCATGACAGAGCCTCATGTGGACACCGTGGCGTTTTCCGTCTGTTTCCCTACAACGTGCTTTTACTTTCATTCTCTTCCAAAGCTTGGTCTTTCCTTTTGTCACTTTTCTGAATTACGTGGCTCCTATAATCTCTGGGTTTGTGTGCCATCTGAGTCACTTTTTAGACTTCTGAAAACTTTGCTGACCTTCACTTGTTTCCAGGCATTTATATGGCCAACCATTGTGTTTGTCGTTGAAGCTCGGAGGAAGAGCTTCAGGAGCAATGTATCTGGCTTGACAGCCCCTCAGACCCCGTCAGGGTGAGGGCACCATGACTTTGGCTCCAGACTTAGCCTCGGAGGTCCAGAAACTGGGTCATGCCAGGACTCCCAGAGCTCATCTGTCTCAAGGAGACAGACTTGTATGAACCACATTCATTAGAAGTTTATATATAAACCCAAATTCTAATTTATTAGCTTAGAGTAGTGGATATGTCCTTGCTTCAACTAGGATCCCTGTAAGTCCTCTCCAGAGCACCCCCTTTTCCGATGGTGAGGTACCCGGGAAATGGAATAATAAAAGATCACTTGATGAATATGAAGTCAGAGTTTGAAGGGGGAATTGTTTTGAGAGAAATTTCATCCAGGCCGGAGAAGCCTGATGACTCACAATGGCCTTACAACAGAGGACAGTCTGTGCTGGATAAACACAGCCAGCTCTGGGCCCCTGACTTCCTGTCCTGGGAGAAAGGTTCACTGCTGCCAATGTGAGCACAAGGTCAGTCCAGACAGGGCCAGTACAACGGATGGGGGTTCTGCTGGCGAAATGACAACCAGGCTGGCTCCCTGAGTTTGCTTCCAGGTGCCTACGAGGGAGGTAGGGGTCGTTCTACTCTTCCCCACCCACACGGATTCGTCTGGTCTCTTGATTCACTCCCACTGATGGTCAAGTCTATCCAAGATATGTGTGAATTTCTGTTTGTTTTTTTTTTTTTTAATGATTTTCTTTATTAACAGAGAGAGAGAGAGAGATCACAAGTAGGCAGTGAGGCAGGCAGAGAGAGAGGGAGGAAGCAGGCTCCCTGCTGAGCAGAGAGCCGATGTGAGGCTCGATCCCAGGACCCCGAGATCATGACCTGAGCCAAAACCAAGAGTCAGAAGCTCAACCGACCGCACCACCCAGGCGCCCCATACATGCTTCTGTAATTCTAACAGATCATTTATGAAAAGCCTTGTTTTTTCTGCCGTAATATACTCACTGTTAAATCACGGCAGGGGATGGGGGAGACAAAGCATGTTTTACAGGGTTGTTTGCTGCGGCCGTCACCCCGATCCATGAATCCAGGGAAAGGGAGCTCAGTGCTGGGCGAGAGCATGGTCTGACCTGGGTTGGAATCCTGTCTCTACCACTCATTCCCTGTGAGACCCCGAGGGATTTACCTGACCTTTCGAAGCCAGCGGGCCTCCAAGCGCGGTCTTCAAACAGCATAGACAGGTCTTCAAGGAACTCGATGCTTCCACCAGAATGAGAAATCAATCACTAAGTGCAGAGACTTTGTCTAAAGAGGAACTTTCTCAGTGAAGAAAGCAGTGTGTTGATTTACCTTCCAGCCCTGTCTCCTTAGCAATAAAATTGGGAAATAAACCACCTAAGCAGAGCTGCTATTATAGGGGTAAGATTAATGAGGACACATGATACATGCCAGGACTACAATACATAATTGTCTCTTCTGTTATTTTGTTGTTATTGTTGCAGTTCAGCACCACACCCCACCAGGAGAGGAATTTCCTAACATTAGAGCTCAGCAACAGGCTCACAGAAGCGAAGAGAAGCAGGAGGCTGAGGGCTTACACCTGTCATTCAGGCCACAACTCAGCAGCGCCAGCACCTCTCTCAGCATGGACTCCTCATGTGGACACTGGGGCGGGAATAGTGCCCCTGCTTGAGTCGTCACTGGGACTTAAAGTATACAGCCTATGTAAAACCATCACAATGGTGCCAAACACATAGTCGGGTCCAATAAATGCTAGTTGTCTTCCCTCGTTTTGACCAGCTGTGAGGATTCTTTCAGGAATGGTAGCCCAATATTCATGGAAACAACCATAGGCAAAAGTTTTCCAGGGGTGACAGTGACTCCAAAACTCAAAAAAAAAAAAAAAAAAAAATTAAAGTGAGGAATAAAAAGGAAGGACCCTGCTAGTAAGAATGAAAATAGGAATACCATAGCGTGGTATTTTTCTCTAACTTAAGGCTATGAGATGCACGTGAACCTGAACTGTGACTCAATACATCCCTGTTGAAAGCAAGGGACTAGTGTCTCCTACAGAGCTCTCTCACGTGAACTGCGGGCTGTGCTTTCTGACTGAGCTGAATGTCCTTATTCTTACATGTTCCCAGAGTGACTGATCCTTCTCACCTCCCCCACCTTCTTGATGTGGAGTGTGTGGTCGCTGCGACTACTGATAGCTTTTCCATGTTGCAAAGTGATGGAAAAGACTAATAACTGTTCTATTGTATAACACAACCATCAGTCCGTAGTAACACTTGTGTGTGTGTGTGTGTCTCTCTCTCTCTCTTTTTTTTTCCAGAGAGAGAGAGAGCACGTGGAGGGGAAGGGGCAGGAGGAGAGGGAGAGACTGCCAAGCATGCTCCATACTCAGCGTGGAACCGGAGGCGGGGCTCGATCCCATGATCCTGACATGGTGACCTGAGCTGAAATCCAGACTCTGACGCTTAACTAACTGAGCCACCCACACTCTCCTTTCTTTCTTTTTTTTTTTTTTTAAAGATTTTATTTATTTATTTGACAGACAGAGATCACAAGTAGGCAGAGAGGCAGGCAGAGAGAGAGAGGGAAGCAGGCTTCCTGCGGAAAGAGAGCCCGATGCGGGGCTCGATCCCAGGACCCTGAGATCACGACCCGAGCCGAAGGCAGCAGCCCAAACCACTGAGCCACCCAGGCGCCCTGCCACACTCTCCTTTCTAATGATTTTCTTAACATTTGCTTTTCTCTAGCTTTATTGTAAGAATACAGGATAAAATACCTATATAAAATATGTGGGGGCGCCTGGGTGGCTCAGTGGGTTAAGCCGCTGCCTTCCGCTCAGGTCATGATCTCAGGGTCCTGGGATTGAGTCCCGCATCGGGCTCTCTGCTCAGCGGGGAGCCTGCTTCCTCCTCTCTCTCTCTCTGCCTGCCTCTCTGCCTACTTGTGATCTCTCTCTGTCAAATAAATAAATAAAATCTTTAAAAAAAAAAAAAAGAAATAAAAATTAAAAAAAATAAGTAAAAATAAAATATGTGTTAATCAACTGTTAGTGTCATTGGTAAGGCTTTGAAATAGTAGTCTACTTGTAGGTTAAGTTTTGGGAGTCAAAAGTTACATGTGGATTCTCGACTATGTGAAAGGTCTGTGTTCCCAACCCCCGCGTTGTTCAAGAATCGGCTCTACTTGGAATCTAATAAGCACTCAGGAAATATTAGCTATTCCTATGATCTCTATACATTTAAGAAAATTAAGCAGATGCCTCTAATTTCTTCAAATTCTACATTCCCTTGTTTACTACCAATCTACGTATATTTAGTAATAAACTGAGAGTTTGACCTTAATCATTCTCCTGTGACAGAAGGGTGTTACTCATATTGCAAGAAGATTGTGCTTTCCACACAATTAAAGTGTTGTCGTAAAGTCGGCCTCGCATGGAGGCACTAAGAAATTCTCAGTGTATGTGCGCAATCAGTCATGATGTCAGTCACTCTTGGCCCAGTCACTTGTTTGGGGAATAATTGTGTGGACTCTTGGTCTATTTTGGGTTGAATTGTGTCTTCCCTAAAACATACGTTGACACAGATCAATGGAACAAGATAGAGAACCCAGACATAAACCCATGAGTATATGGTCAATTAATTTATGACAAAGGAGGCAGAAATATACTTCAGGGAAAAGAGAGTCTCTTCAAATAAATGGTGTTGGGAAACATGGGCTGCCACCATGACCAAGAATGAAAATGGATTGCTTTCTTACACCACACACAACAAACTCAAAATAACTGAAGACCTAGTTGGGAGACCTGAAAACATGAGGCTCCTAAACCAAAACAAACATAATCTCTTGGACATCAGTCTTAGCAACATACTCGGGATATATGCCCTCAGGCAAAGAAAACAAAGCAAAAACAAACTGTGAGGGCTATCCCAAAGTAAAATAAATGTTTTCTCACGGCAAAGGAAACCATCAACAAAATGAAAAGACAACCTATTGATGAGCGAGGGAGGAGATATTTGCAAATTATTTCTGTGATAAGGGGTTAATATTCAATACATATAAAGAACTGATCCAACTCACCACACAAAAAAACAAATAATTCAATAAAAAAGTATACATATATAGACATTTTTCTGAAGAAGACATCCAGATGGCCAACAGACACATGAAAAGATGCTCATCATCAGGGAAATGCTAATCAATGAGAGATCACCTCACACCTGTCAGAATGGCTAGTATCAAAAAGACGCAAAATGACAAGTATTGGTGAGGATTTGGATAAAAAGTGTAGGTGGAAATGGACATTGGTGCAACCCCATGTGAAAAACAATATGGAGGGTCCTCAAAAAATTAAAAATAGAAATACCGTATGACCCAACAATTTCACTACTATTTACCCAGAAAAAATGAATACATTAATTTGAAAAGATATATGCTCCCTTCTCTTCATTGCAGCTTTATTTATAATAGCCAAGATTTGGAAGCAACTCAAGTGTCCGTTGATACATGAATGGATAAAGATGTGGTACACACACACACACACACTAGAATACTATTCATCCATAAAAAAGAATGAAATCTTGCTATTTGCAACAACGTGGTTGGACCTGGAGGGTATTATGCTAACCAAACTAGTTGCTCAGAGAAAGACAAATATCATATGATTTCACTTACATGTGGAAACTAAAAAACAAAACAAAGAGCAGACAAATGAAAAGGGAAACAGACTCATAAATACAGAGAACAGACCGGTGGCCATCAGTGGACAGGTTGGGGGGATGGGCAACATGGGTGAAGGGGATTAAAAGTACAAACTTCCAGTTATAAAATAAATCAGTCAGGGAGATGAAGTACAGCATGGGGGAAACAGTAAGACTGCAATAACGTTGGGTGGTGGCAGGTGGTGACTACACTGATTATGTGAGCTAGAGTAATGTATGGAACTGTTGAATCACTCTGTTGTACAAAAACCAATAAACATTGTGTGTCAACTGTACTTAAATAGCAACAACAACAAAAAATTTAAAGCTATGGTGAAGTCCCAACCCTACTATCTCAGAATGTGACCTCATTTGGAAATAGGGTGATTGCAGATGTGATTAGGTCCGTCGTCATACTGGAGTAGGATGGTCCCTTAATGAACATGACTGGTGTCCTTTAAGAAGACAAGAGACACGACACAGAGGGAAGGTGTCTCTGTGGAGGCAGAGATTGGACTGATGCAGCCCCAAGCAAGGAATGCCTGAGGACACCGGAAGCCAGAAGAGATGGGGAGGATCTCCCTAGAGAGGCTTTGGGGGAAGTGTGGCCTTGCTGACACCATGATTTTGGACTTCTGGCCTCCATGACAGTGAGTTTGCGGTCATTTGTTACAGCAGACCTAGAAAACGAATCCAGGCTCCTCGACCAGAGAGCAGAATGGAGAGGCGAGTCCTGGGCCAGTGGCGGAGAAGTGCCAGTCCTCAGCTGGAGGCCGCCATATTGTCTGCAAAACCAGCTTCCATGAGGCGGGTCCATGAGGTGGGGCTAGAAAACCAGGAGGTGCTTGCAAGGTCGAACCAAACTTTTGGGACTAGAGAGGGATAGAATGAGATCCACAGGCCTTCTCAGAGAGGCATTCCCTGATGTCCCCCACTAGGTACGCCCCTTCCTCTCTCCCTCTTTCTCCCCTCACCTGCTGTGTCTTCCTGGCACCAGATGACCTGTTTACTGTCTAACTTCCCAAGGACAATTTCCACCACAAGAATGGGGACCATTGGTCAAATTTATCAAGTGTTTTCTCATGTCCCTTTACTTTGCACAAGTGATTGTAAAAAAAAAATTTTTTTTTCATGTGTCTCCTTATATTTTGCAGTTTTGGTCCTTTAAATCAGCAAGGGTATTAAAAACTATGAGTTTTAGGGGCTGGTAGCAGGGACTGGAGTTTTCTCTCAAGTTTTGTTTACTGTTTGTGTCTCTGGTGTATACTCAATGCTCAAGGAATATTTCTGAATAAATGATGTTATGGTTTTTTAATTCTCTGTGATTCACCTTCCCCCCTCCCCCATACCACATTAAATAACTTCTCTTGGGAAAGTATTGCCTTTTTCAGCCATGCTGAAGAAAACCTAACAAAAGGATCTGGCCAGGCCTGGGCCATACTAGAAGGGGCATGTCCCCACTACAATTCTCCCCATTCCCAATAGCCAGATTCTACAGCACCCCTAGAATCCTGGTTCAGTACTGGCTTTGGTCTACTCTAATAAGTGTTTCCTTATCATTTATTCCAATATCAGGCGTCCTTTGGAGGGGAGCATAAGAGAACACTGGCAGATTCCAGTAGATTTAAACAAGTTAATGTGACATTGCTAACTATTGTTCTATTCGTTTATGAATTTTGGAAAGTCATCAAAGTTGTAAATGGGGATCTAGCAGCTGATCATTTATTTTAAGGAAACCTGCAGAATACTCTCGGTAATAAAAAAAAAAAACAAAAACCAAAAAAAAACAAAGAAACCTGAAACTCAGGGTAAGTGTAGCACGTGGGACTTTGCTAAGACCCTCAGGAGTCCCGAGAGGATAGCAGTCGGCATTATCTGAAATTCTGAAGTCTTCCACTTTCTACCCTTAGAACAACTGTTCCTGGAAACAGGGATGCAAGCCCACGAATGAACAAGTATCTTCAATTTGTGCTCAGCTGGACAGAACCCCCCCCCCAACCTTGCCAATCAGGCTAACCCTGAAGTTACAGAAGGAACTTGTCCAGAATTTCCCTGAGAGACAACTGCACAAAGAACTGTTGAGAAGGAGCATAAAATTCCCCAGGACCGGTGCACACACCCCACCACATCGCCCAGCAGCTTAAAGCCAAAGGTGGATACACACAATGGCAGCTATTTCAGGGGAAAGGCTCCCAGATGATCTCAGGCTCAGCCTTGCCAGACAGGAACCCCCCACCCACCCGTTGCCACCAGTGGCACAAGACCAGTCTCCAGACTGGCCATTGCCGTCACACCAAAGTGGCCCTACCGGTTTGGCAATCATGGGACAGTCCGAAAAATGCACGTAATGGAAGACAAGGAACACAGATCAAGACAACACAAGATTCCAACAGCCTTATCTAACCGCGGGGACTTTAGAACTGGGCTTCTGCCCATGGAAGCCAAGTGCACCCAGAGCTGTAAGTTCCAGGCAAATCCCTCTGCAAGATTCTTGATGAGATCATCTGTCAGAGCATGGAATCTGGATCAGATGACCCCGTGAGCCTCACCATCTCTGTTGTGATATAGGTTTCTTGCTTATTAAAGAGTTAGAAGGATGATAACTGAGAATGCCAAAACTGGCAGGGATGGTGGGACAAAACGCTAGCACCTAATTTTATTTAATTAGAAGCAGAATCCCTTTATACAGCGTTTGACATGCTCCAAACTCCAAAATCGTCAATCTGTTCAGCACTGCTCATCTCCTCCTTGAGCTTGCCAAATGCCTACAAAGAACAGAAATGGTTTCATTTTAATCCAGATCCATTTCCTTTTGTGTAAAATGTGTTTTTTCAAAACTTGCTTAGTCCTTTGAGCTAACATGAAAGCCGCTGTATTTACATAGCACTGTTAACTTTCCCAAACTCAGCTCTTTTCTATTACCTGTCTGGAATATAAGCTCCCGAGGGCACTGTTGTGTCCTCGGGAGCGACACCCAAGATGAAGTAGAGGCCCTCCCGTGTTTCTGACCCATTAGCTCTATATTCACTTTCACAGCGAGGGTTAGATGTTTCTAGTAGGTTGTTGTCCTCATGAAATAGTTTCACCTCAAGTCAATCCCTGTACATTTATCAGATTATATAGTTCACAAAGGTGCCCTTTGAAACAAAGCGAGCTGCATTGACAAGCTCAGTTTTGAAAAGTCTTGCTCTTTCTTCCATCAGCACGAAAGTTCAAGAAATTTCATGAAGAATTCATAATTGTTTATGTTTCTTTTTAAAAAAGATTCGGTTTATTTATTTGAGAGAGAGAGAGTGAGAGCACCTGAGGAGGAGAGTCAGAGGGAGAAGCAGACTTCCGCTGAGCAGGGAGCCCGATGCAGGACCCCAGGATCATGACCTGAGCCGAAGGCAGATGCTTAACCCACTGAGCCAGCCAGATGCCCTATAATTGTTTACGTTTCCTATCAGAGTCACACATTTTTGCCATGTCATTATTTAAGGAAACTCAGTCGTATTGTAATACTTCCTCTTTTCTGGTTAAAGAAATTGTAAACACATTAGCAAAAAGGGAACCAGGGTTCTATTTGAAACACTAATATATTTAGAGAGAACAACTTTGAAACCTTAAAATTTCTCAGTGACCCAGATGGGTTTTGCTGTATGTGAGCAAGGCTGTATGTTTACTGTTTTGTAAAAGATCCATCAATCTCATTTTCTCTCTCTCTCTCTGTCTCTTTCTGTCTATTGAGAGGGCTTTTTGCAGTGACTTGCTACTTCCTTCGATGCTATTTGTCATAAACATAAAAGCAAAGACAGGTTGGTAAGTGCAGAAACACAGAATAGCACCCATTTTTCATATATATATATGTTTCATATATATATGTTTATATATGCTTCATATATATGAAAACATATCATATATATTATATATATATCTATATATGTTCAATATTCAAGGTACAATATATTCAGGGTACAATCTATTTCCATTTGGAGTATGAAAGCCATACAGGAACTGTTTGGCCATGTAGAACGAGCTCTTGTCTTCATGTCTGTCCGCTAACTCAGGTCAGTTCTCAATAGTCCAAGGAAGCTAACTTTCTTCCAAACAACAGTTCAAATAGCTGCAGAAGGAAAGGATCTGTGGCGTTGTTTTGGGCACAAATGTTTTTATTTCCCTTATCATTTAAAAACATCATGAAGGTGAACCTCTTGGCTTGATCCACTTATTGAAACTCATAGTAGGGTCAGTTAATGTTCAAGAAAAGTTACCAACTTCAAACCCATGGGATAAAACTCTTACAGAGTATATATACTTAACTTGAAATTGCCATCTTTGACATTATCATTTAAAAAGAAATTATAGGGCGCCTGGGTGGCTCAGTGGCTTAAAGCCTCTGCCCTCGGCTCAAGTCATGATCTTAGGGTCCTGGGATTGAGCCCCGTATCGGGCTCTCTGTTCAGCAGGGAGCTTGCTTCCCCAACCCTCTCTCTCTGCCTACCTCTCTGCCTACTTGTGATCTGTCTGTCAGATAAATAAATAAAATCTTAAAAAAAAAGAGAAATTATATACATTCTTCTAATTGGGCATAACCTTTATTAGAAGTTATCTATGGGCTAAACAGCACTAGCCTCTAATCTGTGTATTCCAATAACGTGACAATCTCATGTTGCTACCTATTGCTTTAGAAAAGCTTTTCAAATAAATGAATGCAAATATTCTATTGTCCTATAGTGCACGCCTTTCTATCCTAATCCCCATATCGCCCACGACTTCCATTCCATAAAATGCAGGGTCATAGCTGTATAAGCTGCTTGAGTCCAAGGGAGTTGCTTTCAACAGCTCTCTCCATACTCATTGACAGGTTCTGCTTCTCTTTTCCAGCCCCTCAGGGAATCTTTCCAGGATGCTTCCTTTCTACCCTGTTACTCACCCGCCCCCTCTACTAATTCTGCTTATAGCCCCTGCATTTCAGATCCAGCATTCACCCATCAGGCTGGTCTCTCTTCTAGAAAAAAGATGCTTCACACTTTCCTCTTGGGTGTTAGCCCTGGGCTCCTCATCCTGCAGCCTGGGGAGGACAGCCAGTCCCAGCCTTGGAGGGACATTCAGATCGCTTGGACTTGGTGGTAACGGCGAGCCGACCACCGTGACCATTGACTTCACGGTTGACCAGTCAACCTTGGCTGCCAAAGCATCTTTTTCTCACCACCCAGTTAATGGAATGAATGTCGCAAGAAGGCAGAGGGATAAAGTAGTCCCTTGAGGGCATATGTGCTAAGTTTAGTGTCTGGAACTGTGCTGTGCCCAAATATTTGTTGTCAAGGTAGATTTTGATGGGATGATCCCTCCTGTGTACTTTTGTCCCCTTCTACAAATCTAAACTTCTCTTTAGGGAAACCCAGACAAAATCTGCTTCTCCGTTACTTCATAGGGCAGTCGGGGTGAGTGGAGAAACCACAAAGCCCTAGACGACAGACTGAAGCAATATTTATATTATGGGCTTGGTCGTTCATGATGGAAGGGAAACTGTGACGAAATGGTACTCAGGTCAGGCTTCCTGCCACCAGCGGGGTGTTCCCCTGTGGTGAACACAAAGAATGGCTTGGCTGTCGAGCCCAGCGTCACAGGCCCTGGTGACCCAGGAACAGGAGGACGATTGGAAATGCTGTGTGATGGCTTTACATCTGTATTAGGCCAATGGCACGACCACCCCTCGAGTGACCTGAGTTAGAAGTCCAGTGGTCATCCTAAGCTCTTCCTCTGTCCCCCTCACCCCCCTCACACCAGTTTATCTACCAAGTCCTGAGGGCCTTGCTTCTTAGATATGATTGGAATCCATCCCTTTCTTTCAGTGCTTCTGCCACTGGTTCACTTCTGGAGTTAGGTCTGTATTGCTATGAACTCCTCCTCTTGGAACAGCTTTAGCTGGCACCCAAGGTTTCGAACCATTGTGTTTTCATTTGCATGTGTTTTCATATGCTTTTTTATTTCTCCTTTATTTCCTGGTTGACCTGTTCATTGTTTAGTAACACGTTATTTAACCTCTATGTATTTGTGCTCTTTCCAGATTTTTTTTTGGTGGGGGGGGGGGGTTGACTAGTTTCATAGTATCACAGTCAGGAAAGGTGCATGGCATGATTTCCATCTCTTGAATTCATTGAGGCTTGTTTTGTAGACTTAAATGTGATCTATTTTGGAGAATAATTCATGTGCACTTGAAAAGAATGTGTATTCTGCTGTTTTAGGCTGCAAAGTTCCAAATATGTCTGTTAAGTTCATCTGTTCCACTGTGTCATTCAAAGTCAATGTTTCCTTGTTGATTTTTGGTTCAGGGGGTCTGTCTATTGAAGAAAATGGGGTGTTAAAGTTCCCTACTATTATTGTATTTTTATTGTTGAGTTCCTTTATGCTTGTTATTAACTGTTTTATGTACTTGGGTGCTCCCAACTTGGGTGTATAAATATTTACAATTGTTGTATCTTGTTGGATCGTCCCCTCTATGGTTGAGTCTTTGCTTTGTTAGTCTTTGTTTCAGAGTCTAATTTGCTAAATATAAATATTGCTACTCCAGCTTTTTTTTTCTTTTTTAAAGATTCTATGTATTTATTCATTTTAGAGAGAGTGCATGCTGGAGTGGGACGAGGAGCAGAAGGAGGGGAAGAATCTCTGGCGGGCTCCACAGCCAGTGGGGAGCCCGTCATGGGGCTTAATCTCACGACCCCGAGTTCTTGACCTGAGCTGAAACCAAGAATTAGACATTTAACTATCTGAGCCCCCCAGCCACCCCTCTAGCTTTCTTTTGACATCCATTTGCGTCATAAAATATTTCTCCATTCCCTCACTTTCAATTTCCATGTGTCTTTAGGTCTGAAATTAGGCTCCTATAGGCAGCATATAGAAGGGTCTTGTATTCTAATCTGTTCTAACGCTCTATGTCTGTTGATTGGAGTGTTTAGTCCATTTTCATTCAAAGTAATAATTATCATTATCATTTTAAATATTTTATTTATTTATTTGAGAGAGAGAGCAAGTGAGAGAGAGAGAACACAAACATGGGGAGGGGTGGAGAGAGAGAGAGAGGCAGACTCCCCGCTGAGCAGGGAGCTCAATGCAGGGCTCAATCCCAGGACCCAAGGATCATGACCTGAGCTGAAGCAAGATACCTAATTGACTGAGCCACCCAGACACCCCCCATTATTATTTTTTAAGATTTTATTTTAAAGTAATCTATACACCCAACATGGGCTCAAAATTAGAACCCTGAGATCAAGAGTCACATGCTCAACTGACTGTCACCCCCAAAGTATTTTCCCAAATTTTCATTTAAATTCTAGTTAGTTAACATGTAGTATAATATTTGTTTCAGGAGTAGAATTTGGTGATTCATCACCTCAGAGTAATGTATTTATTATCATCTTATTACTTGCATTGTATTTCTTTCTGAAGACTTTCTCTGATCATTTCTTGTCTTTCCTTCATATTTTCCTGGTTTTCTTTAGTAATATACTTGGATTTCTTTCTCTTTATTACTTGCATATTTAGTAGTGGTTTTGATACATGGTTACCATTAGGCATATGTAAAGTCTTCTGTATTAAGTTGATGGTTTAAGTTTGAACCCATTCTTAACTCCTCTCCCCCACCCAGGTTTTGGGTATAAGGTGTCATATTTTATATCCTTTTGCTTTGTGAGTTCCTTGACTGATTTTTTACTGATTTAGAGTATTGTTTCCTACCCTCACACTGTCATTTTTGGTCTTTTCTTTCTGCTCAAAGAGTTCTCTTTAATATTTCTTGTAGGGCTGGTTTAGTGGTCACAAACTGCTTTAATTTTTGTTTTGTTTTGTTTTGTTTTGTCTGGTAAACTATCTCTCCTTCTAATCTTAGAGCCTTGCTAGATAGAGTATTCTTGGCTGTAGGTTCTTCCCATCCAGCACTTTGAACATAACATACCCCTCCCTTCCAGTGTTTCTGCTGAAAACCTGCTGATGGCCTGATGGAGTTTCCTTTGTAGGTAACTGTCTTCTTTTGTCTCGCTGCTTTTAATATTTTGTCTTTATCACTATATTTCACCATTTTAATTATACTATGTCTTGGCATTAGGGCACCTGGGTGACTCAGTGAGTTAAGCTCAGGTCATGATCTCAGGGTTGTGAGATTGAGCCCCATGTTGGCTTCTGTGCTCGGCATGGAGTCTGTCTCTCCATCTCTGCTCTGCCCTTCTCCCCACTCCAATGCTCTCTCATTCTCTCTCTAGAATAAATACATAAAATCTTCAAAACAAAACAGATACTATGTCTTGGTGTGTGGATCTGCTTTTAATGATTTTTGTTGGGGGTTCCTAGATCTGAATATCTGCTTCATTCCCAGAATAGGGAAGTTTTCAGTTGGTATTTCTTCAAATAAATTTTCTGCCCCCTTTTTTGAGTCCTTCTGGGACTCCTATAATACAAATGTTATGTTTGATGGCCTCACTGAGTTCCCTAAATCTCTTCTCATTTTGCATAATTCTTTTTTCTCTCTTTTGTTCAGCTAATTACTTTCCATTACTCTGTCTTCTGGGTCATTAACTTGTTCCTCTGCTTCTTCCAGCTTGCTGTTCATTCCATCAAGTGTATTTCTCATTTCATTTGTTGAGAACTTTATCTCTGCTATGTTATTTCTTATCTCTGTGTTAAGGTTCTCACTCAGGTCTTCCACTCTTTTCTCAATTCCGGTGATTATCCTTATGGTCATTGCTTTAAATTCTCCATCAGGCAGGGGCACCTTGGTGACTCAGTCAGTTAAGCATCTGACTCTTGGTTTCAGCTCAGGTCATGATCTCAGGGTCATGAGATTGAGCCCCGTGTTGGGCTTCGTGCTTAGTGAGGAGTTTGCTTAGGATTCTTTCCCTCTTCCTCTCCATCTGTCCCTCCCCGCTGCATTCTCTTTCTCTCTCAAATAAATAAATAAATAAATAAATAAATAAATAAATAAAATCCTTTAAAAAAATAAATTCTCCATCAGGGATGTTACTTATATATGTTTCACTTAGATCTCTGGTTGTGGCCTCATCCTGTTATTTCATTTGAGACAAATTCCTCTGTTTTCTCATTTTGTCTGTCTCTGTGCCTGTTTCTCTGTGTTAGGAAAGCTACATTTCCTGTTCCTGAGGGTAATGTCCTCCTGCCGTGTAGTGTCCCCTACTCTCCAGGGCCTGCTGCTTCCAATGTGTGCTAATGCTGTGTATTTGGTCCCCCAGGTGTGCTCCAGTCTGTTTGTGAAATGAGACCTGTTGCTGCTGCCACCAGAAATGAGGCCTTGCAAAACTCCTGGGTAAGGAGATGCAGTGTTGGCAGGACTTTGGGCAGGTTTTCTGGGGGAGGGAGTCCATTGCTCTGGGACTGAGGCAAACGTGACTGAGAATGGTGGTTCCACCAGAGTGAGGCAAACGTGACTGAGAATGGTGGTTCCACCAGAGTGTCGGGAGAACAGGGTTTAGGGCACGCAAGGTAGGTAGTGAGTGCTTCCTGCAGGTGGCCCCGTGGTTATGCTGAGGTGTGGGGGAGGGAAATGGCACAGCCAGTTCCTTTTCTCCCAGAGGGGTCTATCCATGCATGAATGCTGCCTCTCTTAGACATGCTCTGAGATGAGCAACTAACTTCCCCACTGTGTGCCCAGGTGCTCTTCAGATTTCTATCTGCCGGCTGTTTGCTTGCCTTCTTTTGGAGTATCCCCATTGTCCACCGAGCTCTCCCCAAGCCAAGCTTCTGACCTTTAAAACTCTCAGCTTTAAGCCCCACTGGTGATGAGAATTCATGAAATTCAGCCTCTCTTGCTTTCCAAGCCAATTGCTATTGTGGTTTATTTTCCCTGTGAGCTTCCCTGTGTTGTAGTTTGTCACTTGCTCTTCTTTGAGACTGTGGCTCCTTCCCTGCTGCAAAAGCCATGATCCACTTTTCTCCCAAACCACGTCTCCAAGCGTCCTAACTTCTTCAATATGACCTCTTTTTTACCTTTAGTTGTGGAGTTTGTTCTGCCAGTCTTTAGATAAATCTCAGGGGTATTTAAGATGATTTGATAGTATCTAGTTGTATTTGTGGGACAAGGTGAGCCTAGGGGCCTCCTACTCCACCACCATTTTCCCTGAAAAAGCCCAACTCTGCCACTGATTGAATTCAGGTACTCATAATTCATCACCTGAACCGTTGATCTTAGAACCTTGCCTCCTTGTGTCCAGACTCACCACCTCTAAGTCAATATCTTCTACCAAATTACTACTAATACGTTCAGATTTCACTCCACACCTTCTCTCCCATGCCAGCTTAGAACCTTTTAGCAACACCTGCTGCTTCAGGCTGAAGTTCAAACATGCCAGCATGGCGAGCTGACATGCTTCTTGGGCCCATTGCCACATGTCCCTCATTCCAGCCACATCCCCCTGATTTCAGTTTCCTGATCATATCACATACTCACCCCCTTCATTTACCTCCTGGTGGTGGTGGTGGTGGTGGTGATGGCGGGATGGAGCAGACAAGGGGCAAGGCGTGTAACAAACAAGAAGGGGTAGGTGTCCTGGACAGAAACGCAGCAGGGGAGCAGGACCAGGGTGGCCTAGAGGCTGTGGAGGCCATTCTAGTTTTCGATGCAGTGGTCAGGGAGGGCCTCATAGAGAAGGGACATTTGAACAAAGACAAGGAAGGAAAGGAGCCAGCTGAGTGAGTGTCTGGCAGTAAATCCTTCAGGGAAGAGTGTAGAACAAAGGCAAAGTCCCTGAGGCCAAAGCTCCTGGAAGGAGGCCACCGTGGACTGAGCAGCACGGGTAAGGGGGAGAATGGCAAAAGTCAAAGTGAGAGACTGGGGCGACCTCATGAAGCTTTACTCCCTACGAGACGAGGAGCTGCTGGCAGGTAGAGCCCAGGAATTGCATGTTGCAAGGATCACGCTGGCTGCTGGGTGGTGAGGCAGAGATGGATGGGGCGAGCACCAGGGCAGCTATGGTGGGGCTGGTGAGGCTGGCTGGGCTCTGGAGGTAGTGTAAAGGCGGGTCTCGTGGACCAAAGGGTCGGATGTGGGGTGCAAGGGAAAGAAGGGTGACAAGCATGGTGTCCAGGAAGCCTTGGACGAGCAGGCTTGGGGACCTAAGATCAGGAGTTCCCTGCTGGACTTGGGAAGTTGGGGAGTCTTGAACGCTCCAGCATGTTCCCCTGCAAGCCTTCCCCCGTCTCTCCCCTCACTCAGAAGACGCACTCTGGTTCTCCCATAACTCCGGGGAGTGTTTTGCTGTCAGGGCCCTTAGCAACAGAACAAGCCTTGGAACACAGATGTTTTAGATTAAGCACGTGTTGACTCAGACTAGAAAGCAAACCCGTAACTTCTGTTCTGGCAGCAAAGGAGTCGCTGAACTGGAGCTTGCTCCTTTCTGGCATAAACAACTAGGAGACTGGTCAAAAGATAGGAAATGACAGGTGCTTGGATATTGGGGACACTTGGCCTTTGGGACATTTGGCCACATAGCCTGTGGTCCCTGAGGTGAGGGAAACAAATAAGGTTAGCCCTGGATCACCCCAGCTTTCTGCCTTGAAAGCAATTTTGACACTGCTGGGCAGGGAATGGGAACCCAGGCAGAGCCCTAGCAGATCTTGCTGAATTGAAGAGACAAAGACTGGGGGGGGCGGGTGGCGCCGAGGTGATTCTCAGTTTGTGGGGAAGAAGGTAGAGGAGGAAGAAGCTAGGCAAGGAAAGTGCTCCAGAAACGGGGGTTCCCTAGAGACTTTGTGTGGAGACCAATCTGGGCGTGCACACCCGGGGTACTGAGTAAAGACCCCAGAAGGGTCACTGCCTCAGTAAGAGGGCTGAGTTAGCCTGACAGGAAAGTCTTAATACAAACAAACAAACAATCATCAACCCCATCTGCAAATAACCACCCAACAACATTACAGTCACAATACTAGGAATTTAAAAGAGCCCCAAACCCATGAAATATTTAGGATTGTATCCACTGTGTATAGAAACTGGCTCAAATTCTCTCCTCTCTCCTGAACCACTTAGAGACCTCACGTTGATCGCTTGAAATTGATCATGGTGTGCCTATTTTACACACAGAAATTGGCACAGAACAAATCGGGGTTTTATGACACCCACCCAAAAGTTGCTTTGCTGGTGCACCACTGGAAAAATATAACAAAATATGGGATGACCTCCATAATAAAACATTGCCGGGAGAAGTTAAAGGAGACCTAAATAAATGGAGAGAAAGAGAGTTTAGTCGTGGGTTGGAAGATTCTGTGTTTTTCGGATGTCTATTCCTCCTACATGACCCTACAGATTCAGTGGAATCTTGATAAAAATCCCAACGGAGAGGCTGATATCAACACCTGTGGAGGAGACCCAAAGTCCTAGAATAAGTTGAAAGTTGAAAAAGAAGAAATGAAAAAACAAAATTTTTTAAAAAGGGGAGGAGCACCTGGGTGGCTCAGTGGGTAAGCCTCTGCCTTTGGCTCAGGTCATGGTCTCAGAGTCCTGGGATGGAGCCCCACATTGGGCTCTCTGCTCAGTGGGGAGCCTGCTGCCCTCTCTCTCTGCCTGCCTCTCTGCCAACTAGTGATCTCTGTCTGTCAAATAAATAAATAAAATCTTAAAAAAAAAAAAAAAAGAAAAGAAAAGAAAAAGAAGAAATGAGGGGCGCCTGGGTGGCTTGGTCATTAAGTGTCTGCCTTTGGCTTGGGTCATGGTCCCAGGGTCCTGGGATAGAGCCCTGAATCAGGCTCCCTGCTTGGCAGGAAGCCCGCTTCTCCCTTTCCCACTCCCTCTGCTTGTGTTCCCTCTCTCGCTGTACCTCTCTCTCTGTCCAATAAATAAATAAAAATCTAAAAAAAAAAGAAAGAAAGAAAGAAAGAAAGAAAGAAAGAAAGAAAGAAAGAAAGAAAAAGAAATGAGTTGGAGGACTTAAACTACCAGGCTTTAATGTTTACTGCAAAGCTCTCCTCATGAAGACAGTGTGGTGTAGGGTGTATGATAAGACATACAGACCAAGGAAACAGAGTCTAAAAAGTCACCCAGATACAGACAGCCAATTGACGTTCTTGGCCCCTAGCCATTTTATGGCTATTTTATTGAGATTTCGTAATTATTATTTGGGACATTTGTTAATCCTCATGTTAAAAAGAAAATTCCGGGTAAAAGTTATCATGATGATATTTCATAACATAGAAGTTCGGCCTTTAGTCACCCTGTGCTGGGAAGGACTCAGAACTATTCTATGAAATAATGTGTGCTTTGCCCACAAACATTCCCTTGGCCGTTCTTTGTAGATTAGACTCTTGGTCAGTCCAGCAGCCTACCTCTAATTAAAGTATAGTCGGGGCGTGCCTGGGGTTGCTCAGTCGGTTAAGAGTCTGACTCTGGATTTCGGGTCAGGTTATGGTATAGGAGTCCTGAGATCTGCTCTGTGTTGGACTCTGCGCTGGCATGGAGCCTGCTTGGGTTCTCGCCCTCTGTCCCTCCCCCACTAAGAAAATAAATTAAAATAAAATAATGTATTGGGATATATTCCTAATCAGCAACATAAAATAATTCTCATTCTTTCTAAAAATATGTACTGAGGGGTGCCTGGGTGGCTTAGTCGTTAACTGTCTGCCTTCGGCTCAGGTTATGATCCCAGGGTCCTGGGATGGACAGCAGGAAGCCTGCTTCTCCCTCTGCTGGCTGTTCCTGCTGCTTGTGCTCTCTCTCTGTTTGTCAAATAAATAAATAAAATCTTTTTTTAAAAGAGTCTATTTTATGGTTTGCCTCTTTCCTTCCCCTCCCATGTTCACCTTTTTTTTTTTTTTAAGATTTATTTATTTGAGAGAGAGAGAGAGAGCGCACGCGCACTAGCAGGATGGGCAGAGGGAGAGAGAGAGAGAGAGAGAGCGAATCTCCAGAAGACGCCACACTGAGGGTGGCACCTGATGTGGGGCTCAGTCTCACGACACTGAGATCAAGACCTGAACTGAAACTGAATCCAACACTTAAACAACCACGCCACCTAGGTGCTCCCATTTGTTCTGTTTTTTAAATTCCACATAAGAGTGAAATCATATAGTATCTGTCTTCCTCTGACTGCCTTATTTTGCTTAGCATAATACAGTCTAGCTCCATCTACATTGCTGCAAACAGCAAGATTTCATTCTCTTTTATGACTGAGAATCCATTGTATATATACATGACCACTCCTTTGTCCATTCATCAGTCAAGGGACATTTGGGTTCTTTCTGTAATTCGATTATTGTGAAAAATGCTGCTGTAACTTCAGGGTGCACGTGTCCCTTCCATTCAGTATTTTTGTATCCTTTGGGTAAATACCTTGTAGTGCAATTGCTGGATTATAGGGTTGTTCTATTTTTAGCTTTTTGAGGAAACTCCATACTGTTTTCCAGAGTGGCTGCCCCAGTTTACATTCCCACCAACACTGTAAGAGGGTCCCCCTTCCTCCACATCCTCCCCAATATCTTTTGTTTCCTATGTTGTTGATTTTAGTCATTCTGGGAGTTGTGAGGTGGTCTCTCATTGTAGTTTTGATTTGCATTTCCCTGATGATGAGTGATGTTGAACATCTTTTCATGTGTCCATTGGCCATCTGGACGTCTTCATTGGAGAAATGTCTATGCATGCCTACTAACCATTTCTTAACTGGATTATTTGTTTGGGGGCTGTCAACTTTGTTAAGTTCTTTATAGATTCGGGATATTAATGCTTTATTAGATATGTCATTTGCAAATATCTTCTCCCATTCCAAAGGTTGTCTTTTAGTTTTGTTGATTATTTTCTTGGACAGAAGATTTTGTGTAGAAGATTTTTATATTGATGAAGTCCCAATAGTTCATTTTTGCTTTTATTTCCCTTGCCTCTGGAAATGTATCTAGTAAGAAGTTGCTATTGCTGTTCCCCTCAAGGATTTTGATGGTTTCCTGTCTCATATTTAGACCTTTCATTCATTTTTAGTTTATTTTTGTGCATGGTGTAAGAATGTGGTCCGGTATCATCTTTTGCATGTTGCCAGTTTTCCCAACACCATTTGTTGAAGAGACTGTCTTTTTCCCATTGGATGTTCTTTCCTGCTTTGTCAAAGATTACTTGACCATAGAGTTATGGGTCCACTTCCGGGTTTTCTATTTTGTTGCATGTGCTGTACTAAACTGTTTTGATGATTACAGTGTTGCAATACAACATGAAGTCCGGAATAGTCATGCCTCCACCTTTGCTTTTTTTTTTTTTTTTTTCAAGATTGCTTTGACTTTTGGGGGTCTTCTGTGGTTCCAAACAAATTTTGGCATTGTTTGTTCTAGTTATGTGAAAAATGCTGGTGGTATTTTGATAGGGATTTCATTAAATGTGTAGATTGCTTTGGGAACTATAGACATTTAACAGTATTTATTCTTCCAATCCATGAGTATGGAATGTTTTTCCATGTCTTTGTGTCTTCTTCAATTTCTTTCACAAGAGTTCTATAGTTTTCAGAGTACAGATCTTTAAACCTCTTTGGCTAGGTTTATTCCTAGGTATCTTATGGTTTTTGGTGCAATTGTAAATAGGATCGATTCCTTAATTTCTCTTTCTGTTGCTTCATTATTGGTGTATAGAAATGCAACAGATTTCTGTATGTTGTTTTGTATCCTGCAACTTTACTGAATTTGTATATCAGTTCTAGCAAATTTTTGGTGGATTCTTTCGGGTTTTCTACATAGAGTATCATGTCGTTTGCAAATAGGAAAAGTTTGATTTCTTCCTTGCTAATTTGGATTCTATTTTGTTGTCTGATTGCTGCAGCCAGCACGATGTTAAATAACAGTGGTGATAGTGGGCATCCCTCTCTTGTTCCTGATTGTAGAGGGAATGCTCTCGGCTTTTCCCCATTGAGGATGCTATTAGCTGTGTATTTTTCATATATGGCTTTTATGATGTTGGGGTGCATTCCACCTATCCCTACTTTGTTGATTTTTTTTTTTTTTGTCAAGAATGGGTGCTGTACTTTGTCAAATGCTTTTCCTGAATATATTGAGAAGTTCATATGGTTCTTATCTTTTATTTTATTAATGTGGTGTATCACATTGATTGATTTGTGGATTTTGAAACACCCCTGCATCCCAGAAATAAATCCCACTTGATCTTAGTGAATAATTCTTTTAATGCACTGTTGAATTCTATTTGCTAGTCTTCTTGTTGAGAATTTTTGCACACATGTTCATCAGGGATCTTGGCCTGAAATTCTCCTTTTTAGTGGGGTCTTTGTCTGGTTTTGAAATCAAGGTAATGAAGGCTTCATAGAATGAGTTTGGAAGTGTTCCTTCCATTTCTATTTTTTGGAACAGTTTGAGAACAATAAGTATGAACTCTTCTTTAAATGCCTGGTAGAATTCCCCTGGGAAGCCATCTGGCCCAGACTTGTTGGGAGATTTTTTAATTACTGATTAGATTTCTTTGCTGGCTTGGGTCTGTTTCAAGTTTTCTATTTCTTTCTATTTCAGTTTTGGTAGTTTATATGTTTCTAGGAATTTATCTACTTCTTCTCGATTGTGCAAATTGTTGGCATATAATTTTTCGTAATATTCTCTTATAATTATTTGTATTTCTGTGGTGTTGGTTGTGATCTCTCCTCTCTCATTCATGAGATTATTTTGGGGGGTCCTTTATCTTTTCTTTTTGATAAGTCTGGCTAGGGGTTTATCAATTTTATTAATTCTTTCAAAGAACTAGCTCCTGGTATCATTGATCCATTCTTCTGAGTTTTGTTTTGTTTCTATAGCATTGATTTCTGCTCTAATCTTTATTATTTCCCTTCTGCTGCAGGCTTAAGGTTTCATTTGTTGTTCTTTCTCTAGGTCCTTTAGGTGTAAGGATGGGTTGCATATTTGAGATTTTCCTTGCTTCTTGAGATAGGCCTGCGTTGCTATATACTTCCTTCTTACAGCTGCTTTTGTTGCATCCTAAGGGTTTTGGACTGTCATGTTTTTATTGTCATTTGTTTCCATGTATTTTTAAATTTTGTCTTCAATTTCCTGGTTAACCCATTCATTCTTTAGTAGGATGATCTTTAATCTCCATGTATTTGTGGTCTTTTCAAATGTTTTCTTGTGGTTGACTTCAAGTTTCATATTGTTATGGTTGGAAAATATGCATGGTATGATCTCAGTCTCTTTATACTTGTTGAGGTCTGACTTGTTACCCAGTATGTGATCTATTCTGGAGAATGTCCCATGTGCACTCAAAAAGAATGTGTATTCTGCTGCTTTAGGATGAAATGTTCTGAATATACCTGTTAAGTCCATCTGGTCTAATGTGTCATTCAGAGCCATTGTTTCCTTGTTGATTTTCTGCTTTGAAGATCTATCCATTGCTGTAGGTTAAAATCCACCACTTAAATTATGGTTCCTCTATGTTTGTTATGAATTATTTTAAATATCTGGGTGCTCCCAAGTTGGTAGCATAAATATTGACAAGTGTTAAGATCTTCTTGTTGAATAGATCCCTTTATTATTATATAGTGAGTGCCCCTCTTCAGCTCTTGTTACAACCTTTGGTTTAAAATCTAGTTTGTCTGACCTAAGGATGGCTACCCCGGATTTCTTTTGATATCCATTAGCAATGAGAAATGGTTCTCCATCCCCTTGCTTTCAATCTGCAGGTGTCTTTGGGTCTCAGACGAGTCTCTTGCAAGCAGCATACAGATGGGTCTTGTTTTTTATTTTTTTTTTTAAGATTATTTATTTATTTATTTGGCAGAGAGAGATCACAAGTAGGCAGAGAGGCAGGCAGAGAGAGAGGAGGAAGCAGGCTCCCTGCTGAGCAGAGAGCTCGACGTGGGGCTCAATCCCAGGACCCTGGGATCATGACCGGAGCCGAAGGCAGAGGCTTTAACCCACTGAGCCACTGGGTCTTGTTTTTTTTAATCCATCCTGACACCCTATGGCCTTTGACTGGAGAATGTAGTCCATTTACACTGAGTAATTATTGAAAGATATGAATTTAGTGTTCTTGCATTACTTGTTACATCTTTGTTTCTGGAGGATTTCTGCTTACCTCTAGTCTTTGTTGTTTTTGGTCTTTCTTTCCCACTCAAAGACCCCTTTAATATTTCTTGCAGGACTGGTCCAGTGGTTATGAGCTCCTTTAGTTTTTGTTTGGGAAACTCTTTATCTCTTCTACTCTGAATGGCAGCCTTGCTTGATAAAATATTCCGGACTAGCTATTTTTCCCATTCAGCAGGTTGAACATACCAGGCCACCTTCTTCTGGCCTGCCAAGCTTCTGCGGTGACATCTGCTGCTAACCTGATGTGACTTTCCTTATAAGTTAGGGACTTCTTTTCTCTTGGTGCTTTGAGGCTGTTTTCTTTGTCTCTGTATTTTGCAAATTTAACTACAATGTATCTTGGTATTGGCCTGTTTTTGTTGATTTTGTTTGGAGTTCTCTGTGCCTCCTGGATTTGGATGTCTGTTTCTTTCCCCAGATTAGGAAACTTTTTGGCTATAATTTCCTCAAATAAGCATTCTGCCTCCTTTGCCCTCTCTTCTTTTTCTTCTGAGACTCCTATGAAATGAGCATTATTACATTTTATGGAGTCACTGAGTCCCCAAGTCTCCATTCATGATCCAAGAGCTTTCTTTCCATCTTCTTTTCAGCCTCATTATTTTCCACAATTTTACCTTCTATGTCACGTATTCGTTCCTCTGCTGCTTCTATCCTTGTGCTCACTACACCCAGTCAGTTTCAAATCTCAGTTATAGCATATTTTTATTTTGGCCTGACTAGGTTTTAAGTGTTTTATCTCTGTGTTAAGGTACTCCCTGGTGTCTTCTATGCTTTTCTCAAGCACAGGTAGTATCCTTATGATTGATTGTTGTCTTAAATTCTGGCTCCGGCATATGACTTCTGTATATTTCAATGAGATTCCTGGCCATGACTTTTTCTTGTTCTTTCTTTTGGGATGAATTCCTCAATCTTGACATTTTGTCCAAGTCTCTGTCTTCAGTATGTTAGGAAGGCCTGTTATGTTTCCTGTTCCTGAGAATACTGTAATGGCTTTATTATGAAGAGGCCATATATCATCCAGGGCCTGGTGCTTCAGGCAGTGTCCTGTTGTGTGCCGCGTGCACCACGCTGCATGCACCATGCTGCTGTGTTTGGCTGCTCTTTCCCTCAGGTCAGTCCTCTGAAGAGTTTCTCCTTCCCTGCAGTGGGCAGTGTTTGGCCCTTGGCCAGAGTGTGGTGAGTTTCAACTAGATGTGCTCTGGTCTGTTTGTTAGAAGAGATCTGATGCTTTTTCCACTAGAGCTGAAGTTTTGCAGAACCCTGTGATCAGTAGGTGTGATTCGTGACAAGGGGGCTGTGCTGGTCTTCTGGAAGAGGGGCCCACTGCTCTGGTTCTCAAGCACACTTGCCCAAGAAAAACAGCACCTGCAGAGCACTGGGAGCTGGGGCTTGGTGTAAGCAGTTTAGGTTGCCATTGTTGGTACTGTGCTGCTTACTGAAGTTAGTTTATGCTGATGGGGAGTGGGAAATGGCTCCATCCCTCTCCCTCATCCTGGAATGGGGAGTAGGGAAACTCTCGTTTTTATCCCAGTCAGGCCAACTGGGTTTTAAAACTCCAAACTTTAAGGACCAGGCCTGGTAGGAACCCATGCTGGTCCTCTGGGGGAGGGTCATGCCATGCTGGGACTCATGCAGGTTTGTCCCAGAAGGGTGGTCCCATCAGAGCACAGGAGTGTGGGGTTTGGAGCAAAGTACAGCAAAAGGCCAGTGTCTAGGTTACCTGCCCTCAGCAGGTGTCTCTGTACGTATGCCAAGGGGCAGAGGAGTGCAGTGGTGCTGATTGGCTCTTTGTCCCCTGAGAGGCAATGCCACCCCTCCCAGATGTGCTTCAAGAAGGGGGAACCATCTCTCCCAGTGCGTCCCAGGGGATCCTCAGGTCGTTCCACCCTCTCCTGGGCATCTGCTCGCCTTCTCCACAGGGACATTACAGTGCCCACCAGCCGCCACACCAGCCACACTTTGGACCTCTAAACCTCCAGTCTTTGAGCCCCACGGGTTGTAACAACTCCCAATAATCAGCCCCTCTCATTCTCCCAGTCGATGGCTTTGGGAAGTGTTTTCCTCCGCATACCCCTGTTCACTGACCCCCCACCCCGGTCTGTGACTAGAGGCCCCTCCTCTCCACAGCATTTGTGACCCGTTTCTCCTCCAGATCCCGTCTCCTGCCTTCCACGGTGTAGCCTTTTCTCTCCTTCTAGTTATGTATTTTGTTCTTACAGTCCTCAGATTGATTTCTTGGGTATATAGAAGGATTTGATATTTCTCTAGGGGTGTTCAAGGAAGTCTAGGATCCTCCTCTTACTCTGCTGTGTTAGCTCCTCCTAACCTCCTCCAAACTCTATTAAAATAACATGGCTCGTTGTGTGTCCCTGAGTTACCATAAGGTCAGCTGTGGGCTAACGTCCTCATCTTTATTTTCATGACTCTGATGAAAATACACCCTGATTATCTCAGTTAATCTGAGTAAACCTCTGTTACCTGCAGTTGAAGAGCTTATATAACACATGGAGTTTTAAAATAAAAATATTCTGTACAGTAAGTCCAGAAGCTTCCCTCAGTGTTCTGCCCAGATCGGACACTGTCGCCAGCTCTGAGTCCCAGGACCTCTTCTACCCAGTCATGTCACCCATGGTAGTGTCCCACCATTTCTCCTTAGCTCCAAAGTCTAACTCCCATCAAGCTACCTATTTGATCTCTCCATGTACTTGTCTAGTGGGAATGTTATAGTATGATGTGATCCAAAATGTTATCCTGGGATTTCCCTGTCTTCATTCACTTCTCCAAGCCTTCTTGTTTCTGTAAATGACATTTGCTTCCAAGTCTCTAGGAAAGCCAGGAGTTCATCATTCCTGCATCCCTGCCTCCGAGCTGTAGGTGAGTCCTATCCGTTCCCCGTCTGCAATCCAGCCACGTCTCTCCATCCGCAACACACCACCGCCATGTCTCCTAAGAGTCAATGCTGGAGCCTCCTGATCGACCTTGTGGATTCTGCCTTCCTCTGCTCTCATGTCTATACGGTCAGCAGGGTGATATTCTCAAAAGGGAAATCTGATTAGACCAAGTTCCTACATAAAACCAACCAGTGACTTCCCATTGCTTTTAAAACAAAACTGAAGTTCCCCTTTTGTGGCATCCACGGTCTGTGCTGGTCATTTGGCTGTCTCTCAGCTCCAAACCCATCCTTCTTTTCTAACGTTGTTTTGCTGGGTTTAGGATTCTAAGAGCTGTATTTCTGTATTTGGCACTTGTTGGTTTGTTTGTTTGCTTGTTTGTGGGGTGCGAGAGTTCTGGGAACATCACTCCCTTCTATCAGTGGTAGCTCCTTCCCATAGCAATCGTTGGGACAAGTCTGCGGTCTTTCCACTGCACCCAGTACCAGCCTCATCACGACCCACAGAAATGCCAGGACCAGTCAGCTCTTGCCTCTTCAGAGTTCCAGGTTCAGGCAGAAGGAACTCGTCTTCTGAGCTTAGAGACATCGATATGAGCCCAGCTGTGCCCCCTTCTCCGAGGTCTGAGTGTCAGGCCGGCGGGGTCCTCCACACTCACCCACTTTAATAAGTGGCTGCACTTCCTTTTGGACCTGCAGCTCTCGGGATGTTAGCTGCTTCCTGAACTTGCTACTTCCGTGGTACCTTACCCTATGGTTTTGCCTCTTCAGTTACCTAATCAAGAGTCTGCACACCAAATGCTCCCTGTTAAAATTATGGGTGTGCTTTCTCTCCCGACTAGACCCTGAGCAACACAGGGTCCCACGTGATCTGGCTCCTCTGAGTTTACCGGTCCCAGCTCACACAGCCCTCCTCCTCCACCCCTGCTTCTCAGCTACACCAGCCCGACGTCCATCACTGGGAAACTCTTCCCTGCTTCCTGGGCTTTAAGCAATTTTTTTTTCCCTCTGCATGGATTGTCTCCTCCAGGAATTCAGTGAGGCCAGACCCTCTGCGTCTGTGACCTCATCTTCATCATCAGGTAGAGCTCGGATACCACGTACTCAGAG
Source organism: Mustela nigripes (assembly GCF_022355385.1). NCBI lineage: Eukaryota > Metazoa > Chordata > Mammalia > Carnivora > Mustelidae > Mustela > Mustela nigripes. The sequence goes on from NC_081566.1 coordinate 11,590,356, forward strand.
ACAACTTCCCTGATGGCTCTTTCTAAAGTGCTCCTGTTCTCCCTCACGTATCTCGACACCTGCGTATTTCTTCACTGCACTTAAGATATGTAATTATCTTGGTATTGTCTCTTCATTTACTTGTTTATTGTCTGTCTTTCCCACTGGGATGTACATTCCACGTGCCCAGGGTGCTTGTTTGCACTTAGTGCATTTTCTGGTACACAGTTGGTGCTCAATACTTGTTGAATTAATGAATGAGTGGAGTTGCAGTTGGGAAAAGACAGATCTGAATGAGGAAATGCACAGGACCAGGTGCTGATATCTGGTGTGACACAGACACTTCCAAGGATCAGGCTTCTCTGACTCTCAGCCCTGTCCTCAGTGACCGATGGAGCTTCCCAGCTTGTCTCTGGCGAGCCGAGATATCTCTGGTCTTTGTCTCTCATGTCTTCTTTCCCTGTTTGGTGTCCCTTAATCTTTCTCAGCTGACTAGTCCTTTCAAGGACTCCCAATTCCAGGGCTCATTTTCACCGGAAGATCTGGGGAAACACACGGTTTAAGTGACTGTAATATTCTTCAGTGTTAACTCTTTAAAGGACATTTGCTTTTTTCCCCTGGTTAAGCACCCCCATGCCAAGGATGCTTTAGAGCAAGGGTTCTGAGTTTTTGTAACTTTTGAGTGCTTTGCTGTGAATGCATTTATTATTTAAAGAATAACTATGGGGCCCCTGGGTGGCTCAGTCAGTTAAGCATCTGAATCTTGGTTTCAGCTCCCATCCTGATCTCAGGCTCATGAGATCAAGTCCCTCGTCAGACTCTGTGCTCAGTGGGGAGTCTGCTTGAGATTCTCTTTCCCTCTCCCTTTTGTGCTCTCTCTCTCTCTAAAACAAATAAATAACTCTTAAAAAAAAGAATAACTATAAAAATGTAAAAGACCAATTTTGGTGGAAAAGCAATTAAAACAACAAGGAAACAATTATTATGTATGCTGGGAAGAACTAATATTTGTCCTTATACAAATGCTTCTGTTTACATGCCTCTGCTCCCCCTGCTCGCGCTCTCTCCCTCTCTCCCAAGTAAATAAATAAAAAATCTTAAAAAAAAACAACAACAACAAACACATTTCATGAATACAAATGAAGACAGGAATCTGCAAATCTTTGGAATTGGTTTTTTAAAGATTTTATTCATTTATTTATGAGAGAGAGGTGGGGGGAGGGGCAGAGGGAGAAGCAGACTCCCCACTGAGCAGGAAGCCCAATGCGGGGCTCGACCCCACGACCCCAGGATCCTGACCTGAGCTGAAGGCAGACTCTTCACTGACTGAGACACCCAGACGTCCCTGCGAGTCTTTGGAATTATTGATGTGAGTGGAGCTTACAACAGAATTTTTTTTTTAATCAGGAGAAGCTGGAGTTTGATTTTTTCTCTCAACAAGGTTTTCAGGCAAGCTGGTAAAAGATAATCAAAGTCGCAATCACTGTCTCTTGCTCAAAGTTCTGCCAAACCTTTGCCTACCTGACTTAGTCCCTTGCAAAATCTCCCAGGATTAAAATCAAATTCTCACAGGTCGCTTTGGGTAAAGTGTAATAACGAGAAGTTGAGGAAAGAAAGGAATCACGTCAGACCCAGGCTGGTCTGAACTGAGGTCTGCTGGCCGTAACGGACATAAGGGTCCCAGAGAGGAGCTCACCTCGGTGGACGGCAAGTGTGGCCGGCTGACAGCTTGCAAACGGGTAGAAAGAGAACTAGAAAACACATCCAGGGCCCTGTGTCCTTCTTGCTGGTCTGGGCACCGGGGTGACAGAGTTGGTGGGGAAGTAGAGGCAGACAAATTTGAATGGAGTGATCAGGAAGAGGTGCTCTATGCACTGAGGCCATTAAGGGGGGAGGAGAATGGGGCTGAAGAGACTGCAAAGGCCCTGAGGCCCTCCAGACCTTGTGGCAAAAAGAGGATGAGCCCGAACACACAGAGGTAAGACCTGTTCCACGTACAGGAGCCGCGCTGCCCACCTCCCCCTGCCCCTCTTCCCACAGCCCTGCCTTCTCCTTCCCCCTCACCCGTCACCTACACTGACTCAAGCTGGAAACACAGGGCCAGTCATGGAGGGGAGTCATTTGTCGCCCAAGACAATGGTGGAAGGAACACAAACATGTTGGAGAGACAGCCACATGTGCTGGGTGATGGCTGGTATCACCTCCAAGGAAGGCCAGAGGCTATGGTGAGCCTGCCCTCCTGCCTCCCCCAGTTCCTCCAACCCCTCCCAGTTATTAAATCCAGAAACCCAGATGTCATCCATGACACCTGCCTTTCTTCCCTCCTCCCCCCATGAAATCCTTCACCAAATCTTGCCAGCGTCACAGGGAAAGTTCTCCCAAATCCGCCCCCTGGCTCCCTGGCCACCTGTGTGCCCCTGCCTTGTTCTGGTGACTCCAGGGCAGGAGCAGAAGGGGATACCCTTAGACATCCATGAGGGGCGGGACAGGTGACCACGGCAAAGGGGTGCCCGAGGCCAGCGGGGGAAGCAGAGCCCGAGACAGGTAGAGGTAGTAGGTGCTTGTGATTTACCTTAGGGTTATTCTCAGGGAAATCCTGTAAGGGAGGAAGGAAAGGTCAGATAGGAACAGGGAAAGGGAGCACCGAGCAAGGAAGTGGTCAAGTCCAACTCGGGTGAGGATGGGGTCTCAGATAAGGTCTAACTCAGGTGATGACGGGGGTCTCAGGTTAGGACTAACTCAGGTGAAGAACGTGATCTTACGTAAGTAGTCACATGAAGGATGTGGGCTCGGGTGCGGGTCTGATGCGGGTGAAGATAGGATCTCAAGTAAAGTCTTAAAGGTGAAGAATGCGATCTTAGGTAAATTCCACCTCAGGTAAAGATAGGATCACGGGCAGTCTAACTCAGGTGAAAAAGGCGATCTCAGGTAAAGTCTAACTCAGGTGAAAAAGGCGATCTCAGGTAAAGTCTAACTCAGGCGAAGAATGCCATCTTAGGTAAAGTCTAAGTCAAGCGAAGGGTGTGGCCTTAGATAAGTCTGACTCAGGTGAAGTTGGGGTCCCGGGGAAGGAATAACTCAGGGGAGGGGAGTGGTCTCAGGGAAAGGCTGCTGCAGGGGTGCTCTGGGATGTAACCTGCCCTGAAGCCAGGGGCCAGTGTTTGTGCCCCCCTCCCCGTCAGTCAGTGTCCGGAGCTGCCCCTTCTTTGCGGGGAAGAGGGTTTGGGACTCTCAGCTGGGCAGCTCCCTGGGCAAGGGGAGGCAAAAGGGCTGTTGTGGGCTGTCAGCTCCCGGCCCTCAGCAGCTGGGAGGAGGGTCTGGGTACCACGGCCTCTAGAACAGAGGCACAGCCAAGATTTCTTCTGCAAAGCACGTACATGGGAGAGTTCGGATGATAAAAGGAAATGGAAGAATGAGGCTACGTGAGGGTAGAAGGGAGTTACACTTAATTCCTTTTTCTTTTTCTTTTCTTTCTTTCTTTTTTTTTTTTTTTTTTGAGAAGAAACACACCCTAGAGTCAGAATTTGGAGTTAGTTAAATGAAGAAGCAAGGGCTCCTTCTGGTTGTGACAAGATGACAGCCACGCCCACTCCAGCGTCATCCTGGCTTATCTGGACCCAGGAAGAGCTTCACGCTGTGGTGGATGAATGACTTCTCCCGCAGAGGAGGGGGGCCTCCCCAGTGTCTGCTTTTCTCTGAATCTGGCCATAAGAGGGGCCAGAGAGCCCTTTTAGAAAAGGACATTTTTCTCTATCATCTGCCTGCCCCACGACCTCCTGCTTTGTGGCACCACGGCCACATCTGTGCCTGGGACATTCCCCAATCCCAAATGTCCCTGGACTGTGTGTGCTCTGGGCTTTGTCTTCACCCTTCCTTGCTGATCTGCTCTTGGCTCGTTCCCACTGGCAAGAGACGCTTTCAGCAAGTTGGTGTGATTCCTTTCCCAGCCATACCATCTACCCTTCCTGAGTAGTACCAACCTGTATAGCCCCCAAGCACCATGATGGAGTCCTGAGCACTTTCAGGAGCTCCTGGCCACCTCCTCCCCTGGCAGCTACCATCCAAGGCTTGTACAATATATTTTACTCACCATCTATGGTTGGCCAACCGGGAGATATGAAAGAGACAATAACATGTCGTGGCTCCTTGGTTGCAAGGAGCTGACCCAACAAAAGGAGACGTTTGTTTAAGGACTCTCAGCTCACACTCCCCCACACTGCGGAAGTGTCCCACACTCCCCCACCCACCCTGCTCCCTAATCCGTTGCTTTGACCTCAGCAGCTTTCACATCTGGGACCACTGACCCTGGAAACTGATCAGCTCCTGAGTGCAGAACAGGCTGCCAGGAAGCGCCTCCATGGTGCCCTCTGGAGGCCGTGGCTGGGTATAACCTCCTAGACGACAGGAACTCCCTAAAGCCTGCAGAAGGAAAGAATGCAACCAGCCAGAGCCCCAGGGTATGATGCCAAGGAGGTGATTAGGAGCCTCTCCCCAGTGTATACACAACATAAATCACTCTGACACCCAGAGAAAGTTATGTGTGCACTTCATGTGCTTTAGGGGTAATCAGCCCGGCTGGAGGTCTTCTGACTTTAATGGTCTCTCTCCACTACTTTTCTATACATTCACCCCCCTGGGTCACCCATTCAGGAGGAAACAACGCTGAGTCTTACAGGGAGTTGCCACCGTGGTTAAAGTGTCCCACCAAGAGGCGGGGGAAATCCTGGCCCTATTCTCTGTTCCCTTCTCCCACATAGGAAGTCCATAGGCCCACTCGCACTGATGCCATGAATGGGGTAGTGGATGCTTGTGATTTACCTTAGGGTTATTCTACCCTCACGTAGCCTCATTCTTCCATTTCCTTTTATCATGTTTATTCAGCATTTAGTAAATGGCAGGTACCATGGGAAGTACTAGGTGATACAATGTGGCATTTGTGGGCTTGGGGGAGGAGCGCACATGGGTCCACTTAATGGGCACACATGTCATTAAACCGTGCTATTTGCTGCGAGGGCAGCGGATGTTCTAGAGTAGCTAGCAGAAGGACGTTACTCGCAGGTCTGGGAAGGTTTCTGTAAACAGGTGAGGTCTGAGCTGCCGTTTGAGAGGTGAATGGAATTAGACAGACAGAGGGGAGGGGTAAGGAAGAGCCTGCTGGATGGCAGGGACAGTCAGGCAGACTCCTGAAGGCAAGAAAGAGCTGGTCTTGTCTGGAGAACGGGCTGCTGGGGCCCCAGGGAGCACCCACCTACCTGGTCTCCATCCTAAGAGCAATCACAAAACACCAAATGATTTTAAGCAAGCTGTTGTGGATGCTTGAGGGAAAGAAAGCGAATATTTAGGGAGGAGGCTAGGCAAAAGGGAGGTCTGGATGAGGAGAGAAGTGGCGGTGGGGAGGAGTGGGTGATCCCGGGCTTGGAGGTCTCGGTAACGGGGCGGAGCTGGGGAACAGCCCCGCGACTCTGGCCTGTTCACGTCCCTCTGTCGCTCGCACTTACCACAAACGACCTGCTACCGTCACCCTCCTCCTAAGCCGTGATGTCAGCAGGTCGGGGACCTTGTCTTTCACCGCCTACATCGGGTGCCCCATGAATGCTTGCTGGGTGCGGCTCTGTTCCAGGTTCTGTAGTTCTGAAGTCCCCCGGGAGGTGGCAGCACGCGAACACCAGCCGGCCACTGCCCCCTCCACGCCCCACCTCCCACCCCCACCCCCACCTGCGCTTTGTCTCCTGCAGCCCTGGCTTTTGATCCCCCTGCGGAAGTTTCTCCCATTCCCAATTCCCAGAGAAGACCTCTTTCCCAGCCTTTCTGTGCTGCCTCTGTGGTGGGTGTGACTTCGCCGGGGAACTCTGCCTGTGTGGCCAGGGCCGTGGTTTTCCCGAAGCTTCGTGGTCCCGGTTCCCGCCTTGCACAGAGCACGCAGGGGAAGCCGATGGGCGGCGCGGGACGGTTCTTCTCTCCTCCCTGTGCTGCAGCGGGGGCACCCTAAGCCGCGTCTACACCAGCCTTCCCAGTCATGTCAGGGGCAGGTGGCAAGACCCAGGTATGGAATGCCTCACCCAAGTCAGAGGGTAGGTTTGGGCCTAGGAAAGGGGGTTTAGGGTGAGTATGGCCAGAGAGGGGAAGCCCGCTCCCGAAAGGCGTTGGGAGGCGGTGCGGCGGGGCAGGGGTGGCGCGGGAGGGGGGAGCAGGCTCAAGGGCCCCCACCGGAGGAGGACCGACTGGCAGGACTGACTCCTCCTCCCTGGGTATGGAAGGAGGAAGGGTGTTAGGCAGATAAAAAGTACACGGAACAAAGACCTAGAGAGGGACACAGGAAGTTGAAGGTCAGTTTAGGGACACATTGGGGGGGGCGGGAGGGGGTACCGAGGGTTCTGATCACCTCTATTTTGACCTTAGTGTGTACCTTTTAAGTGATCAAGTTCTTCTCTCCAGCTTCTCTCTTAACTCAGGCAAACACCCCCAGTGGGAACCACAAGTACCTTCCAAGCAGTAGGGACTGCCCTGGCCAGCAAGACCCCATATGACCACCCCAAGACAGTGATTGATCTGACCTTCCCTGGCCACCTGAGCGGACCCACTGACCTTTGTCTCACATTGTCCTTATATAAACCTAGATGTATTTTCAGCACTTTGGAGACCATCTTTCAGATGCTAGTCTGCTGTCTTCCCGCCATTGGCCTTGCTAAAATAAATCCCTTTCCTGTTTCACTCTGCTCTCCACCTTTGATTTTGTCTGCAAAGAGGGAGCCACTGAACCTGGTCTGTCTGGAACCTCTGGAGTCAGGGGCTCCCACCCCCAAAGCCCCAGCTATAGGAGGATCACAGGTCAGATTCCAGAACCATCTTACCTAGTGCTGGGGATTGGTTTCTATAGACTAGTGGAAAGGTCTGGTGCCTGACATCCAGGACTCTATCCATCATCGTTCAGTCTTTGTCACTAAGGGAACATGGGGTGAAGGGCTTCGCTGTGTGGGAGACACAGCAAGGTCTCCCAGCCCGACCGCTGCTGTTCTCTGCCAAATGCTCATGGCTCAGTGCTGCCCCCCCAACCTTTTAAAATATTTTATTTATTTATTTGTGCCTTAGATGGGGATTTGGGAATTTTTAGACCATATTGATGGCACTTGAATCGGCTATCTCAGCTGGAGAGAGGACAGAGAGGGAAACAATCCGACGCAGGATTGGCAGAGGAGAAGGAGGACACGGGGTGCGGCGACAGCAGCCAGACTGATGGGCGGGAAAGTGGGAAGGTGTGGTGTATGGACACGGACGCAGGAGACCAGTCTGAGGGAGCAGAGCAAAGTGCAGCTCTTGGAAACTCTGCTCTGTACGGAGGGGAGAGGGGTGGGAACCAGAGACTGCGGCTGCCCTCGGGCGATGAGGACATCCCTGACTTTGCAACTCAAAGCTCTGATTTCCCGCTCGCTCAGCATCCTTCTGCGTCTACTCGGATTCCAAAGTCACGTGGCCCACGGGCCAGAGCCACTCTGACTTAAGAAGCTGGCAGGCTAGTTGCTGGCCATCTTCTCTAGAATGGGGTTGGCTCCCGAAAGCTTGCTGAACTGCAAACCGCTCCGGCAAAGTCAATGTGGAATTGCCACCTTCAAGAGGCTGGATTGCGTGGCGGTCTCCATGCCGGGGCTGCCTCTCTCCCGCCTTTCTCCAGCTGTCCCTCCGACACACACAACTTGTTTTCATTCCCACACAACCTCTGAGACTCAGTTCAGGCCTCCCTCCAGAAAGCCTTCCGGCAAAGAAACATCGGGTTGAAATTGCCTAGGGAACGAGAGGACAGGAAATCCATCCTTGGGAAGCAGTATTTTCTGGATGTTTGCACGCCAGGTGCGACAGTTGTGCAAAAAGGACCCTGTCCTTGAAGAGCGTGCATGGCGGCTCTCCGATCACCTCCTTCCACGTTCGGAAGAGGAATGGTGGTTACATTCGGCCTCCGTGCTCTCAAAATTATTTGTTCATCCTCGGGGCTGGCACACTGTGCACAGTGCATCTTTGTTGAATAGATGAATGAGCCTTTATTATGGGACTTGGGATTTTCTAGTTTGTATGTGTCATTTTTCTCCTCTAGATTGTGAGCTCCTGTGTCTCACGTCTGTATCAGAGAGCACAGAGCTTTGCACAGAGTAGGTACCAAGAAATATTTATTGGCTGGAAGAATTTCTAATCTGCGTAAGAACATGCATGCTCACCCACCCACGCGGGTATTTTAAACTTGCTTCCTCCCTCCCCCACATTATTTTTTCCATAGGAAACCAGGTGAAAAACCCATTTCTTGTTATTGGTTTTTAATGGGCCTGAATGTTTCTGCAGGCTTCCTCGGCACCGTGCTCTGGCCCCCACCAACAGGCTCCCGCTGCCTCCACAGAGCTTCAGAGGGATGTGAGAAGTAGTAACACCCGTGTGTGTGTGTGTGTGTGTGTGTGTGTGTGTGTGTGTGGTGGGTGGGGGAGTGGGCGGTCCACACGAGGGCACGCAGAGTTGCTCTGAGAAGTGGGGAACCGGTTGGTAGAGACCCAGCTGTGCACCTGCTGGGGGTGGGGATGTGGTAAGGTCTTCGGACACTGCCCAGCCGACCTGCAAGTTTAACTTTATTAAATTCACCCGTGAGTATGTTCATTTTACCCGTCGGTCACAAAAGGGAGACACCCAGTGGGTACTGGTCTAGGCAACCCTGCCCTCTTGCACAGACAGAACTCCCCTGCCTCCTCCGACTTTGTTCTGCTTGCCATGGAAACGGGTTTCTCTAAGGAAGGATGAGGTTTTCAGGCAAGGTTAAGTGGGAGGATGAGTATTTTAATATATATATATTTTTTGCCCCTAGAGGTGGAATGAGCCTATCAAAGAACAGAAGGCAGGTCCTCAGTGCCATAGGTGATTTCATTTTGGAAGTTCTCCGTGATGCTGGGAAACGGTCAGAGCAAGGATGACAGCCCCTCGCACCTGCTTGGTGAGCTCAGGTCCCCTAAAGGCTTTGTCCTCTTTGGTGACCAGCCCTCCAGCCTTGGCCCCGCCCCCTTTCCCACCCTGGGAACGAGCACCAGTGGCTCGTGAACTTGACTTCAGCCTGCGTTCTTACTGCTTCCCAGGTTTGTGGGTGACGCCAAATATAGTTCAAGGTCAGAGCCAGGGAAGGGAGTGCCCTGCGTGGCGGTTCTCGCTTCTGGGCTTCCTGCCTCTGGCTCCGACTGACTCCACAAACAGGGGTGGAAAAGCCTTCCACTTTAATGATCCATAGCATGAATTTCTTCGGACTAGCCTGATTTCTTTCCTGCTGTCTTTGGAGGGAAGGGGAGGGTTGTTCAAAAGCACGTTGTGTTTATTCCCAAGGAAAAGAGCTGGCTTCCTCTTTAGTTCTTTTTCTGCTCTTTGTTATTCGTAAATTCCAACGCTCCAGCCACCAGCTAGGCAAATTTACAAGTTATTATTAGCAGCTATGTGGAAACCTCACAGTAGAAATGTTTTCTGATAGAAGCACGGGGACGTCCTTTGTTAAATTATTTCAGAAAAACTTCCTTGCTTTGCTGAGTTCCAGCTGTTCTCTGTTCCCCCAGCTCATGGGCAGTCGCTTATAGCTTCCAGAACTGGCCTTTTAATCAGGCACCCTGTTCATAGTCGTTCCTTCTAGGTGGTGGGAAGGTAGGTTGTAAAGTTGTACTTAGACAATTCTGTGACTTTGTCAGAAACAAAAGAAAAGCCCTAAAATCTGTTGCTTTCCATCCTCTTACAGAGGTGATGCTCGGTCTGTTGTTCTCTCCCCTCCCTAGCAGTTTCCTCTGAGCACAGGGAGATCTCTGTGTTCTGGTTTTCCCACCTAACAACCGTGTTTGCCAGCCATTCTTGCTAGACCTGGAAGAGAACCACCGATGCTAAAGATTAAACAACAAAATAAGGAGATCGAGTGTCCCCAGGGACCTCTCTGCTGAGCCCCACCATAGATGACTAGTGTTGTCCAGTGGCTTTGCTCCAGTTCCCAGGGAGAAGCAGGCTCAGGAGGTGGGCAGAACCTACTAGACCTGCGGGTAGGGGGCGATCTCGGGGTGCGGGGGAGCGGGGCGGGGGGGTGGGGGGGGTATGATGGCGCATTGCTTGATACTGAGGGAGCTGAGGACATGGGGCTGAAGTGTTGATTCCAGAGCCTCAGGTTCTAGTTAGACTTACTTTTTTTTTTTTTTTAAGATTTTATTTATTTATTTATTTATTTTTTAAAGTTTTTTTTTTTTTTAAGGATTTTATTTATTTACTTGACAGCGGAGATCACAAGTAGGCAGAGAAGCAGGCAGAGAGTGAGGAGGACGCAGGCTCCCCGCTGAGCAGAGAGCCCGATGGGGGGCTCAATCCCAGGACCCTGGGATCATGACCTGAGCCAAAGGCAGAGGCTTAGCCCATTGAGCCACCCAGGCACCCTGAATCCTTTCATATTTTCAAAAGCATTTCTAGGCTGTAAGTTTGCTAACAGTATTTCTCAATATTCCATAGCATAATTGGTGTTCGAAGCCAGGTTTCAGGGTATCCTAATTCTACTACCCATCATGCTTGCTGTTCCCATGGCCCTTTGTTGCCTTCAAGCTGGTCGAGTGTCTGGGCGTCACTGGTGTATGCCAACCACTCAGTCCCCAGAGTCCCCAGGGTTTCTGAAGCAAGCCTCCATGCACAGTGGTCCAGCTAGCTGCACCCAAGAATTCTTGGGGTTCCAGCTGTCTTCCCATGTGATTCAGAGTTGAGTTATTGGTGACACTAATGGAATTGCTCAGAAGTGGAAAAATCCCTGATATGTGTGTCCTGTGCATTGGAGGGGCGGGGACTTGTGGGGCCTTGGGAGGGGCAGCCTTCATTTTCATAGCTCAGTAAATTTCCCCTGAATAATATCTGCTTCTAACATTTAGCACTGGAGTGAAAACCAGTAATCTAAAATCTTGACCAGCAGGAGCAGAGGGAAAAGGGTTGGTAACATAGCGTTTTCTTGTACCGCAATGGAACTTGATTTTTGCTGTGGGACTTTATTTTTAGAGAAATGGAGAGTGTCTGGACGGGGCTATGGTTGAAATTTTTGACCTCCTTTCTGTAAGATAATAATTCATTAGACACATAGAGTATTGTACAAATCCTTCTGATGTTCCTAAATTCTCATATACAGGAAAGTTGAAACAAGAATTCTCTTAAAATAGCAGCCTTCTCTTGCACACTTTGAGAGTATTTTAGAAGTCAGCCTATCCTCACTGACGCTTACACAATCTTTTCTCAGATAGTCAAATTAGAGACTTCACGACTTTCCTTTCTGTGAACTATGGGGGCCATTTGACCACTTCTCTGGAGAGACACAGAGACACATTATAACTATTTGTCATGAAAAAAAAAAAAAAACAAAAAAAAAAACTTGAGAGTTTATCAGTGGTCCCTGACATTTGTGTTTTAATACACCTCGCCATTAGATGGCAGTGTAGTAACAGGCATGACAATTTGGGGCCTCTGGTCACCCATTTTAAATAAGTTCAAAGAGCCTTAAGCTGGTCTGGTAGAATCGTCGTCTACTAGATTCCATGGAAAGTCAGATGGGGACTGATGCTATGAACTTACTAGTGGAAGCACTGTTACCTCCAGATCTGGAATAATTATCATGTTTTGTTTGTTTGTTTTTAGAAGGTTTTATTTATTTGAGAGAGAGCACAAGCAGAGGGAGCTGGCAGAGGGAGAGGGAGAAGCAGGCTCCCTGCTGGGCAGGACTGGATCTGAGGACCCTGGGATCATGACAGGAGCGGAAGGCAGACGCCTAACCTACTGAGCCCTCCCAGGCTCAGAACAGCTTTGGACTTCACTACTTTTTAAGATTTGGATGTCCAAATGTATAATTTATCACTGCTCCCTGATATCAAATACAAGTACATATCTTTCCATGAGAATTTCATTTCCTTGGGACGCCTGGGTGGCTCAGTTGGTTAAGCAGCTGCCTTCGACTCATGATCCCGGCGTCCTGAGATCGAGTCCCACATTGGGCTCCTTGCTCAGCAGGGAGCCTGCTTCTCCCTCTGCCTCTGCCTGCCACTCTGTCTGCCTGTGCTCATTCTCTCTCTCTGACAAATAAATAAAATCTTTAAAAAAAAAAAAAAGAATTTAATTTCCTCTTCCTCACGTCGATGTTCTCCTTCACTGATGCTTAAGAAGCAAGCAAGGCTAGGGTTTGGCAGCTCCTCTCCCACATGACGTGTGACCTGGACAGGAAGCGGTGGCTTTTCTGGTCTTCTGTCCCTCCTCAGTATTAACAGACCCCTGCTCTCTGACGTTGGTGTCTTCCTTCTGCCACAGCTCAGAGGGCGTTGTCAGGGATTCTGTGCCCTGAGAGGACAAAAGAAAACCAGGCCAAGGGGACTTACATGGAAATGTAAACATTTTGAGGAATGGCAGGTTTGGCTTAATTTCTCATGCGCTTCAGATTCTCCAAACAATATTAGAAAGCGAATGGAGCTCTCCATGGCTGGCAGAAGACAACACCCCCAAAAAAATCCGATGAGACCTAGTTTCTGTAAAGATAGTCCAAGAAGAAAACAAAATCCTCAGCAATGGAGAAAACAGAGCAGCTTTGCATGTAGGAGTTTTCCACCTTAGGAACCAGGGTGACAGATGGTATATCCGATGGGCCCCGGGGGTGTAGCTCTGCAGATGCCATTCACCTGTTTGGGTTCTGACTCCTCACCGCCCCCCTGCCCCCACCACATTCAGTCTCCTTTAGGACACGGGCCCTGTGGAACTGTCATTCACTGGGTCACTGCCAAGGGCCCCTGTTGCTGCTGCTCAGCCACAGGCTGTTGTTACCCACCGCCCCTTTCTGTTGTAATTGTCACTGTCAGGAACCAGCCCGGCACACCCTGAGCCTGGGGCGCTCACCTGCCTGGCCCTGGGCTCTGAGTCAGGCCCATCCTCACCACCCTGGGGTAAGATGTCAAAGCCAGAGGAGCAAAATCCTAGACACCACCCCCTTCACCTGACCTACCCTTGCCAGCTCCCAGGAAGGCTTCTGCCATCCCAGATGGCTACTGACGCCCCCTCTGTTCCCTTCCCGTGGAGTGGCCTCACTATCCTAGATTCTGCTGCCTTCAAGCGCTAGAGAGGGGAGCCCAGCTCTGGGGCCACAGAGGCCATGCTCCTCGTGGGGCCGCAGTGTCTTTGCCAGCATCCCGGCATCAGGGAGGACCTGCAGGAGTGGAGATGGGTTTAGGCCTGAAAATAGGGCCGCCCTGCCTCCCGGGGCCACTCTAGCCAGCCCAGTCTGTGTTCCCACTCTGAGGAACACACACCCACCTCTCTCCCCCATCTGTTAGGAAATCACTTTTCCCAGAAAGCAGGTGCTTCCTCAGGCCCTGAGAACCCTATTGTCCTGCCCCTGGGCACATGTCTGGGGCCACACTCCCAGGGATATTCCTATGGGAGGCGGAGCCTTCGTTCTGCTCTCTTCTTTATCACGGCTCTACCCGGGGCCCTTATCTTCAGCCATGTCACGTGGGGCCTCCAGATATAGACCATATATAGCAATAAAATTTATTGCATTATAATTGCATGCAGTGGTATGTGGGTGAGTGTTTAATAATCAGCTTTGGGTGGGGAAGGGAGAGAAAGCTCTAACTTGCAACATTTGCTCAATTCTGCTGCAGAAATACTCTCCCCATGGCCAATCGCAAGCTACCAGTGTGATATTCCAGAACTTGGGAGCTGGGAAGACACACAGCAGCTCCAGCCCACCACTGACAGATGCGAGTTACCAGAGCTTCTCTGGTCTTGTTCCAAATCCAGACAGGTCTAGGAGGTGAGGAGGTCAGATGGTATTTTTTTTAATGGTGTCATAATACTTACTGTTGAATATTAAGAATTACAAACGATAGCTTTTACTTGAAAATGCAAATTTAAAAATATGCAGAGGTGGCTCAGTTGACAGTCTGCCTTGGGCTCAGGTCGTGATTCCAGAGTCCTGGGATCGAGCCCCACTTCAGGCTCCTTGCTCAGCGGGCAGCCTGCTTCTCCCTCTGCCCCTGACTCTGCTCATGGTCTCTCTCTCTCTCAAGTAAATAAATAAAGTCTTTTAAAAAATTAAAATAAAAAAGTATGCATTAGTTTTCCATACGCTATGAGATATGATCTCAAAATGATGAGAAGCTGAACTTGAAGCGAGTTGGTAACACCATTAATAGGTGAATACTAACACTGTTTTCATGTGAGGGCCATGTACTCAGAGTGGCATGCCTGGAGACTTCCTGAGGCCGATGGTATTACTCCCACCTTATAGACGACTCTCACATGCCCCAGGCCGGTGGCTGGTTGAATAGTATAGTCATTTGAGGCACGTGTGGCGCAGACCATGTGCAGCTTTTCAAAGGAAATGTCCAGAAACTGGTTTTCACAGCCCTTAGAAACCCTCACCTGTGAAGGGATAGAGAAGGTTCCAGAAAAAGGAGAGGGGGGGCATTTGTTAGGAAAGCCATGACTGCACTGGCCTCTCCAGGAGGGATGGGGCTGGGGCAGCTCAGGTCCTGTGAGAGAAGGCCCACTCTGGGACCTGCGTTTTCGGAGCGGCTCAGAGAGCTCCAGCAGCAGTCTTGGCAGTGGGAAGAAGTCGAGAAAAGAGAAAACAGGGCTTCATTTGGGCAAGAACTGCACCCCGCAGAGAGCGGGGACCAACCTGCATGGGACTCGGGATGGAGGGAGCAGGCCAGCCCAGGTCTGGAATTTGATCCAAGAGTTGGCCTGAGACGTAAGGGGATGAAGAAAGCCTGGTCGGGGGGTTAGAGGGTAATGTGTGTTGGGGGAGCAGCCAACAGCCTGAGGATGGCATCTGGGTGCCTAAATGAGGCTGAAACAAACCAACAAGCAGACCCAGGAAAGAGTCCATTCAACTATGGGCCATGCGGTCCCCTGACCCCTGCTCCCTCCCACTCAGCGGGGCGAGGACTGCTGTGAAGCCCCACCTTGGAATGAATCTTACAGTGTCACTCTGCTGGATTCTTGGCCCAGCACCTAATTTCTGAAACAAGACTGTGTTTCTGATTTGAACCTCCGTCCATAGGATGACCTCATACCTCAGAGCCAGCAGAAAAAATTCTGGAGTTCATGGGGTTTTTTCATTGAAGGGCAGGAGCGAGCGATCCCTGTGAAATACATTTTGAAGGAGCCGCGGGTGACAAAAATAAAGCTGCTTTTGGATCGAGTCTGAAGAGCCGCGCCGGTGCGTTGTGGGTTTGGTGCTGGAAGGGAGCGGCCGGCCTCTGGGCCCAGCCTCCTCCGCAGAGCCCCTGGGGGCGGGCCCTGCGGTATCCGAGCCGCTGGGAGGAGCCGGGCCAGCCCCAGGCGACTCCATGGGAGGGGTCACTTCAACCGACTCTGAACTGTGGTAAAGGCTGAGTTTAAAAATGCAACTTTCAATAAGAGGAGACGTTTGCAGACGGAGTCACCGCCTGAGTCAAACATCCCCTGGGACAGATTCCCACTCCCATCTGTGGTCTGTGCGAATCTTCTCCCAGCCCCCTCCCTGGCTCACAAGGGGTGGGGATCGAACACGCACCCTCCCGGCACCTCCCGGCCCAGCCTCCTGCAGAAGCCAGCTCTCCGACCGACCCCACTAACCAGATCGCGCCCTGGGACGTGTCCGAGGCGGAGGGAGAGACCGCCGGGCTTGCAGGCCGGGACTGGTTCCTGTTTGCTGACTCTGCTCCCGGGGACACGCGTCCAGCTCCTCCGGGATGGAGTCTGGATAAAAGATGTTAATAGAAAGCGGAATTAACGTGCAACAAACACCCGTAAGCATGCTGCCGGGGCGGCGGCTGCGGAGATCTTGGGGTCTTGTCGGCGGCGCCGCGCAAGGGCTGGAATTTTTGCTCCGCTCTAGGCGCTGGGATGTTTGCACAGCGCGCGCGTGCGCGCGTTTGCGGGCGGGTGTGTGTGTGTGTGTGTGTGTGTGTGTGTGTGTGTCCGTCCGCGGGCTGCAGCTGGTGTTGATGGGGCAGGAGCGCTGAGTCACTGGCCGTTCAGTGGCTCTTACATCACGTTTCATTGTCCTTTCTTCCTTTCCAGGCTTTTAAGGGCTCTTTCAGTGTTTTTGTTTGGCTGCGTGTTTGCCTCTAGCTTAGCTCCGGCTGGAAATCGGGGTGTAAAATCCGAAAGGCCCCGGGCTTCTGTGCAAAGCCGCGCGGAGGGGCCTGGGCCCCGCGGCAGCTGAGAATGCCCAGCACCCCAGTTCCTCGCTCGCGGGGCGCCCAGCCACTGAGGCGGCAGGTGCCGCGGGCGGGGCGGGGGTGGGGGGCTCTCCCTGCTGTGCGGGCCTGAACTGGGGCTGATGAGTTTCACAGTGCCCGTATTCGTTGTTGTTCAGGCCCCCTTTTAGCCCAAGTGTAACAGGTGGTGTTAATTATCTGTGTGACATAAATTCTTGGAGAGCTGGCCTCTGCAGAGGGCCTTACACATTTGTTTAAAGGACTGTTTGACCCAACAAGCTTGCCACTGCACTGAAAAAAAAAAAATTGGTTATAAGAATACCGATTCATTATGGAAAAGTTGGGGGCCTAAACAAAAAAGCTTAAGGGATAAATAAAAACTATCCATAATCCATCACTGGTTGGGGGAGAAATGATCGCTGTTAACATTTTCATATGTAATTTTTCAATGTTTTTCCTATATATGAACTGATATACACATACATTTTACATATTTGGACCCATATTGTACATTGTTTTTAATATCCTATGAATATATTCTTTTTTTTTTTAAAGATTTTATTTATTTGACAGACAGAGATCACAATTAGGCAGAGAGGCAGGCAGAGAGAGGAGGAAGCTCTGATGCGGGGCTCGATCCCAGGACGCTGGGATCATGACCAGAGCCGAAGGCAGAGGCTTTAACCCACTGAGCCACCCAGGCGCCCCACCTATGAATATATTCTTAGTCCTTAAACCATATTCTAGAAGTGCTACAAATTAGCCTGGTGTCAGCAAAGAGATGTTGTTATGTCTTTGATTGTTTTCTCTGAGGTCAATTCATTTCTTTCTTTTTTTTTTTTTTTAAGACTTTATTTATTTATTTGACAGACAGAGATCACAAGTAGGCAGAGAGGCAGGCAGAGAGAGAGAGAGGAGGAAGCAGGCTCCCTGCTGAGCAGAGAGCCCCATGCGGGACTCTATCCCAGGACCCTGAGATCATGACCTGAGCCGAAGGCAGCGGCTTAACCCACTGAGCCACCCAGGCGCCCAATTCATTTCTATTTGTAGGATCTTTCTCTTGCCAAGATAGCCTTCCCCATCAAGTCCCACCTCTGTGGGGTTGCTGAAGGATTTGGGGTAACCATCTCTTTTTCTCTTGGCTGCTGAAAAATTCCCAATGTGCATCTATCCAGGTCAGGGATTCTCAAACTGGAGGGCCCAGCAGAACCTTCTGGAAGGCTCAAAAGAGGGTGCTGAGCTTCATCCCCAGAGCTTCAGATTCAGCAGGGCTGGCGGAGTGGGGGGCTGAGCTCCCCAGTAGCATGGCCGGTGCCTGCCCTCCCTCCACTGAGACTACCGATGCTCAATTTGATTATTCCAAGTCCCCTCCTGGTGTTCTTGGCTACTTGTCTTTTCCGTTAGACTCTTTATCTTGTCTTCAGGCCCTTGCCTTTTTTTTTTTTTTTTTAAGATTTATTTATTTATTTTAGAGAGAGAACACATAAGTAGGGAGAGGGGCAGAGAAAGACAAGCAGACACTGCATGGCACATAGAGCTCCACGTGGGGTTCAATCCCAGGACCCCGAGATCATCACCTGAGCTGAAAGCAGACACTTAGCTGACTGAGCCACCCAGGCACCCCTCCAGAGCCCTTGACTTTAACTGCTACTTATGCTGTTCCCTCGTGATGTCACCCATGCATACAGAGGACAGAAATAGTTTCTGTTTTTTTTTTTAAAAGATTTTATTAAAATTTTTTTGAGAGAGAGCGAGCGAGCTCATGGCCGAGTAGGGGGAAGGGCAGAGGGAGGGGGGAAGCAGACTCCCTGCTGAGCAGGGAGCCCTGGGGGCTGGATATCAGGACTCCCGGGGATCATGACCTGAGCAGAACCTAGATGCTCAACCGACCCAGCCACCCAGGTGCCCCCAGAAACAGTTTCTTAATGGAGGATGGGAACCCAAGTGTTTGGAGAGCCTCCCAGTAGCTTCCCAGTACCCGAGTGTGGAGGCCAGAATGATCTGTCCTTCGACGTCACCGCATCACGTTCTGCTGGAGAGCTGACTCGAAAGGAAATGCACAGCCGCCCAGACTATTTGTTAGAGGAAGTGACACATTATCCTCTCCCAACATCTGGTAATTCCTGAAAGACAGTCAGTCCCGATAACAGCGCCGCTCCCCAGAAGCCTGTGCCTTCTCTCCCCGGGGAGGTGTGTGTGTGGGGCAACCAGGGAGAACAGAGTCTATTTTTGGTGTCAGCCCCCAGGTGGGGGAGGCCTGAGGAGGGGGAGCAGGGTCACCAGTGCCACAGTTCTGCTCTGTGAGCCAGCAACACACACTTCCTTCCTGTCTGAACAGCAGCCTCTGAAGTTCCAAATCCTCCAAGAGAACTGAAAGGAATGAAAAATGCCATCCTGGGCCGGAAGGGCTGGACACAAGGGCAGATGGACCGATGACCCGGGGAGAGGAGATTGGGCAGAACACCAGGTTGAGGTTGCAGCAAAGAAGACCAGAGCTGGGTCAGGTCAAGTGGCCGTCCATCATGTACAATGATGACTCAGAAGGACCCAGAAGGGTCTGGCTGCCCCTGGGCTGGGAAATGCACACTAGCTTTTCGGCCCCAAGGCAAAATGCCACATGTAGACAGAATAGGAGGGGGCAGTGAGCGGGGTGCCTAACTTTCCCAGGTTCATTGATGTCACATAGGTGAGGAGAAGCAAAATCTTGCACTCCGAGATTGGGGGAGGGGTGGGTGTCTCCGGACTGACCCCTGTTTGGCATCTAGACCAAAGGAACCACCTGACATCAAGGTCTGAGAGAAGCTAGTCATGTTCTCCTTAAATTAGCACAGGCCTGGAGGAGGGGTGGGGCGGACAGGGGTGGGGAGGGCACCTCGGCCTCGGGATCCAAGGGCATTTGTGGGGCCAGGCCCTGGTTTTGTTTCAGCCAGAGCACTCTGGTGAAAGCATCCTGGGAATCTGGCCTGCAAACAGAAAGAGCATTTCCTTGTGTGGGTTTCCTGTTTAGGTCTGCGTAGAAACCCAGAGGATCGCGTGGCCTCGTAAATCCTCTAGACATTACTGATAGAGACGCTCTGGCTAGAGGCCATGGGAAACTTGCGCCCAAACAGAAGGGGTGGAGAGCACATTCACTCTTGGGATTCTGGGTGGGTTTCAGGCGTCATGTTTTGGGATCTGTAAATAGAGGGGGTTGGGGTAGCAGGCATGATCATCAAGGTCCTTCCCAGCTATGACCTCAGATTCCACTTTTCCCTGGAGGGTCACTGAGCTCTTGCTGTCCAGCTCCGTAACGGGGGGTCTGCCGGGCTGCTCACCCAACAGAAGCTCCACGAAAGCTTCAGGCAAAGAATCAGGAAGTTGTTCTAAAAGATCCTTTAGGTTCCTTCACAGAAAGAGGGTACTTTTGAACTCTGGTAATTCCCAGACTTTCCTAAACACATAGTTTATTCCAAAAACGACAGACACCAAGATCAGGAGCGTTGTGGCAGCCTTGCGGCTGGGTTTTGGCCCAAAGCAAGTTTACGGAAGCAGACCCCAACCAAGGTGCTACATAAAGTGTGTGTTAGGAGACACTGCCCAATTTCAGGGCTTTTAGAAACTTTCTTAAAACTCAGTTTCTGCATCTGGCAAATGGGCATTCGGCGTGTTGGCTTAAGGGAAGGAGCCATGTTTTCATTTTTACTCTAAAGCTGAACCCCTAGATTCTCTGGCACATTCTACATGGAGTCTGACCAGGCCTTAGTAAAGCTAGGAAAGTGATTGAGCAAGAATAGGATTTCTGGCCAAAGTTTCTTGGGTCCACCATGCTTTGTCCTAGTGATGATGTTTTCCTTGTCTTACACCTCTGTGTTTTCTTGTTTCCTCTTTTGTCCTTGTTAACATCTTTAAAAATAATAATAATAATAATAATATATATTTGTCATGAGAACCTGTCCTTTTTCAGGGGGGAAAGTACTACAATGATACTGGAATAACACAAGGTTAATCTCCTTAGTCTGGAAAAACAACTTTATGGTAAGTTAATTGGATTTTCTACCAAAATGTGGATAAAGCCACTTACACAGGAATACTTCCCAAGACAAGTATGCTCCGTTAGAGTTCAGCAATGCTCTAATCTTAGTTCTCTCGGGCAAGAATTGTGATGTTTGTAACCCCACTCCCTCAGTCATGTTCTTACAGGTAGACAAATCTGCAAAGAAAAAGTTCTTCCTAGGTCCCATTCTGCCATTTATTTCCCAAATTTTGCTTTTTATATATCTGAGATA
The DNA here is from genome assembly GCF_022355385.1 of Mustela nigripes. Lineage (NCBI taxonomy): Eukaryota > Metazoa > Chordata > Mammalia > Carnivora > Mustelidae > Mustela > Mustela nigripes. Next base: position 11,610,811 of record NC_081566.1, read on the forward strand.
TATCCTTTTCCTCTACTGACTCTGAACTGGGTTTTCGCTCATGGTGTGGGAGGAGGGTAAAACGATACAAAGTTCTAAGTTTCCTGGGTCAGCCCTCCCTAGAACACTGGTTCGGAGGAAAGTATTTTCAAAGGGGATTCCTGTGGCCCAATATGCCTGGCAAATGCTGCTGTCTTTGAGAGCCTCTGATGTGTTCAGAGCTCGGGAAATTCATGCAATAGAGAGACGTGTTTTCCCAGTACTTCAGGATCTCAGTATTTCCCAAACTTTTCTGATTCAGAAAAACTCTTTTTATACTCTATCTATAGGATCTGATGACAAAAGAAGGAGTAAGTGTTCCACGGGACACACTTTGAGAAATGTTCCTTTCAGCCGAAAGGTAAAGTTTACTGTCTTATATTTAGTGCCTGGGGGTATAGAGAGAGATAGGTATCAGTATGTAATGGGAAAGTTTCTGCTCTTTTCAGAATTTTAGCAGGCAACAGATGAAGATGAGTGTAGTTATGAAGAATTTTCCGTAAAAGAAATATTAGAAAAGAAACACACTGAAATTTCATTTGTGGCTACTGATGGCTGGTGGAATGACAGGCATTTTTTTTCCCCTTCTTTCTATCTTTGTTTGACCCATATCTTTCACGATGAACACGAATTAGTTTTGTATGTGGGGTGAGAAACAAAATAAACTTTATTTTTTATTTTTATTATTTTTTAAAGATTTTATTTATTTGTTTTATTTTATTTGTTTGAGGGAGGGAGCACAAGCAGGGAGAAGCATCAGAGGGGGAGGGAGAAGCAGACTCCCCGCCGAACAGGGAGTCCAATGCAGAACTTGATCGCAGGACCCTGGGATCATGACCTGAGCTTAACGCAGAAACTTTACCAACAGAGCCATCCAGGTGCTGGTACATAAACTATATTTTTAAAAGAAGCATCACTATCTGAGGTGCCTGGGTGGCTGACTCTGATTTTGACTCAGGTCATGATCTCAGAGTCGTAAGGTTGAGCCCCAAATAGGGTTCCATGCTGGGTGTGGAGTCTGGGTGAGATTCCCTCTCTCCCTCTGCATTCCTTACCCCCAGCTCTCTCTCTCTCCCTCCTCAAAGAAAGAAGAATCATCAATATTCAAGGTTTTTTCCATTTGTTCTTAAAATACCCAATTTTCTACAGAAAAGCTACTGGGTATGTCCTCCTACACCAGTCATTTCTCCCAGTGTGTTTGGGGTCTGCAAGCCCCTGTCTGCTAATGTTCTGGGGTCTGTCCTTGGAGTATATAAGCTCCTTCAGATTTGAGAGGAAGTCAAGCCGTGCATGCTCGGTGGGAGGGTCAACCCAAGAGCAGGAACTGGCCCAGTTGAGCCACCATCCTCAGTTGTTACTGGATCATGTGTCCAAGAAGGAAAGGTTGGCATATCAGTCAAAATTCTTGGTTGCAACCAACGGGAATCTTCCGATTGACCTGAGCAGAAGAGTTTATTGGAAGAGTATGTGCAGCTTGCAGAATTGGTGGAAGGACTAGAGAACCAGGTGACTGGAAATGAACAAAATCACAGGAGGAGAGCACAGCCGAGATCTTCACACAGGGTGGTCTGCTCAGGATGTGGCCACTGGTGCCATCACTGCTGGACACTTGTCATAGTGCCACTGGGCTCTGCCACCTCCAATACTAATGGCCTAGCTGTTGGACTCTCAGGTCTACCACATCATGTCCCAGACAGGGCCTCTGCATGGCTGAGCCCAGAAGATGTGATAGTTTCCTAGTTACTGGGGCAAAGATAAAAACTCTGTCCTCTTTGGCTTCTTCTTCTTCTTCTTCTTCTTTTTTTTTTTTTTTTTTAAGATTTTATATAGTTATTTGAGAGAGAGAGTGCACAGTGTAGGAGAGGGGCAGCAGGAGATGGAGAAGCAGAATCCCTGTTGAGCAGGGAGCCCATATGGGGCTCGATCCTGTGACACTGCAATCAGGACCTGAGCTGGAGGCAGATGCTTAACCAACTGAGCCACCCAGGCGCCCCTCTTTGGCTTCTAAAGTCGGGGAAGGAGTCCTGCCTTCCCTCTCTTCTGGGGCTCCCCTCATACAGGAAGTTCATTTATAAGCTTGGTAGGCAAAATGACCAACATGCCTAATATATTCTGTAAAAGGGCTGCTAGGCTCTTGGAGAGACAAGGCAAACAGAACCAGCCACGTCCAGAGGCCATCTCACCCTCTGGAGCTGTGCAATGAACGGCCTTCTCTCCACTTGGGTTCCTAAGATGGAAAAACTTTTCAGTCAGTTGCCCCTCAAGAAGAAAAGACTTCTTAATAAAAACCACACTAAGCAATAAGACAAGAATTAGCATTTTGCAGAGGAACCAGGAGGCAAGTGTGGAATTCCTATCTGACTTGGTCACTCTGTGAGTCAGCCACATGGATTGCCCGTAGGGCACCAACCGAGAAAAATGGAGGAATAACCAAGCACTGGAAGGATTGCTTTTTTTCCTCTGAAGAACTTACAGCTTAGGGAAGCTGATTACATAGATAATGACTTCAGAGAAAGGCCTTACAATCACAGGAATGGGAAAGGAGTAGACAGTGGGAACGTGGATCTTTCGCTGACTTCCTCATCCGGGAACATCTCTTTCTGCTTGAGAGTGTCCAAACATTGGGATTGAGTCCAGAGACTAAAAGATGAGGTCCAGACAGAAAGTCAACAAGACTGTGTCTGCTGTTAAAATCTTAGATGGGCTTGATCATGGCTGAGATTGGAGTCTTAAGAGTATAACTGGAAATCAGGGATTAAAAAATGAGAAAAATCCCTTTGTTTTGGAACTAATATGGAGATGCTCTTCTTGGAGTAAGTAAGGTAACCTTGAGAACCTCAGGAAGTTGACTTTATGTAAAATGTCTATCTTATCATAATTTGCCATGGCAAGTTGTTTCTCTTTTGCTTATTGTCTGTCAAGACACTTGGACAGCTTCCATTATTGATGGGATCTTTTTTTTTTTTTTTTTTAAGATTTTATTTATTTATGTGTGAGAGAGAGGGGAGAGATCATGAGCAGGGGTGAGGGGCAGAAGGAGAAGCAGACTCTCTGCTGATTAGGGAGCCCGACACAGGACAATTGGCTGATCCCCAGGACCATGACCCGAGCTGAAGGCAACTGAGCCACCCAGGTGCCAGTGGATGGGACCTTTGAGGACCATCAGTATCTTCAGCGAGAGGGTGTTTTCCACCTCATGTGAGCAGACTCTTCAGTCGAACTGGGACCAAGACTATACTTCCCAGAAAGGCAAAGAAGAAAACAAACCAAGTTCATTTCCCTAGGCAGAAGGAGTCCTTGCACATTTGGCAGTGGGGTCTGCGTCTTCCTAGAAATGCATTCTCAAAAGAGAAGCCGAGGTCTTTAGGAATGTGAGAAAGCTCCTTTCAACAGCATAATTACATGCAGGTCTTCCATCACCTGGAACTAGATTCCACTGCCATACTCAAGATTTAACACAAAATGGGTAATGAAAAGTGAAGAAATGTTTAAGAACTCAAGGGGTCTGTTGGAACTGGAGGCCCATCTGTTCCTGGGAAGGTCGAGACAAGGCACGTGATACCTCTTTCTGTAACTCCAACATTTCTCCACGGAAACCTTTGAAGGAAAAAGGTCGCAAAAGAGTAGATTGAGGGACTGAAGTGGAGATGGTGTGGGAGGGTGGAGGGGATGTTCCACTTTTCCCTTCACTGTACAGGCTGTTGGGAACAGGTGTTCTGTAAACCAGATTGGAAGGAATTTCTAGAGTCCAGTGTGAGGATAATGGCCTTTCACCTTCAGCTGTGCCCTTGGGAGACTGGACGGTGAAGAGTAAGCAGAAGATCTCAAGGAAGAGCCTGTTGGCAAAACTACACGGACGAAGGAGCATGGGGACAGGGACTGTGTTTGCGCTCATGCTCTCTGTAACACTTCATATCTCAGGCCAGGGCCCAGGAATTGAGTGTAGGCACAGAGCGTCTTCGTTCTCAGTTGTGTTAAAACATGGCACCTGTAATCAGATGACTCCTGTGTCGTCCTACTTCCGCCCCTTCTAGTCGCTGTGTGACTTTAAAGAAATGACCTAACCTTTCTGTGTTTTAGTTTTACTACTTAAAAAAGGAAGAGAAGACTACGACCTGCATTACAGGATTTTCGTGAGTATTAAATATGTTAATTCACGTGAAGTGCTTAGAGCAGTCCCCGGCACAGGAAGAACTGTAATCAAATAACTGTGTGATACACGTCAGGCTTCAACCATACTATAGCTATTAGCTTGTGCTAAAACGAGGGTGACATTTCTAATCTACAAAGCTTTCATAGGACATCTAGGTAAACTTTCATTTAGATTAAGCTCAGAAAATGCCACAGCCCCTTACTTCCGTGTGACTAAAGTTCCTCACGCGTCTCTGTGGCGGGAATCATTAACTCACACCCAGAATACTGAGAGATTGCGAGTGTTAAAACCTTATCAGCAGTAAATTCTTTGTTTCATTAAAGTCTTCCCTAAGCAGCTGAGTGACACAGTTGAAAAGCAGCTGTCCTGGGTCTTAATATTTAGGATTTTTAAAGAGGAGTTCTCAAGAGCAGAGATACCGTGGTTCTCCCAGTGCTTCTCACACATGTCTCCCCAGGATTGGGGGAGAACTTGAGAATGTGTAAATTCAAGTTTTTGTGGACTAACACTTTAGTTTTTTTAAAGTCAGTTGTTTCCCTGACTGGGGTCTGTCAGAATTGCTTTTCCTTTACAAGGTGTTGGTGTGAAAGGAATTTGAGGAATGTTGGTGGGGTAGACAGGACATGGGCTTTGAAACCAGACAGATCCATGTTCCCACTCTGTCTCTGAATTTACTCTCTGGGAGACCCAGGACAAATTACTTGGCCTCTCTGAGCGAGCTTTCATGGCCTCATCTGTAAAATGGCGACAAGAAGACATCTATAAAATGGCTGCCCACTCCTCTCTGTAAATTATTGAACACATAAAACTTCTCTTCCACTATTCTCTCCCTTAAAGAAAGAAGAGAGGACTTACTCTGCTTTCTTGAAGGCAAGTAAAGAGAGACTCAATTGAGGCATGAGTTGGGCTTGTCCTGGAGACGCAGGGATTCAGACAGGGGTGGTGTGATCGGCCGAATGCCCCTCCCGCGCCCACCTCCACCCCTGGTCCAGGTGATCCCTAGATGCAGCCCAGAGCACCCTCATGAGAACCAGGCATGGGACCAAAGAGGCAAAGGAGTGTGACCAGAGAAACAGATTGGAGGGATGTTGCCCCAAGCCAACGGACGCCTGTAGCGTCCAAACCTCAGGAGGGAGCGCTGGCCGGTCAACACCTTCATTTCAGCCTGCTGCAACCGACTTCAGACTCTCAGTCTCCAGAACTGGGAGAGAGAGAGGAGGAAGCAGGCTCCCCGCTGAGCAGAGGGCCTGATGCGGGGCTCAATCCCAGGACCCAGAGATCATGACCTGAGCCGAAGGCAGTGGCTTAACCCATTGAGCCACCCAGTCACCCAGACACTCTGGCATTATTCTTTTAAACAGATTCAAATGGTGGTTGTAGGGCAGTCACCTGGTATGGTCTTGCTAGGCGTGGGGCAGGATGCTGCTGTGGGGAACAGCCCTGACAGGCAGAGACTCTCCAGAAGGAAGGCCATAGATATCCCCAACATTTGGGCTTTCAAATTTGGCATCCCCCAAATAGAAATGGATATGTTTTCTCTCCTCTCCGTGTCACCCCTCACCACAGCATCCTGGCCCTTCCTAGGGGTGGCATCACGTGACCGATGATGGAACGGAAGGAATGTTTTATGGATCTTGGGGGCTGTCCCCATTGCAGAGCCAGTTGGAGAAGGTAACCTAAAATCCATGTCAGTTGTACAGGGATTTTTATAAAGAAGAGGACGTCTTACCTTCCCAACTCTGGCTCTTCTGCAAATGTTACATCATCATGTCCTTAGAACATTAAACATGAGAGCCATATTCTGCTCATCAATGTCTTGGGCAATGGGCGTGCATGTAAAACATAGACGATGATTTTGTCAGTAGGAAGAGAGCTTCCTACTGAGGCAACTTTAGGCCCCAGTACTGGGATAATTCCAATTTCAGGCATTCTTGGACCAAGGAGGCATGAAAAGTTATTTATCTTTGTGGGTGTAGAGAGGGAATGGGGTAGCAGATGATTTATTTAAATCAGTTCAACTGTTGGTACCATTTAAATATTCAGCATCTGGGGGCGGCTGGGTGGTTCAGTTGGTTAAGCCTCTGACTCTTGATTTCAGCTCAGGTCATGATCTCGGGGTCACGGGATCGAGCCCTGTGTCAGCTTAAGACTCTCTTTGGCCCTCCCTACTTTCTCCCTTTCTCTTAAATAAATAAATAAATCTTTAAAAAAATAAAAATAAATAAGCGTTCAGCATCTGCAGGGAACTTTGGTATATATTTCTTTACCTGATGGCAGCGGCGTTACTAAGCATAACTCACTAGGGTGAGACCAGCAACAAAATCTGGAGTATGAATGTGAGTCTACTTTTTGGCTAGTAGAAGCACTTCTGCTATGGTGATGAAACCATTTAGCACTGCAAAGGTTGGGGTTAGGAGAAGGTCTCAATTTTTTGGACCTGTAGAGTAGGCACAATATTTACATTAACCCATGGCTAGGAGGATAAAAGGTCATGTACATGAATATAAACAGGTAAAATGCTATAGAAACACAAGATATTAGGAAGGTTGGACCAATACAAGTATAGGCCTTGATGCCTTAATACAGGGTTGTATTTTCTTTTCTTTTTTAAGATTTTATTTATTTTTCTGACAGAGAGAGAGCACAAGTAGGAGCTACAGGCAGAGGCAGAGGGAGAAGCAGACTCCCCTCTGAGCAGGGAGTCCGATGTGGGACTCGATCCCAGGACCCAGAATCATGACCTGAGTCAAAGGCAGATGCTTAACAACTGAGCCACCCAAGTGCCTGGGGTCATATTTTCTTCTAATGAGTCTATTTCCAATGAGGCGTCAGTGCCAGGAACATGCCTTTAAATCTGTACATTATTATCTCCCCAGAAAAATCAGGAGAAGAGAAAGTGAAGAGAGGAAAGCAGGCCTGGGGCTACAGATGTATCAGAAATTTTTATAAAAAATGTGTCAGGTATGAACTCTAGTCTGTGTGCTGGAATTCGAGTGTCTATCTTGTAGGGGGCAGGAGGCTTAGAAAATCAAGCTTTCCTGCGCTTTCTGGAATGTGGACCCTTTGCTGAGGATCTACTAGGTAAAGAATTCCACAGGAAGTATTTGTTGAGTTACTCATGGCTAGAACTTAGCTGTGGGTAGGCCAGATCTCACTGCGCATCGGTGCCGTCTCTCCAGCCAGATGTGCGTACATTAACTCAAGTGCAAATCACGAGATCTGAACTTGAACCTTTAAAATGGCCACCAGTTCCACAGTTCTTGTTTACTAGGACTGGGAGTCCTCGTCAGAGACAGGACCCAGGAGGGATAATGGCGAGAAACCCAAAGGGATATCCACTTTAAAATAGCATCTAAGGCACCGAAAGAATTCTGGAGCTCGGAATTAGCCCCTTACCTCATAGCAACATGTACAGGCTTCCAGAGTTAAATGCAGATCAGATTGGAATGTATGGGCTTCTATTTTTTGGTAATGACACGTTATGAGTAGAAGGGGGGCAATTTTCTTGGACATTCCTCTAAAACCAATGCACTTGCAGTGGCTGTTTTTGGTTTTTGAAGCTATCTGAACCAGCCAGGGCTCACTGCCCTCTCTGGACGCCAGGACACTGGGCCACATAGGCCCTTTGTCCAAGGACTATCATTAAAAGCAATAATCATTCCTTTCACTCGCATATGTTAGCCTCTTTGCGAAGCAGTCAAAAAAAGCAGATTTTCGTGCCTTGTTCTTGTTTTTTTCCCCTCTCCTGAAGTAATTTAATGATAACATTAGAAAAACAAGTATCTAAAATATCATCTCGTGCCCTCGCTCCACCTCCAAGTTGGAAGAATCTTGTAAGGAAGGAATGAAATGTGTCTGTTCCTCTCATCTGACTTTGAAAAATTCATATCCTATAACCTGAAAAGGAAAAATAAACAGGGCCCGTGAAATTCTGTGACAAAAAGGAATGAGAATGTTCTTTAAACACACGCGCGTGCGCACACACACAACACACAAAACAAGACTGAACTGTATTCTCTACAAGTTTGAAGGCAACATTTGCCAAAATCTGTTTTCTGGAAACTTTCCCCTAGACCTGGCTCCCACCAAGTGGCTTGGCTGCAGGACACAGGCTTGGAAGACTGTGGTTTGGAATGTGTGAATGTTAAACTCAGACATTGTTCCTTCTTTGTAACAGCAACACGCCTTTGGTTCTGGCCGTGTCTAGGCTAGGCTCTCTGGTCCTGCCTGGTTTCGTGTCTTGCAGCAGGTCAGTGCTGCCAAGGAGGTCTTGGTACTTTCGGATCATTTTCTTTCTGACCAGCACTTGCCTCTTTCTCACGATGCCCTTGAGAACCTTGAGGACACGATTTCCATGTTGAAATGCAGAAATGACCGCGTGAACGGAAAATGACTTGCGGGAGGCCACACAGCAAGCTGGAAGAAGAGTCTGGAATGGGACTCGGAATTCCCACGCCCTCCCCGGGTCTGTAAACCGGGTCCCCTAAGGAAGGTTTCCTAAGACGCTGAGCCCGTAAACACGTGCTGACCCACGGGCAAGCAGCTGAGACCCCAGACTGCGAGTCCCCACGGGGACGGACGCCTCGGTGGGATGATGATTGCTGGCTGGGGCGGAATGGCCATGAATTATCCTGGATTATTCTAATTTAGGACACATTATCATTCCGAGAGAACACGGGTAACATTCCACCTGATCGCTGCTGTGAGATTTGCTCAGCAAATGACAAACATAAGGTACGTTATAGGGACATGACATGTATGTTGTGTCTTGTCCTTAAGAACAAGACACAAGGAAGTAATAGAATCAGTGGCTATTGTATTGGGGGAGCTGTCTTCGAGAGGCACCACTATGCCATAATTGATCCTGTCGTTCCCTGGGTCATGTTTTTAATCATGTGATGTATGATCTGTGACCTGAGACAGAGTGGGGGTGTCACCACAGGGACATAGTCTGTATAACAATCAGCCAGATTACCCACCTGCTGCAACGGGAGACATACTGCCCCTGGGAAGGAGGCAGATGCTGAAGTCACTTTTCCTGGATCTTGTTGGTGAGCAGATCCCTCTGCCTCAGTGGCATGTAGAACCGTTTAGGAAGAAAGTGGAAATGTGCGTGTAGATGAGGAGAGTGCGCTGAAGAGTGTATAGAGGGGAGCGGTGGTGGCCTGAGAGACTGGGAATTCTCTGCAAAATGCTTCCTAATGCCAGGAAGGCTTCCTGATGAAGGAGGGTGTGGAAGGCAGTGTGGGACACAGGAAAGGATCAGTGGGTGACAACGAGCCAGGGTAGTGGGAGGTCAGGGAGGACCAAGGATACTGTCAGCAGTCATCTTTGTCTAAAAAGAAAACCAGAGCCACACCTGTATTATTTAGAGCTTGTTGTATGCATACATTTTCTAAGTGAACTGTTTGTAGATGCTTTATGGTATCGGTTATTTTTATACTATTTCTGCGTGGTTCATAAAATCAGATTAAAACCATCTCTTATTTCTATTTTTTAATGTCTTATTTATCTGAGAGAGAGAGACAGAGTGAGGGGAGGTGTAGAGGCAGAGGGAGAGAGAGAATCCTCAGGCAGATTGCATGCTGAGTGTGGAGCTGGATGTGGGGCTCAATCCCGGGACCCTGAGAGCATGACCTGAGCTGAAACCAAGACTTGCATGCTGAACTGGCAGGCACCTAAGTGCCCCTGAATACTACACTTTAAATGGGTGAAATTGTATGGTATGTGAATTATATTTCAATAAAGCTGTTTAAAGAAAAGTGGTTGGTTGTCCCTATTCTCTCTGCTACCCAAGAAAATATTTTCTGGACTTGAGAATGCCAGACATGTTTCAAGGTGGGGATACCACACTAAAACCAGAGATACTGAACAAAATTCTTCCTCACTGAATGCTGGTCCATGTATCACCTCTTCTGTTCATCAGCCTCTAGTCTCCTGGCAGCCCCTTTAGTGGAAAATTACAAGTCTTCTCTAAAGAATCTGTCCAGCCCTTGAGAAAAGATCTGATGACCCCTGTATGGGTGGGGGAGAGGTGTGTCTTCTGATGACATGGCCTGGCTATGTGGCTCTGCAGCATGACCCATGGTTCACAAGCCCCACGTATGCATACAGAGTCCAATCTGTTTCTTCATATGCTTTTCTTACAAATAAGTGGGCATCCAGAAGTCCCCAGACATTTGAGGAAAACATACGAAAACAGAATACGAAACAGAAAACACACAAACAGGAAAAGCTATTTGGATGAATCAGAGATGAAGGGAGAATAATAATTCAAAAGAAAAGCTGTAATTAGTACCCTCAGAGTGATAAGGGAAGATTTTAAACCCATGAAGTTAGACTAGGATACTACTAGAAAAAAATAAAAAAGAAAGAAACACCCAGGGTGGTTTTCTAGAGCACAGGGCTATGAGCTGCAAATAAGAAGGGCCTGCTGAGTGCCTACCAGGTCAAAGGGAGATAGAGTCACACCAAGGCACAGCTACAGGAAACTTCAGAAGAGTGAAGACAGGGAAAAGCCTCCAGGAGAAGAAAACAACATGTAATACACAGAGAATCAGGAATCAGAGCAGCAACCCTTCTCCACAGTCTCCCTGGAAGTCAGAACACCATGGAACAATGTCCTCAAAATTCTGACGGAAAGCAACCTCAAACCTAGAATTTTATACCCAGACACACTCTCAGTTAAATGTGGAGGTAGGTTAAGGATCTTTTCAGACATGTAAGTTTTCCAAGTTTTCTTCACTGAAAAGGAAGATAATCCCAAAGAGGAATATATGGGATCCCTGGAACAGAAGATCCAACCCAGAGGAAGTTCAGGGAATCCTCTGGATGATGGGAAAAGAAGAGTCCAAGATGACAGTTTACAGAGCAACCCATCCTGATGGAAGTAGATCAGGAGTTTCCAGGAAAGTCTTCTTCACGAAGATGAGATTAATGGATGAAATTCATAGTGGGGGGCGAATGGCAAAGACCTGAAATTGACACATGACAAGGGAGCAAGATAAGCCTCCTTTTTAGGAATATGGAAGTAATCATTAGAAGGATCTGTCAAAAGTGTTGCCGCTACTGTGTAGAAACCAAAGGTGGATTCAGAAAAATGCTGATTTTCATAATAAGCCTTATAAATTGCTTGTTTTCAAAATTACATGCAAGCATCATTTGGATAAAAATAAAAGCGAGTTCCAGGTTTGAGTCCTGGTAGAGTCTCCCCCACCCCTCAAAAAAAGGCAACAATAATGAGAAAATGAACAGCTGGATTAAAAATAGGCCAAAGCCCTTAACAGACATCTGACTGAAGGTGATCTACACATGGCAAACAAGCTGATGAAGAAATGCTTCATATCCTCTGTCTTCAGGGAAATGCAAATTAAAACAATAACTCCGCTACACGCTTATTAGAATGGCCATACTCCAGATCACCGATGGTGCCAAGTGCTGGTAAGGATGTGGATGGATAGAAAACCTCATTCATTGCTGGTGGGGCTGCAAAATGGTATGACTCCTTTGTAAGATAGTTTGGCAGCTTCTTGCAAAATTAAATGCAGCAATCATGCTCCCTGGTATTTAGCCAGAGGAGGTGAGAACTTATGTCCACGCAAAAACGTATGCACAGATGTGTACTGGAGCTTTATTCTTGAGTGCCCAAACTGGAAGCAAACAAGATGTCCTTCAGCAGGTGACTGGATACCTAAGCTGGGGTCCATCCAGACAATGGGCTATCATTAAGCGCTAAAAAGAAATGAAGCCATGAAAAGAAACGGGAGAGCCTGAAATGCACATTACCAAGTGAAAGAAGCCAATCTGAAAAGGCTACACAGGGCATCACCCCAACTCTGTGACATTCTGGAAAAGGCAAAGACAGTGGAAGATCAGTGGTGGCCAGGGGTGGGAGAGGGGCCCAGAAGGCACCTAGGGCAGTAATACTACTCCGTGTGATAACATAATAGGTGATACATGTCATTATATATTTGTCAAAACTCATAGAATGTCCAACACCAGGAATGAACCCTAATGTCAACTATAGACTTTGGGTGATAATGACGTGTCTGTGTAGGTTTGTCACTTGTAACAAGTGTCCCATTCTGTGGGAGGCTGTGTGTGTGTGTTGGTGGGGGGTGGTTCAGGGAACATATGGGAAATCTGTACCTTTTTACTTCTAAGTTTTATTATTTATTTATTTAAAATTTTAAAGATTTAGTTATTATTTTGAGAGAGAGAGAGTGGGGCAGGGCAGAGAGAGAGAAAAAGTCCCAAGCAAACTCTCTGCTGAGCACAGAGTCCAACATGGTCGATCTTACGACCCTGAGATCATGACCTGAGCCGAAATCAAGAGTCCCATGCTCAACCGACTGAGCCACCCAGGCACCCCCATCTATTTAATTTCTCTAAACGTGGTCTCCACACCCAATGGAAGGCTGGAACTCAGGACCCTGAGCTCAAGAGTCACATGCTCTACCCATTGATCCATCCTGGCACCCATAGAAATCTGTACGTTTTGCTCAATTTTGCTATGACCCTGAAAATGCTGCAGAAAAGAAAGCCACTAAAATGGATGAGTAGGGGCACCTGGGGGGCTCAATCAGTTAAGCATCTGCCTTTGGCTCAGGTCATGATCGCAAGGTTGAGGAATCCAGTCCCTAGTCAGGGTCCCTGCTCAGTGGAGAGTCTGTTTCTCCCTCTGCCGCTCACCCTGTGCATGCTCTCTCTCTCTCTCTCTCTCTCTCTCAAATAAATAAATAAATCTTAAAAAAAAAAAAACCCAACCCAAAACATGAGTGAATACATTTAAGAAAAAGAATAAAATGGATGACTATGGCCCTAATCTACTGAGCAAGTACTACTCTGGAAAAGAAGGAGAAAAAACCATAGCTATTTTGAAAACATGTATCTAAAGCTCGTTCTAGAACTTGGTGTCCTGGGTGGGGTGATGCCTACAGTCCCCTCACAGCAGTGTCCAGACACAGCCAGTTCTGCCCCAGCGCGCCGTCCACCCCTCACGGTGCAGGGCCTTTCCTCCACTCATCTGCAGAGACTTGGGATGGCCTTAGAGCACTAATATTATTTAGAGTAACATGGAGTCTTTACACTGAAAGGGGCTTAAAAGAGGTTAAGTAGAAACTCATTGTTTAACACATGACAGTCCTGGGGCTCAGAGAAGATAAGGAAATTCGAGGTAGAGAAGATCTGGGGGCAGAATGTGTTTGCCATCCATTGGCTCATGGACACCCCAAGGAAGATGTGATGGTAGTGCCCCTGTGTTACAGATGAGGGGAGAGAGGCTTTGGGGTTTGCCAGAATCTGCTCTGACAGCGGAGCAGCTGGTCTACCCTCACACCTGTCTGCATAGGAATAAAGCTGCTTAGTGACTGTATTGCTTGGTCATTTGTTGTGAACTTTAACCTCACACTAGGCAGTTCATCCCTTTCCACGGCTGTTTTCCAGCTTCCCCACTCCAGCTCTACCTTGCTCTGAAAGTGCCTTCCCGTAATCAAAGTGACTGAATTTTTGTCTCATCCCAGCATTCTGAACGCTTCTTGTCGACAGCCACTCTAATGTCTCCTTGATTCACATCCAAATGTGTCACCCAAAAAGATTTACCTGAAAACCTGATGCTTCATTCATTCATTGCTGTATTTTTTTTCAAGATTTTATTTATTTATTTGAGAGAGAGAGAGAGAGAGCATGAGCAGGTGGGAGGGGCAGAGGAGGAGGGGGAAGCAGGCTCCCTGCTGAGCAGAAGTCTGACTCGGGGCTCCAACCCAGGACCCTGAAGTCATGACCTGAGCCGAAGGCAGACACTTAACCGACTAAGCCACCCAGGCGCCCTGATTTATTACTTCTTTCAGCAAATACTGAGTACTGACCGTGGGCGAGGCCTTGGGTGTACAGTGAGCCTAGCAGATGAGCAGGTCCTGCACTTCTGGGGGAAAGACAGATGTGAAATAAGCCATCTGATTGATCCTTAGAATTACAAGGACCTGAGATAAGAACACACAAGGGTTTGTGTGCTAAGAGCCTAAACCTGTGTGGCCCGAGTGTGGTCCATGAACAAGAATGTGGGAAGACATGAGCTTCCACAATTAAACTGAAATCTGATCAGGCAGGACCTAGGAGGCCATGTAAGGAAGTTTTATTTTCTGCTGGATGCAAGGAGAAGCCAGAGACGGTTTTACGGTATGTTTTAAAGACCTCCCAGGCCACGGTGGGGAGCACAGGAGAAGGGGCCGGGAGGAGAACAAGTTGCAGTGTTCCAGTTGAGAGGTCGTGGGGGCCCTGGGGATGGAGAGCCACGGACAGATCTGTGAAGCGCGCGGAGAGTGGGATCGGTGGCATTTGGTAACGGGTTAGCTCTTATGAGCAAAAAGAGGAGGAGGTTTGCAAAGATGACTCCTGGGTTTGTGACTCTAGCACAGGAACAGATGGTAGCTCCATTTATTCAGATAAAGAGGAGGAGAGGAGGAGGCTCCCGAGCTCGATTTTGGACCAGTTGAGTGTGAGATAGCTGAGGAGGCAGTTGGCTGTGTGAGCCTGGAGCTCGGAAGAAAGGTCTGGGCTGGAGATAAAAATATGGGAGTTAACAGCCTTGGGGTGATATTTAAAGCTGTGGGACTGGGTGAGATCACCGGGTGGGGGGGCAAGTGTAGGGAGAGCAGGGAAACTCTCCCCTCTCCTGGAGGAGAAGAGAGCCCATGGCCTCTAATGACGGAGCTGGAGGGGAGGAGGAAGAGCTGGCAGCGGGATGAGCCTGGGCAGGAGGGAGGAGAGGGGCGTGGCTCACGGAAAGGCCTGGGGCCAGTTTCAACACTGGTGCAGACAACTGTGCTGAATGCCAGGGAGGGTCCAGCGGAGACCAGCAAAGGACTGGTTTGGGCATTGGGACAGTGGATGCTAACCCTTCCTCCTATCCCCCCAGAACCCCGACTGCGGGCATCTCCCGATTGTGTGCTCAGCCATGACACACTGGTCTAAGGTTAACCGTGGTGGGAGCACTCACACACTTAACCAACACTGTGGACCTTAACAAACACTGTGAAGAGGGGCACTTCCTGTAATGAACAAATCCAAGGAGACTAACAGCCCTGCAATGTACTACATGTTAATTAATTGACTTTAAATAAAATATTTATTTTTTTCTTGGAGAGACACCCTTAGCACCGTGACTCCATTCGTAGCAGAATGAAAAGGGAACCAACCTTCTCTGCTCTCTCTGGTCCTTACAGAACGCTTTCAGAACTTTTTCCATGAAAATAAATGGTCTTCCAAGAAACCAGCTGAGTGTCAAAGCTTCCCTTGAAGGGAGCTTTTACCTTTGCCACAGGGCTTTCTAAAGTCTTAGACTTTTAGTCACTAATCTTCACAAATTTGATGCAGACCAACAGGAAAAAAATTCAGTGTGGTCATATGAGGAATTTCTTCCAACTCTGAGCGAGCCATAAGAAATTCCAGGAAGCATAAGCAGCAAACCACATTCCATTTACTCCTGGGTTTATTTACTTGGTAGAAATAATCATTAGAAGATTCCAGAATTCAGGGGCTGAGAGTTGACATTTTCACCATCTTGCTTTTTCATTTAAAAAAGAAATGCTTGCTATTCCATGAATATGTAGATAATATGTAGATAAGAAAATTAACTGGAAGGTGGAAAGTTTGACATTTTCAACATGATGACAACTGGATTAGATCATCTGGTAAACAAGCTAATTATTAGATACTCAGGTGTTAAGATAAAATCACGTTTTAGCCATGACTGGTAGTCACAGACTTGAGTCTTGGTCTTGCCGTAAAGTGAACCTAAGATTGACCCGAATGCACTGCAGACTTACAACCTTAAAGAAGTCAGCATGCAGACCTAGCCCAGACGGTTCTGAAAGCTTGTTGTTTGACATGTTTTTACTCCAAACACACAGCAATGACCAACGGAATTTATCAAGCCGAAAAACTAAATAAACACTTCCGTCGCCCAGAATTGGGACAGAAACACAAAGCTGCGAGGGAAGTGGATCCCACAAGCTTCCTGGGCTCTAGGTCTGGAATTGGCAATATTAGCCAGAATTTGGATTTTTCCAAAGTAAATTAAAATATGATTTCTGTGCCGAGATCAGAGACTGAAGCCAGGCTCCCTGCTTGAAGCCAGAGGCAGAGGCAGGCTCTTCCTACTCATGAAAAAAAAAAAAAATCTGCTATTTTCTGCCTGGCCTACAGCTTTCAGCAAACTGGGGACTTATGGGAGAGCACACCCAGACAGAACACTGCCACATGACTAGGAAGGGAAGCAGTCCATCGCCTGGCTCGGTACCCAGACCTGGGTTGTCCTCAGTATTAGTATCAGTATCAGTATCACCTTGGGCCACATTTCTGAAGCTCCATTAGTAGACTGGTCTGAACTGGCATCTAGGGATCCAAGGGCAGGATGAAGGCAATCAGAAAACCCCACTAGACAGGGAGGGGAAAGCACGGGTGGTAGAGGGGAGAAGAGGAAAAGGGGCAGAGAGAGGGAATGCAGGCCCGGTCTCCAAATGATCTCCACCCAAACCCAGTGCTGAGAAAGGTAGCCAACAAAATGAAACACAAATTGATTCCCCTTGACACTAATTCTATGGCTCCTTCGGGGAAGAGGTATAACATGTTTAGAACATTCAGGATACATGAAGGAAGAGCTTCCATTTTAAAAAGAGCCAGAACATGAGAAGAAAAAGACCAGCATGAATCGAGTCAGGATGCACGGGTACTGAAAAGCACGACTTAGAAACCTTGGAAATGAAAAATAGAGTGATCAAGGGACTTCTGGGTGGCTTAGTCCTTAAGCGTCTGCTTTTGACTTAGGTCATGATCCTGGGGTCCTGGGATCAAGCCCTGCATTGGGCTCCCTGCTCGGCGGGGAGCCTGTTTCTCCCTCTCCCTCTCTCCCTGATTGTGTTCCCTCTCTTGTGGTCCTTCTCTCTCTCTCTCTGTGTCAAATAAATAAAATCTTAAAAAAGGAAAAAAGAAAAATAGAGCAATCAAAACAAAAGTCTAATAGATAAGCTAAGCTCTAAACAGGAAGGAGTTCAAGAGAAAATTAGGGAATTGGAAAGGAAGCTGAGGACCTCCCTGAGAAATCAGGACAGTGACAGGGGATGAAAATGTAGGGGAGCAGATAAGACAGAGGATGGGCTGATGGTCCCCTGCCTGCATCCATGACAGGAAGACTGAGCCCTGTGGTTGGAAGCAGTTCCCAAGAGGTACTGGCTCAGGATTTTCTATAATTAACCATTTGAGGTCTGAGGTGGGAGGGTCTATACTGCATACAAGAGACATATCTAAAACAAAACAATACAGAGAAATAAAAAATGAAGGAATAGAAAATGATTCACAGCAAAAATATATATTTTTAAAGATTTTATTTTTAAGAAGTCTTTACATACAACCTAGGGCTTGAATTTAGAACCCTGAGACCAAGAATCACATGTTTTACTGACTGAGCCAACCAGGCACCCCACACAGTAAAAATATTAACAAAAAGAAAGCTGATATGGCTATCTTTATATCAGATGCAATAAAATTTAAAAACATAAAACATTAATAACAACCAAGAGGGACAAAAGATATATTAACACAACATGCTTCATAACATACAGTCATAAGCCTGTAGGCACCTCAACAACTGACCAGATTACAGAGAAATTTACCAATCCATGATAACGGTAAAAGATTTTAAGACACTTCTCACAGCTCTAGCAGAATAAAAAAATTAACAACTACCCAGAATATCTGAACATAAGACTTTAAAATTTGATCAAATCAAGTATTGAATATGTATAATACTCTGAACCAATCAAATGAAGAATATATACAGTGTATTCTTTTCAGCTATCAATGGAACTTTTACAAAAGAAATTTATCACAATACTAGATGAAAAAGGTAGTCTCGACAAGTTTTTAAGAGATTGATATCTTACAGACCATAATCTGACTAGAACTCAACTAAATCAATATCAACACTAAAAATGTAATTTAAATTTCTGCATGTTTTGAAGATTATATTTATTTGAGAGAAAGAGAGAGTGAGAGAGAGAGCATGAGTGGTGGAGGGGGCGAGGGAGAAGCAGACTCCCTACTGAGCAGATTGCTCGACGCAAGGTTGGACCTCAGGATTGAGATCATGACCTGAGCCGAAGGCAGACACTTAACTGACTGAGCCACCCAGACACCCCAATTTCCACACGTTTTGAAGTTTAAAAATTCACAGCCGAATAACTCCAGGCTAAAAAGGAAATCAAGATGAAAGTTACAAAAATGAATCATGAAGTATCTAGTGGTAAATGTCTGTCCTTAAATGTATTTAAGAAAACCAGATTGAAAATAAACAAGTTAATCATCCAACATAAGAGGTAGAAAAATCATAGAGGGGCCACCTGGGTGGCTCAGTGGGTTAAACGTCTGCCTTCAGCTCCGGTCATGATCTCAGGGTCCTGGGATTGAGTCCCGCACTGGGGGGTCCCCACTCAGCCGGGAGTCTGCTTCTCTCTCTCCCTCTGCCTCCTCCCTTCTGCTCATGTTCTCTCTCTTTCTCTCTCCAATGATTAAATAAAATCTTAAAAAAGAAAGAAAGGAAGGAAGGAAGAAGAGAAGGAGAGAAAGAAAGAAAAAGAAAGAAAGGAAGGAAAGAATTGTAGAGTAAGAAATGAAGAGTGGAGAAGGAAGGTGTATTAGTTAGTTTCTTAGGGCCACCATAACAAAAGGACCACCAACAGGGTGGCCTGAGCAACAGAAATATATTGTCTCTCAGTCTCTCAGTTCTGGAGTCCAGAAATCTGAGACCCAGGTGTAGGCAGGGCCATGCCCCTTCTGAAGGTGTGGTGGAAGGAATGTTCCAGGCTCCTTGCTGGCTCTAGTAGCCTTGTAGGCACCTCGCTCCAATCCTCTACACCTGGCATTCCTGTGGGTCTTCACAACTTCTTCCCTCTGTCCAAATTTCCCTCCTCTTATAAGGACACCAGTCATGTTGGTTTAATGGCCCATTCTACACCAGTTTGACCTCATGACACCCTGACTAATCACACCTGCAATGACCCTTATTTCCAAATAAGGTACATTAGGAGGTACAGGGAGTTAGCTTCCATTTTTGGGAGAGAGATGGGGCACAATTTGACCCATCACGGAAAGCATGGATAAAAATAAGAGCAGAAAAGGCTGAACTAGAAAGCAAGTCCGTAGAAGAAATAAATACAACCAAAAGTTATTAGAAAAACATGTAGCATGACTACACAGTCTTTAACAAGACTGATCAAACATAAAGGCTTAAACACACAATATTAGGAGTTAGGAGGAAGATACAGACTGGGTTTATAAAGTCACAAGTCACTGCACCCTGAAAATGAACACTGTGAGTAACTTCATGCCAACCAGACTGAAAAGTTAAATAACGTGGATCATTTTCTTGAAGATATATAGTAGTAATTTGATGGGAAATTCAGAGTCCCATCTGATGTGCAAGTTCCTATAGCAATCTTTCCCTTTGAATGGATCCTGACTGGATAGTCAGTGCTCTCTTCTGGAGTTCATGTTTTAGAAAAAGAAAATAAAACAAAAGTGAGAAAGAATGTGTAATTGAATAACGGACTGTGTCAAACGAAGGCCAGTTCCACTCACTTAACCTAGCGGTTCATCTTACCTGGTTTCATACAACAATGACAGCAGCCTTGTAGCAACAGGCCAGCGAAGGAAAAGTGACATCGGTTGGATTTAAGGGCTCCTGCACAAATATGGCTGTGGAGTTCACCCATATACTTAATACACAATCCACACTCACATTTATTTTAAAACCCATTCTGTAAATCTTGGACAGGGTAGTGTTTTAATCTGTTTTAAAGACTTGGATGGGGGCGCCTGGGTGTCTCAGGCGTTAAGCGTCTGCCTTCGGCTCAGGTCATGATCCCAGGCCGGGAGATTCAGCCCCACATTGGGCTCCCCGCTCTGGGAGAGGCCTGCTTCTCCCTCTCCCACTCCCTCTGCTCATGTTCTTTCTCTCTCTTGCCTTGTCTCTCTCTGTCAAATAAATGAAATCTTAAAAAAAAAAAAAAAGGGACGCCTGGGTGGCTCAGTTGGTTAAGCAGCTGCCTTCGGCTCAGGTCATGATCCCAGCGTCCTGGGATCGAGTCCCACATCGGGCTCCTTGCTCAGCAGGGAGCCTGCTTCTCCCTCTGCCTCTGCCTGCCATTCTGTCTGCCTGTGCTCGCTCTCTCCCCGTCTCTCTCTCTGATAAATAAATAAATAAATTAAAAAAAAAAAAAGACTTGGTTGTGTGGATGACCATATAATATCCTTATTTATAATAGCTACATCTTTTCTCTTGACTTGTACTGGACACTATTTTCAGGCTTTTATTTTTATTTTTTAATTTAATTTATTTTATTTTTTACTATTTAATTATTTATTTATTTGAGATTGAGAGAGAGAGAGAGAGCTAGAGAGTGGGGCACCAGCAAAGGTAGAGGGAGAGAAAAAGTCTTAAACAGGCTCCATGCCCAGTGCAGAGCCCGAAGAGGGATTTGATCTCACAACGCTGACATCATGACCTGAGCCAAAACCAAGAGTCAGATGCTAAACTGCCTGAACCACGCAGGTGCACCTATTTTCAGGTTTTCAGAGGAAAACCAAGGGACGGAGAAATGTGCTCGTAGCCCGTGGGGGGCTGTGAAGTTAGAAAAACAATTTCTAGGATCTTTTCATTTTAACCATTAAATAAACATTTAGTGCCCCTGTTCACACGGAGCACGTATGTTTACCTGCTCTAATCTTTTTCTGTGGTTATAAAATATACGAGTAAGAAAATGATAATGGGGCTGCTGACAGATGCTTTGGCACAGCTGCAGACGACGTATTTCTCTCTATATTCATAGTCACTCTCGAGATAGAGATCTGCAAACCTGCCAAGCTGGTATTCCACGGACGCTCTATTTTCTGTCTGCTTCTTAACAAGGGACTCCATATTCCTCGTACGATCTGCATTTTACTTTAACTACCGGGTTCTTGGCTTTGCTGCTTTCATACTGATTTTTCAGTTTCAGACTCCGACTTGCTTCCCCTCCCCATCCCTGAAATGCCCTGCCATTTTATTTATTGTTTACTGAAGTGAGGCTCTCACTCAGGTTTTCACCGATGACAGCCTTTTCCCAAAGGGGACCCAATTAGTCGAGTCATTCTTCAGCTCCACTTAAAAGCCAGAGTTAAGTGCAAATACAATCGCTTCCCTTTTATCTGCTTTGCTTCTCATATATGATGTAAAGTATCAAAAATTACCAAAAGAAACCACAAAAACTCTCACGAGCCAAAGCAGTCCCGAGAAGGAAGCGAGCGGGAGGCATCCCACTTGCTGATTTCAAACTATACCACAAGGCCGTGGTAATCAAAACAGTATGGGATTGGCATTAAAATAGACACATAGACCAATGGAACAGAATCAGAAGCCCCAGAAATAGATCCATGTACATCCGGTCTAGTAATATTTAACAAGACAGCCAAGTATAGTCAATGGGGAAAGGATAGTCTTTTCAATAAATAGTGCTGGAAGGGTGCCTTGATGGCTCAGTTGGTTAAGTGTCTGCCCTTAGGGCAGGTCATGATCCCAGAGTTGGGAGTTCGAGCCCCGGATTGGGCTCCCTGCTCAGTGGGAAGTTTGCTTCTCCCTCTGCCCTTTACCCAGCTTGTGCTCTCTCTCTCCCTCACAAATAAATAAATAAAATCTCTTTTAAAAAATGGTGTTGGAAAAACATGATTAACACCTGCAGAAAAATGAAATTGGACTCCTATCTTACACAACTAAGAATTAAACAAAAGACCTGAAATCATAAAACTCGTAGAGGAAAACATAGGGGGAAGATCTCCTTGACATTGGACTTCATGATATTTTGACAAAACACAGACAACAAAAGCCGAGATAAATAAGCAAGACTATAGCAAACGAAAAAGCTTCTTTACAACCAAAGAAACAAGTAACAAGATGGCAGGACAAACAATGGAATGGGAGGAAACGTTTGGCATTTTTCTGTCTGATAAGGTGTTCATATCCAACACTTACAAACAACTCCTATAACTCAGTAGCAAACAATTAAAAAAAAAAAGGGGGGCAGAGGGACTAAAGAGACTTTGTCCCAAAGAAGACTTGCAGATGGCCAGCAGGCACACGGAAAAGGTGTTTGACATCACTCATCATCAGGGAAATGCAAATTGAAACCAGTGGGCTGTCATCTCACACCTGTTGAGATGACTATCATCAAAGAGACAAGAGACAAGTATTGGCCGAGGATGTGTAGAGAAGGGATCCTCGGGTACAGTTGCTGGGAATGTAGACTGGTGCAGCCGCCGTGCACGAAGATAGGGAGGTTCCTCAGTGAACTTCGCAGAAGTTAACATCTTCTGGAGCAACTAACTAACATAAAAACTGTTTCAGTAAATTAAGAAGGTTTACGTAGGGGTGCCTGGGTGGCTCAGTGGGTTAAAGCCTCTGCCTTCGGCGCAGGTCATGATCCCAGGGTCCTGGGATCGAGCCCCGCATTGGGCTCTCTGCTCAGCAGGGAGCTGGCTTCCTCCTCTCTCTCTGCCTGCTTCTCTGCCTACTTGTGATCTCTATCTGTCAAATAAATAAATAAAATCTTTAAAAAATAAACACGTTTACATATCCATGGCCCAAATCATGTTCAACAAGTAAAAACTAAAACTATGCTAAATATTTGAACTTTTCGTCAGTATTCCCTAAGTGAAAAGGAATTCTTCCCTATTCATCTACCCACAATAGAAGGTAAATTTCAAAACCTGGAAGGACTTTCAAAGCATGTTGATATCTTTATCAGGTTTATAGTAATTTTAAGACCTTTGTAATAGAAGCTACAGGTAAAATAAAAGCATACTAACTTGCACTCATTGAAAATTTTTGTTGAAGAAAAGAAAATAAAGTAGAGCTACTGTATGATCCAGCAATCCCACTTCTGGATATGTATCCAAGGAAATGGAAAACAGAATTTTGAGAGAGATCTGCCCGCCTGTGTTTAGTGGAGCACTATTCACAATAGCCGAGGTATGGAAACAATCTCATTGTCTGCCAACAGATGAAAGGATATAGAAGATATGATATATACATGATATATAATATGTGATATATGACCATATATATCACATGGTATATAATATCACACATATATACTATTTAGCCATGAGAAAGAAGGAAATCCTGCCATTTGGAACCACATGGGTGGACCTTGAAGGTATTATAGTAAGAGAAAAAAGTCAGACAGAGAAAGACAAATCCTGGATATCACTTATGTGTGGAATCTAAAAATGCCAAACTCATGGAAGCAGAGAGTAGAATGGTGTAGAATGCTGGTTAGCACAGGTGCTGGGGAATGGGGAAAGGGGGAAACATTGGTCAAAGGGTGCAAACTTTCAGGTATCAGACGGATTAGTTCTGGGGATCTAATGTACGGATTATGGTTAACAATACTATATCACATACTTGACAGTGGCTAAGAGAGTATATCTGGAATGCTCTCACTCCGAAACAGAAATGGGCAGTATGCGACATGATGGGGATGTTAGCTAATGTTAAGTGGTGATCATTTTGCAGTCAATAAGTTTATCGAATATTGCACACCTTTAACTTACGCAATGTTATCTGTCAGGGAAGTTGGGGGAGGGGCAAAATCTAGTTATTGTTTTTGGGGTGGTGGCTTTTAATTTTTTAAAACATTTTTTGGGGGATGTCTTAGAATTATATAATGCTCAGGAACAAGTTATAAGGTGGTTGGGCTGTGGTTTCTCTTCAGAACTAATCTCACTATTCCATTTTCTGCACACACACAGCTGTCCCCAGACCTTCACTTGTGTCCATCACCCCACCTGGAAATTCATGTCTCCTTTTTCCCTCTTATTCAGTTGCTAAAGAAGCAGAGGCTGGGGCCCTGACTCACCCAAGGTCACACAGTGAGGGCATAACCGAGCCTACAGATGATCTCTGGACTCTTGGTTTTCAGGGATTTCCTACCACACCCCACTCTGCCTTTTAAGGATTTGTTATTTGAACTTCTAAGGCCTATTTCAGAGAATTTCTTGAAAACTCCAAATAGAAACTATTCTGTCTCTTTTTGAAGTTTTACATGCTTTCGTTGTACCTCTCTTAGGATGCCTATCACCTTTTATTTTGTGTTATGATGATTTGAGAACACACCTTTTCTCCCCTCTGGGAAGCATGGAGCTCCCTGACTGCTGGCATTTGCTTGATTCATTCTGTGTCTTCATGTCACCTGCTCGTATCAGTAGGTCCTCAGTGTGTTATTTGTTAAAGCAATCAAATCCCTGTGGGATTTGGGAAACTTGTCGTCATAGGAAACATATAGGAACCAGCTACAGCAACACACCAATGCGTTTGGGGGATTCTTTGATGCTCGGCTATCCTGCCTTTCGCTTCACACTTCCCTGGCTCTAGGCCTGCACTGCCCAAGAGAACTTTCTAGAATGAAGGAAATGTTTAATATCTGTGCTGTCCAGGGACGCCTGGGTGGCTCAGTGGGTTGGGCCTCTGCCTTTGGCTCTGGTCGTGATCTCAGGGTCCTGGGATCGAGCTCCTCATTGGGCTCTCTGCTCGGCGGGGAGCCCACTTCCCCCTCTCTCTCTGCCTGCCTCTCTGCCTGCTTGTGATCTCTGTCAAATAAATAAATAAAAATCTTTAAAAAAGAATCTGCACTGTCCAAAATGCTACCCGCCAGCTACGTATAGCCGTTGAACATCTGAATGTGGCGAGACTGAAGAACTGAACACTTAATTTTATTTAATTGTGATGAATTTATATTTGAATAGGTATGTGTGACTAGTGTCTACCATATTGGATAGTTCTAGACTGTCTTGGCAGCCCATTTGTATAAATCAACTTGTCTTGTCCCTGTGAACTGGATTGCATAATTGCCTCCTTAGTGAGAAATGACACTCTTGTCCTTCAGGCTCCGAGCTTCCTGATTCCACACTTGATGTCCTTCCTTCCTTCCGTGCCAGGAGAAAGATGAAACTTACAAAGTTTTTCCTGGGAATTCTGGGTGGCTCAGTCAGTGAAGAGTCTGCCTTTGGCTCAGGTCATGATCCCAGCATCCTGGGATCAAGTCCTGCGTCGGGCTCCTTCCCCCTCTGCAACTTCACCTGCTTGTGCTCTCTCTCTGACAAATAAATAAGTTAAATCTTAAAAAAAAACAACAAAGCTTTTCCTGAGGATGCCAGTCTTCACTGACCACCCTTGCCTCCCATCCTGACTCCGTCTGCAATGCAGAGATATAATGCTGGCTGCCATTTTGAATTTTAGTATTTCCTAAATAGATCACAAACTTCTTTCATGCAAGGACCACCCATTCCGTATTATCCAGATCATCTCTGGTGCCTGTCATAGAGTCAGCTATATTGTAAATGTTCTATAAATACTGATCAATTGATTGATTGAAGGTAGACAAAAGGAATCTAGTATGAGCAAGAAAAGTTTCTGAGACGTAGAAGGGATGGGGTGTCTTATCTCGGGATTTACTTAGCACCCTAAAAATTACAGGTCTTTTAGAAATTATTTCTCTTGGGGCGCCTAGGTGGTTCACCCGGTTAAGTGGCCAACTCTTGATTTCAGCTCTGGTCATGAACTCAGGGTCCTAGGTTCGAGCCCTGAGTCAGGCTCTGTACTCAGCAGGGAGTCTGCTGGCGGATTCTCTCTCTCTGCCTTTCCCCCTGATTGTGCCCCCCCTAAAATAAACAAATAAATATTTTAAAAAGAAATTATTTCTTATTTCCTATAATTTTTTTTTTTATTGCAAACACCCTTTAGAATGATTTTTCCAGTCATCCAAGGAATTCAGTGCAAACCCTTTCTCAGGTGGATGGGGGGATGGGTGAAATAGGCGATGGGGATTAAGGAGTGCACCTGTCATGACCGACACCAGGTGATGGATGGAAGTGCTGAATCACTATATTGTACACCTGAGACCGATATTACATGGTATACTAACTAATTGGAATTTAAGTAAAAACTTAAAAAAAAACCCACTTTTCTCTGAGTACCTATGTGAAAAAATCTGTTATCTGTTTTGAATGTATTCCTTTCTAATAGGGTTTTCCATCATAGGAACTTTCTAACGACATGGACGAGCTTTGTTTTAGAGAATTGCCTGAGATGTTGAGGGGTTGCTAGAAGCCCCAAACAGCACATTTGGTGGAACTGGGGTTAGAGTGTGGCTGTCTGGCTGTCTGTTTATTTTTTTATTATAAAGATTTTATTTATTTATTTATTTGTCGGAGAGAGAACACAGCAAGGGGAGCGACAGGCAGAGGGAGAAGCAGGTCCCCGCTGAGCTGGGAGCCCAATGCAGGACTCGATCCCAGGACTCTGGGATCATGACCTGAGCTGAAGGCAGATAGATGCTTTAACCCAGGCGCCCTGCCTATTTAAAACCTCCCCTGGAAGGTAGGCTTTTGAACACATACAATGTTTTCCTTCCTTGGTGATGAGGAAGTTGAACAAAAGTCCCTACATCTCTGAAAGTACTTTGGCTCCCCTTTCCCTGGTCCTCCCAAATTACACTTTAGCAAAACTGGACTCCTGGAGGAATCGAACTTATGGCAAAATTCCTGCTGACCACACCCTGGGTGAGACCGCCATGGGTCGGGAAGGCCCAAGGCTTTAACTCTCACTCCTGCGCAGCCACGTGGCGGCCTGCCTGCACTCCAGCCACTCGCTCACGGTGCCCAAAATGTGAAACGAAAATAAGGAGCTAGAGGGAGTTGTCCTTGTGGGACAAGAATGTCAGCTGGCACCGTTTCATCACATTTTTCCAGCTATTTTGACATGTGTTATATAAGGGAGCCAATTCCAAGACAAAACAAAAAACGAAAGCCTTCTGACTACGGAAGTGCAAACAGAGTAAATTAGATCTGGCTTTTCCTTTTAACTTTTTATTTATTTCCATAGGATGGGTTTGTTGAAGCAATTGCTTTTTACGTCTATGCAGCCACAAGTCTAGTGTGGTAGTCCCTCTTACTTACTATCTGTTGCTCATTTTTATTCCTGCAAACTTCCATAAGTTTCAAATATGTTTTCAATTTGCTGAAAATTCTTACGAATCCTTTGCACACATGCATATGTACAATAAATCACTTTTATAGGACCAATCAAATCCGGCATTCTTTTATAGCTCACGGTGGTTCAGAGTTTGAAGGCCGTGGCCTTGTTCTGAGCTTCAACTTGAGGTTCACAAAATAGGTGGGTCAAAGGTAAAGGTTCTGTTTACAGGTTTTTGACCAGACACATCTAGATTTAGTTCGGAGTGACACAGAGGAAGTGACTCATCCCCATTCTGGCTCATCCCCATTTCTATCAGGGCTAAGGGAGACTATATAACCGATGTAGAAATAACAAAGGTGACACTGATCTGGTCATTGCTGGTGGCGTGCTACTGGTATAAAGTCACCTTGAAAATGCCCACGGGGTCGAAACGAGACTTGCATTTCTAACCTCTCTCCTGAACTCTAGGGTCATTCGTATCATTTCTACTTGAGTGCCTGACTGTCTTAAACATAACATAGGAGAAAGAGCTCTCAGTGCTACACCCCTGAAACTTGCTACCCCCCACCCTGTCTGCCCCATTTCAGTTCGCAACATCGTTACACACCGGGCTGGTCATTCTGAGAGTTTTGACAAACGTGCACAGTCTGTAAGGTACACATTTTGGCAAATGTACACCAGCACAGTTAAGCCATGGAATTGTTCCATCATCCTAAAATATGCCCCCGGACTTTGTATTCGGTGTCCTTCCTCTTGCTTCCAGCCTTGGAAACCACTCAACCATGTGGTGTCTCTCTGGTCTTTTCCAGAATGTTATGTAAGCAAAATCGTACAGTTTTCATCTTCTTTCTGGTTCCATCACTTATCAGTATGTATTTGAGATTCATTCATGTTGGAGCGTATTTCAATACATCATTCCCTCTCATTGCCCCGTAGTAGCCCTCGGTATGGAATACCGTATTCCGTGGAGTAGTCGTGGTCCATACCGTATTCCGTGGAGTACTATTCAGGGGTGCCACAGCTGCCCATCCACTCGCCCACTGAACGGCCTTTACCTTGTTTCCAGGTTTTGGTGACGATAAACAGAACTGTTAGGAACATTGACTTACGTGCTTTTGAGTGAACATAAATTTTCATTTCTCTCTGGGTAAATAGGAGTGGCACTGTTAAGTTGTATGGTAAGTATATTTTTAATTTTATAAGAAACTGCCAAACTGTTTTCCGGAGTGGCTGTACCATTTTACATTCCCACTGGCACTGTGTAAGGGATCCGGTTTCTTTTATTTTTCAAATAAAAATAAAGTGTGTAATGATATCTGTTGTGGTTTTAACTTGCATTTCCTTAGTGGACAATGACGTCAAACATCTTTTTGTGTGCTTATTTGCCATTCATATATCTGCTTTAGTGAAGAGTCCAAGTCCTTTGCTGTTTTCCAGTTGGATTGTTTGTCTTCTGATGGTTGAGTTTAAAAGGTTTTTAATAGTATGGCTAGAAGTCCTTTGTTTGTTTGTTTGTTTGTTTGTTTTTAATGTGTGGTTTGCAAATATGTTCTCCCAGTCGCTACCTTGCCTTTTAAAAAATATTTTATTTTTTAGAACTGTTTTGGTTCATAGCAACATTGAGCAGAAAGTACACAGATTTCTCACATGCCCCCTGCGTGCCCTACCCTGCCCCTGGCACACACACAGCTTCCCCAACCAGAGCGGGACACTTATTACAAGTGACGAACCTACACAGACACGTCATTATCATCCAAAGTCCATAGTTGACATTAGGGTCCACTCCTGGTGTTGGATATTCTGTGAGTTTTGACAAATATATAATGACATGTTTCCACCATTATGTTATCACACGGAGTAGTATTACTGCTCTAGGAGCCCTCTGGGCCCCTCCCCCAACCCCTAGCCACCACTGATCTTCCACTGTCTTTGCCTTTTCCAGAATGTCACAGAGTTGGGGTGATGCCCTGTGTAACCTTTTCAGATTGGCTTCTTTCACTTAGTAATGTGCATTTCATGTTCTCCTATGTCCCTTCATGGTTTCATTTCTTTTTAGCGCTAAATGATAACCCATTGTCTGAATGGACCCCAGCTTATGTATCCGTTCACCTGCCGAAGCACGTCTGGATTGTTTCCAAGTTTTGGCAATTAAACTTGCTCTAAATTTATAACAGCACTTTCCTCATCAGAAGTTTGCAGGCTGGCGGGGCTGTGGGTCAAAGTCCTCTCCCACCACAACAGCCAGGGGTTTGTTGGCATGTGACCAAAGCAAGGCCAATCAGAGGCACAGAGCAGAAGTTTTTAATTTTAATGAAGTCCAGCTTATTAATTCTTTCGTGCTGTATGTAAAAAGTCATTGGCGTACCCAAGGTCATCTATGTTTTCTCCTGTATTATCTTCCAGGAATATTATAGTTTGTGTTACAGTTTTAGGTCTGTGATCCATTTTGAGTTAATTTTTTTGTGAAGAGTGTGAGGTCTGACTCATTATTATTAGACTCATTATTTTGCATGTCAATCTATAGTTGTTTCAGTACCATTTGCTGGAAAGACTATTCTCCATTGTATTTTGCTTGGTCCCTTGTCAAAGGTAAGTTGAATATATATATATTATACGTATATAATACATATATTCAATTTTCTTCTTTAGTCTATTGATGTGATGGCTTACATTAATTGATTCTCAAATGTTGAACCAGTTTTGCATACTTCAGATAAATCCTACTCGGTCATGGGGTATAATGTTTTTTAGGCATTGTTGAATTCTATTTGCTAATATTTTGTTGAGGATTTTTACATCTATGTTCATGAGAGATATTGGTCTGTAGTTTTCTTTCTTGTGATGACTTTGTCTGTTTTGGTATTTTAAAAATGTTAGTCTCAGAATATGAATTAGGAAAGATTCCCTTTTTCAGAAGTCATATCTTCTGAAAGAGATTGTAGAGAATTAGTACAATTTCTTCCTTAAATGTTTGGTAGAGTTCACCAGTAAGTCCATCTGGGCCTGGTGCTTTCTATTTTAGAACGTTATTAAGTATTGATGCAAATTCTTCAAAAGGTCTATTCAGATGTTTGTTTCTTCTTGTGTGAGTTTTGGCAGATGGCACCCTTCAGGGAATGGGACCGTTTCATCTAGATTGTTTAATTTGTGGGCAGAGTTGTTCATAGTATTCCTTCATTATCTTTTTAAGAGATCTTATGTTAGATTTAATTTGCTCTTCTTTTTCTCGCTTTTCAAGGTGGAAGCTTTGATTGTGATTTTAGATCTTTCTCTTTTTCTAATATATGCATGCAATGTTACAAATACTGCTTTCTATTGAGATATCCTCAAGTTCAGAGATTCCTTCTAATAAGTCTATCGAAGGCATTCTTCTTTCTGTTACTCTGGTTTTCTTTAATTTCTAGCATTTCTTTTTGGTCCTTTCTTAGAATTTGCTTATCTCTACTTACTTTGCTTAGCCATCATTGCCTACTGTCTACTTCCTCTATTAGACACCTAACATATTTCATCCTAGTTGCTTTAAATCCTGAGCGGATAATTCCAACACCCCTGCCATATCTGAGTCTAGTTATGATGCTTGCTCTGTCTCTTCCAACTGTGTTTTCTGTCTTATGCTGTGTAAATTTTTCTCAGTGGGCAGACCTGAAGTACTGGGAAGTATTGTAAATAGGCCTTTTAAAAAAGACTTTATTTATCTAAGGGGTGCCTGGGTGGCTCAGTCTGCTAAGTGCCCGCCTTCAGCTCAGGACATGGGTCCTGGGATTGAGTCCTGCATGAGGCTCCCTGCTCAGTGGAGAGCCTGCTTCTCCCTCTCCTTCAGCCTCTCCTCCCTGCTCTTGCTCTCTCTTACTCTATCTCAAATAAATAAATAAATAAATATCTTAAAAAAAAAAAAAAGATTTTATCTCCCTCTGAATGGGTCCACCTGACATTTTTACCCCCAAACTTGTTCACATTGAGTCTCCAGTACTTTGTCAATTACAGTTCCGGTTCCTATACAGGTTCTTGTTTATGGGCTTCCACTCAGATAAGGTATGATTCTCTGCATTCACCTATCTCTCACTCCAATTTTTGTGGGCAGCAGTTTGTCTTGTGACCTCACTCCTCTTTATGAGTCTATTAAAAAACAAATTTTAACTAGTAAATGTAAAGATCTGACTGTCTTTATTCAACAGTTCATGAGTTGGGAATCCTACCTAGCAAGTAGAAAGAAGGTCCAAGAGCTTTACAAAATGGAAGGTTTTTATAGGCCGAAGGGAAATGGATTAGGAAGTGGAGAGCAGATTATTTCAGGTAAGCTCCCTGCCTTCCCTTTGGAGAAGGCAGGGGTCTCATCATGCGGATGATGACCTCACTAGTGCCTCCAGGAAGCTCTGGACAGGTTTGAGATTCCACTCATTGGAGAGGCTGAAACTGTTTTAGGATAGGTATTAAGTCTTGGTGGGGCTTAGCACGAGTGACTCCATTTTGGGCCTGTTGTTTCTTTTTAACAGATCTGAGAACACCAGTTGACTTTTTACTTTGTTCAGCTCTGTGCTTGTTGTTAGGATTGAATTTCCAAGCTTCTTACATACTGGACTGGTGATGCCCTGTCTTTTAATCCTCTACATTTTCTCTGAGAAAGTGTTTCTTAATTTTCTCCAAGGGTAGAAATTCTTAATTTTAATGAAGTCCGTATCTTCTTTTATGGATCACGTTTTTATGTGCTATAGCTAAGAAATCTATGCCCGACTCAAGGTCATAAAGATTTTCTTCTGTTTTCTTCCAGCAGAGTGCTGTATTTAAGGTGTAAATCAGATCACACCACTCCCTAGCTTAAAAGTCTCCAAGGATTTTCCCTCATATTTAGAATAAAAGTCTAAATTCTTATTCCTAATTGACAAAGCACTGCACGCAAGGTCTTGCCTTGGGCTTCTTCTCTGACCTCTGCCTCCTACCCCTTTCTCCTTCATTCACTCCACTCCAGCCACATAGCCACATTTGCTTTCTTGCTCTTCGTCATACCCTCCATGGAGCCCTTGTTCTTGCTGTCACCTCCATCTGGATAACTCCCCTTGTTAATAAGGGCCCAAGGGTACAAAAGCACCTGCCTCTGGGGATCCCAAATAGAAACGTTTTGGCAACTGGCTGTTGATAAAATCCAAAGGCAGAGAGACGAGTAAGGAATTTATTTCAGGGAGGACAACAGTAGAAAGATAGCAGACTAGTGTCTCAAAGACTGTCTCCAAAGTGCTGAAGATTCTTCTAAAGTGTCTATATAAAGAAAGTGTGGTACAAAGGTCCTTGGGTCCATGCAGGTGAGCAGCAAAGATCAGGTCGATCATTGTCTTGGGTGAGTCGCCAAGAGGTCTTGCTGGCTTGAGGCAGCCCCTATTGCTGGAGGGGATAGTTTCAGTTCCTATGGGGAGATGTTTGCCTGGAGGGTCTTTTGCTGAAGTTAAGAGATAAGCTGAAAAGAAGAATTTAATCAATTAGAAGGTACAGACTGAGGTCAGAATGGAGGTGGCTGATGGTGGCTTTTCACAAGGCTCACTTCTCAATGTTTAGGATTCGGCTCAAATACCACCTCCTCTGGGAGGCTCCCTTCCACCAGTCTGTCTAAAATAGGACCCAGCTTTCACTTGGGATCCTGTTCTCTCTCTTTACTTTCTTTCTAGCACTTATTGTTATCTGGAGTTACTTCATTTATTTGATTGCTTGTTTTCTTGCCTACCCGCGCCCCTAAAATGTAAGTTCTTTAAGGGCGAAGGATCCTCTGTTCCATTTACTAGTATGTTTGCTGAGTCAAGAACGATATCTGATATAGAACATTTGCTTAGTAAATACATGTTGAAAAAATGAATTACATGTTCCTGAAGACTGTATCTGAAATGTGGGGAAACTCAAAATATAAACTTTGGCATAAAGGA
This sequence comes from Mustela nigripes, assembly GCF_022355385.1. Taxonomy (NCBI): domain Eukaryota; kingdom Metazoa; phylum Chordata; class Mammalia; order Carnivora; family Mustelidae; genus Mustela; species Mustela nigripes. The sequence goes on from NC_081566.1 coordinate 11,643,953, forward strand.
GAAGTGTGAGATAAGAACCGAGTGGGGTTTGTTTTTAAGCAAAAAAAAAAAGAATGGAAATTTTCAGCAGGGCTCTGGAGAGAGGAAGTCTGTTGGGCAGGGACACCGCCAGTTCCAAAGAATGGTGACCCGGGCTTGATTCCCGCCTGCAAACAGTGTCTACGCAGAGACTTTCAGCAGCTGAAGCCCACTGCCTTCCTCTAGGGCAAGAGTTCTCTCAGGACCTTGAGCTTACTGCAATTTTAGGGATCCTTCTGAGCTTCATATTTTTGCCTCCAGCTTAATTATTGACAGGGACAGTATCTTTTGATCCATAATTAATGGTTTGATTAGTATTAGCATCAAGATAGACATATAGCTCAATGGATAAAATTGAGGGTCCACAAATAAACTCTTACATTTATGATCAGTTGATTTCCCAAGAATGCCAAGACAGCTCAGTGGGGGAAGGAATAGTCTTTTCAACAAACGGTGTAAGGACAACAGGATATTCACATGCAAGAGAATGAATTGGATCCCCACCTCACACCATTCACAAAATGGATCATATCAAAATGAACTGAACACTACACAACTCTTAGAAGAAAGCACAGTGGTAAATCCGTATGACCTTGGGTTAGCCAGTCGTTTCTTAGATGTGATACAATGGAGTCTTATTTGAACATAAAAGGGGAATGATCGGGGCACCTGGGTAGCTCAGTTGTTAAGCATCTGTCTTCAGCTCAGGTCATGGGATCAGGGTCCTGGGATCAGCTCCTAGTGGGCTCCCTGCTCAGCAGGGTGTTTGCTTCTTCCTCTGCCTCTTTCTCTGCTCCTCCCCCCAACTTGTGTACACTCATTCTCTCTCTCTCTCTTTTAAATAAATAAACAAAATCTTAAAAAAATAAAGGGGGAATGATTCACACTACATACTGGTACATACTACCACATGGATGCATCTGGAAAGCATGTTATGTGAATGGAACCAGCCACAAGAGACCATGTATTTTGTCACTCTGTGTCCAGAATAGACAAATGTATATAGAAAGAAAGTACATCAGCGATTGCCTAGGGCTGAGGGAATGGGAGAGGGGGTTAGGGAGGGGATACCTTTCTGACACCAATTTCTAAAATTATTGATGATTGCACACTCCTGTGAAGTTGCTAAAACCATTGAATTGTACACTTAATGTAGGTGGTGAGTATCGTGTGCGAATGATACCTCGTAAAGCTAATGCTAAATGATTTTAAGTAGAAATGTGTGCCTGGTGGGGCGCTCAAGGGCACAGTTGGTTAAGCGTCCAACTCTTGGTTTTGGCCCAGGTCATGGTCTCAAGGTCTGGGGGTCAAGCCCTGTGTCCAGCTCCGCACTCGGCACAGAGTCTGCTTAAGGTTCTCTCTCCCTCTCCTTCTGCTCCAATGCCTGGCTCACTCTCTCTCAAATAAATAAATAAATCTAAAAAAAAAATGAGAGAGTCATGCCTGGTTTCAGTATCGCATTCTCCTCTCCCCCTCCAATTACTGAACAACTTCCACATGCTACGTGCTCAGATGCCAAGACAGATACACCACGCCGCTGCCTTTGAGCATCTGAACGCACACTTAAGAATGCAGACACATCAACACAGAAATTCAAATTCAAACTAAGTGCTGTAGGATTCAGGAAGGCAGAGCAAGTTACCATGCCTGAAATATTAGAGAAGAGTTCAGAGAAGGTGATGGACAAGTAGGGGGTTGCTAGACTATGAAAGAAGAAAGAGGGGTCTTGGGAGGAGGGTGTCCAGGCTCAGAGAGCAGAGTGTGCAAAGGCAGGAAATCCCAGGAAAGCCTGGAGTGTTCGGGGGAACAGCGCATTTACTTGACAAGAGGGTGTGTAGACTGGCGGAGTGAAGAGGTTAGTCAGAATGATCAGCAAAGCTAGGCTGACGGAACCAACCATGGATGAAATCCCAGCTTTACCTGACAGGCAAAGGGGAGCCAGATAAACAAGCCAATCAGCCTCTCAGAAGGAAAGTAACTCTGCAGACAGTGCACGAGGGGGCTGAGCAAGGAGATGCAGGAGGCAGGGAAGCTGGTGCAGAGGCTCTTGCCAGACATGACAAGGGAAGGAGCGCTGGGAACGGTGCTGGCCTGAGACAGGCTGATGGGATGTGTGGAGTGGTTGCCCTAGACGGAGGCGTCTGAGATGACAGGAGTGTCTAACCTCAGGGGTGGGGTGGCTGGAGGCTCAGTTCCCTGCCACCGCGGTGTGGCGAGAGGGCAGGTGTGACCAGAGGACACCATGTTGGATGTGGAATGTGCTATGCCTGCAAGATGTCTACATGGCATGTCCAGGTGGTTGGACAAGGAGCCTGGAGCTCGGGGGAAGGAGCTCAGCCCCAAAGACACAGATCTGGGAGTCTGTCTCCTTTCCTTCCTTCCTTCCTTTTGGTTTTATTTATTTATTTTTGGAGAGAGAGAGAGAGAACATGAGCAGGGGGCGAGGCAAAGGGAGAAGGAGAAGGAGACTCCTCATTGAGCAGGGAGTCCAATGCAGGACTTGATCCCAGCACCCCAGGATCATGACCTGAGCTGAAGGCAGATGCTTAACCTACCAAGCCACTCAGGTGCCCCCAGATTTGGGAGTCTTACGTCTATAGGTGGACACTTTAGTCTCAAAGCAGATGCATCACGCAAGGAAAATATATTGGATCAAAACAGGAAGGACCTAAATGGGAGACCCACTTGAAGATGCGACAGAGGAGGGACCATTCGGGGCAGGAAGAGGCCCGCAGGGAAGGGCCGTGGGGAAATCTGAAGAAGGGATGGTAGCCATCCCTAAGGAGAGAAAAAAGGGTGAAGCTGGTCCTGAGAAGGCTGAGAACAAGAGGAATGTGTTGAAATGCTCAAGACCAGGAGGCTGGGAGCAGGACCATGGCCGCCATGGGTGTGTGGTTGCTGGGGTGGGAAGAACAGGGAGCTTGGAGACCTTCCACTGTCTTGTAACCTTGCCTACTAGTGGTCTTTCTAAAATCACTTTTTGATATTTGTGTTACAGTATAGAGATCTTCAATAACAAACAAGCAATAGCCTTCTTTAAAGAGAATGCCTTTGGAAGTTTATAGCTGGAAAAAAAAAAGGTGTTTTTTGTTTTTTTTTTTTTTTTGTCAGAATAGGAATTAGAACGCAGACATTGAAATATGGCGAAGTATTTTTGTTGTGGTGGTGAATAGTCCTCGAATTGTTTCTGCACTCCTTTTCCTGCTTTTTCTACCTGCAAATCTCTCTGCACTTGGGAGACTGGCTTGTATTTCCTTGAATTACGCACAGCCTGAAGGAAGGTGCTACCCGTGGAGGTATTTTGTCTTATGCAGCAAGTCACTTTGGAATAAACCATGCCAGCTGACAAGTGCCAACACGGTCCCATGGGTTTCCTGAAGGTCACGTGACCAACGTGCTTGTGAAAAGGTGTCATTTCCAGGAGACTGGTTAATTACAGTGTTAACAGAGCATCGTGTGGGACAAAGTAAAAACATGGCTCCTTGTGGGCTAGCCGAGGCTCAACGAGAGATCGGCTATGTGACCCTGGCCAGGTCATTGTTGTGTCCTTGGTTTGGTCTCTTCATCGGTAATCATGTGTAAAAAGAAGGGGCTGGATAGGAATCAATGATCCTGGGACTTATCTGGGGGTTCTTGTTAAATATATAAACTCCTAGCCATACCCCCCACCCACCGGACTAGTCTCTATCAACTGAACGTGGAAAGTGCAAGTGTAACTGGAGCTCTCTGAAGCCCCTCTAGCCAGCAAACCAACCGGACATTTCCCTGATGCCCCGGCCCGAGTGAGTCACTGCTGGGAGGTTTGTTGGAGGCGCTGGGTAGAAATATGCATTAGGGGGCACCTGAGTGGCTCAGTGGGTTAAAGCCTCTGCCGTGGGCTCATGTCATGATCTCAGGGTCCTGGGATTGCCCCGCATCCCTGCATCAGGCTCTCTGCTCAGCGGGAAGCCTGCTCCCTCCTCTCTCTCTGCCTGCCTCTCTGCCTCCTTGTGATCTCTGTCTGTCAAATAAATAAATAAAATCTTAAAAAAATATATGCATTAGGATGGCCATTCCTGAGCTGGTCACTTATGCCTACGGAGCATGGCGTGGCCTAAGGAAGAAGCCACTGAACAGTGTGGCCCCTCCATGTCTGCCTCCCCTTCCTCTGTTGACCCCAGACACGGCCCTTGGGGGAAGTGGGCGCTGGGGCATGGAGGGAGAGACTAGCAAGGCACCGAGGAATGTATTCTACGTGATGGCGTTGCGCTTTGAAAACACAGCGATGTCACCCAGCATTCTCCCTGCGAACAGAAGGCTGGTCTTTTGGTTATTTCAGTCCATTCAGAATGGTGTTCCTCATTAGGGTCTCCTGAAAGCTCTGTCCAGAAGAGCATCTTTAAGCACCCACTGGACAGCCACGAAGCCGCTGAAATAGGCATCATTTCCACTCTGCCGAAGCTTCCCATCAGGGTAGAAAAACATGTCGAAGGACAGACAAACAGAGCTGCACGACATGGTCAAACATAAACAGAGACCTTACCCAGCAAATACACGTAATTTGAAATATTGACATTCTGAACTGGGAATTGGACTGGTTCTTATGTTCTGGGCTAAGATGGTTGGAGCCGTCCAAGGAAGGGCACCAGATTCACTACCCTCCGCAGAGATTGGATTATTTCCTCTTCTCCAGTCACCCTCTTTCTACATTTCGGATTTTAAGCGAGCTCATAAATGTTGATCAAGCTTGTTCTAGTTTCCAAGATGTTACACACTGGGGATACAAAAAAGTTGCCATTCAGGGGCTAAGCAATGACAAGTATTGGGAAAATCCCACAGCTTGTCACCAATATCGGGAACCCTTCTTGTGAATCAAAGAGATCCAAACTCCAAATAAGCATGTAAACGTTTGGATCACTGTCTAAAGTCAACTTGGTCTCCAAGGCTTACCCAGGATTAGTTAAAAGCCCAAGCTAGTTTATTCCTTGGGAATTGCCTTAATTGTCTTATTGTAAATTAATTGGATTTTTTTTTTTTTTTTTTGGGTCAGATGAGCTGATCTCATTTTGACTGGAAGCTGTTTTTTCCTTCTCTTTCTATTTGTGGGAAGCAGCAGGCCTAAGTAGATCAGCACTGCAGTTTGTGTGTATGGATACCTAATGTTTCATTTTCAGGCATTTTTAGGTAGGAAAATTCTGGATGTGATTCTGTCCGCAAAGTCCAATGCAAACCTTCCGTGAGTCTATGTTCAATATCTCTGACTTTAGAGGTCATCTTTTAGAAACAGCCGGGTCTCTGGCTCATCGGTCCCTCTGAAGATCTGTTATGAAAATAGCAGTGAGCCAGGGCAGAGAAAGTGGACCTTGAATCCTCAAGATGTTTCCCAAGGACCTAAAGACTACAACAACCAACATCTTTATGCCATTTAATTGTGCTCACAGCAAGAAGCTGCCTACTGAAGATTGGATGCATTCGGTCAAGGACATAATAAAAATTTTTTCCATATGTTGGCTGAAACTTTATGGACCTATAATTTGATTTTCTGAGATGTAATTTGATTTCACTCGCTGCCTTAATTCTAGATTTGCCTTACGGCAAGCAATAAATTGGGTCTTACCCCAGCCTTGTCCAAAAGGCTTTCCTAACCCCCCCAAGCTGCATGAGATATCTCTTCTCAGAGCTCCCAAAATACTCTTCCCATTTCAATATTGCTATTTCTTTATTCTTTCATAACCATAATTATCTTTATTTATCTGACTCCACTACTAGACTGTGAGATTCTTGAAGCAATATTAAATTGTTTATCTCTTCCTTGCTTGGCACAAGACAGATGTTTAACAAAACTTACTTATTTATTTATTTAGAGATAATTTATTTGAGAGATAGACAGGGACAGAGAGAGCACAAGCCGGGGGAGGGGTGGAGGCAGACGGACAAGCAGACTTCCTGCTTGTCCCATCCCGTACCCTGAGATCATGACCCCGCCGAAGGCAGAGGCTCAACCGACTCAGCCACCAGACCTTCCTAACAAAAGCTTTTTATTTTTTTAAAATTTATTTTATTTTTTTAAAAGATTTTATTTATGTATTTGACAGACAGAGATCACAAGTAGGCAGAGAGGCAGGCAGAGAGAGGAGGGAAAGCAGGCTCCCTGCTGAGCAAAGAGCCTGACGTGGGGCTGGATCCCAGGACCCTGGGATCATGATCTGAGCCAAAGGCAAAAAGGCTTAACCCACTGAGCCACCCAGGTGCCCCAACAAACACTTTTTAAATACATCATTGAATACACAGGTGCATGTATGTGTGAATGAATAATGGTTCAAGGATAAACCCATCACAGCGCAGCAGGATTTAGCGGTCTTGTGGGGGTGACAGAAATCCCCGTCTATGAGGGACAACCAAGGATTGGTTATCAAAGGTGATTTAGATCCCATACAGGCTATGCATGCGGCGCCTGGGTGTCTCAGTCAGTTGGTTAAGTAGCCGACTCTTGATTTCAGCTCGGGTCTTGATCTCGGGGTCTTGAGTTCAAGCCCCGCACTGGATTCCATGCTGGGTGTGGAGCCTACTTAAAAAAAAAAAAAGAAAGAAAGTATGATTCTGTGTCATGAATTCTATTTTGGAGAGATGAGCTCTGGAGAAAGTAGGGTCAAGGGAGGGGGGGGGACATAGAGGCAAATCGAGGGGTATCAGGCCGAGCAGGGGGAACAGTGGGCCTTTGACTCCATGTGACTGAGACCCGGGGAAGCAAGAGCAAGAGAATAAGTGGGAGGGTACGGGGTCTGGGACCTGGGGAGCCTTCTAGATGAGAGACTTTGGTCCCCAGGCATTTGTCACATCATTGGGAAAAAATGGTGAAGGGTTGGGACCTTTGGCATTGGTCTAGAAGCCCTGCCTGGGGCTCAGGGGGCTGTCACAACTGTCACCAGGCAGATGGACCCCAAGTGATTCATCCTGCAGGAGGAGGACAAGTGTCCACTGTCACCTGCCACAGTGAACACAGCAATTTAAGTCACTGGGTTCCATGAAAAAGAAACTTCTAAACCCTGAAATTAATTCCCTGCTTCGTTAATTTCCTTTTTAATTTTATTTTTTGATCTCTTTAATTTTTTTAAAAAATATTTTATTTATTTGTTGGACACAGAGAGACAGCAAGGAGATACAAGCAGGGAAGAGGGAGAAGCAGGTTACCTTTTGAGCAGGGATTCTGATGCGGGGCTGGATCCCAGGACCCTGGGATCATGACCTGAGCCTAAGGCAGATGCCTAATGACTGAGACCCCCGGGCACCCCTGCTCTATTTATTTTCTAATGCTGAACTTTGGTAGTCTCCTTCTCTTTGCCACTAGTGTTAAGAATCTACACACACACACACACACACACACACACACTCACACGCGTGCGCGCCTATGGGCACACTTTCAGTTCCTGCAAGCTCGCTGCTTACAATTGAAACACTGATTCAGGCATTGATAAGGAACCCAGGGAGCAGGTATGTGACCCCAGGCCAAAGTCTGCATATGTTATGGTCAGATCAGAAATGGAGAAGGAAGAATGAGGTTTATTTCTTGCAAAAGAGGTGGTTCCTATGGATGAAAATAATGCCCCAGGGAGTCCCACCAAAACGGCAGGGATTTGATCCAAAAAGTAAATTATCAGGACAAGTTAAAGCAGAGTAGAATTATCGAGCCTCGACGGGGCCTGCCTGTGCATGGCTAAGGTATAATTTAACACAGACCGACGTATGTTTTCTCGTTACAGAGCATGTGGTTGTCTGGGCTTGATGATGGTCTGCGTTTCTGTTTTAGATAAAAATTGGAGCTTCCCTAGGTTGACGCTGTAGCCTGTTCAGAGCCAGCGGACCTTGGAGCGGGAGTGCGGAGGGAGGTCAGCTTCTATCCACGGTGGCTGATGGGCTGCTCTCAGGGGCTGGTGACCTCAGATCTTGAATCATTCCTGCCACTTTTACTAATAAATATCTCACCCCGTGCGTGTTTCTGGGCATTGGGTGATCGGGCTTACTCTCTGTTCCACTTACTGAGTGCCGCTCAGAAACCACACTGGGTTAGCTGCAGACAGCCTTGGCCATGGCGCAGGGAAAATGGTCTTATTTCCTTACATTTTAAGGCCAAGGCTTGGGCTGGTAAGAAGAGGATTATGCCAGACCCATGTTATTTCCTTTTGCGTCGATGGCAGCAGGATATATGGCTGCGGGTGGTGGAGAGTGGACGGTGGGGGACAGAGGAGTGGCCCTTATGAACATGAATAAGGCCGACGATTCTAGATTCTACCTCCCAAGCTACCCTAAGCCAGAAGCTGAGAGGCTGGCAATACTATTATTAGCCCATTGAAAATTCCTAAACAACGCTTATCAGTGACTTCTTATCGACTCAAGGACGTCCTCAGGGGTAAGTTCTTTATCAGCAATTCAGACAAAGATATTGAAAGTATTCACTAAATTTGGAGAGGGCCCCCCCCATTTGCAGGGAGGGGATGCCATCAACTTGAATCTTAGCAACAGAAAGTGGCATGACTTTGGAAAGCCAGAAATTTTGTCTATGAAAACCAAAACTGGCTCTTCATCTCAGCAGAGACAAAATGCATGTTAAAATCCTTGGGAGTCAGGGAAGTCAACCCAAGGGGGCCATGAGACCAAAGTGTCACGAACACAGGACAAAGTGCTCCCACATCAGGCCATAAACTAAACGAGTTAGCGACGCCGTACCATAATTAAAACAATTCGCTGTGATCGAGGCCAGATGCAGGGAGTATACCACACCAACACCAGAGATCATCTCTTTGTGGTGTTTAGCATTCTTAGGGCCTGGAGTTCATTTGTTATGATCCTAGTTTAAAAAGACCAAACAGTCTAGACAAAGACCCTCATGGTGATGGTAGACGTGACACACAGAAGGATAAGGAAAGCAGGAGCTCCTCACAGCGGAGATGTCGCTGGGACCCTGCCTTCGGTGTCCCCGACTCGAGATAGCATGGATAGATCTTCGGTATGATTTTCAACTCCCTCCTGCGGGGTCAGATTTTTACAACTCAGCTTTCCTGAATCATGAAAAAATAGGTAAGCTGCCGGGCTAAAATTAGCCGCTAATTATTTGCAGAGCACTTCCCTATCAGGTTCTCCTCCTGCTTGCCCTACTTTGCTTTGTCCCTGGCTGTAGACACCATTTATCTTTTTAAACAATGGCAGAATGACAGCATCACTTTCTGGGCCTGAGATGCAGGCTTCTTTGGTACTGATTCCAGCCAATTACTGCTCTCCGCTAAAATGCTAACCTGTAAATGAGAGAGGGAGCAAACCCAAGGTTCTTGGCCCACATTTCTGGCCATTAGACGTTCCTGGTAGCAACGTCTGGTGCTGGTCTGGGTGAGGGCAACCTCCTCCGGCCTCCTCGGTGCCCTGTGCACCCCCTCTGTCGGTTTATTATATTTCCATACGTGCTTCTGATTATCTGTTTGTGCCCTAGATCAGTGCTTCTCAAATTTCATTGTACATCAGATCTCCTGGGGATCCCATGAAAACCCAGATTCTTGTTCAGGAGGCTTGGAGTGGGGCTGGGGAGTCAGAAGTCCATGCTGTTCGTCCTGCGGAAAGCACCAGCACCTCCTTCAAAGCAGGGCAAAGGTCTTTTGATTTTTTTTTTTTAAGATTTATTTATTTATTTATTTGCAAGCGAGAGAGAGAGAGAGAGAGAGAGAGAGAGCAAGCATGTGCTTGAGCAGGGGGGAGGGGCAGAGGGTCAAGCAGACTCCCCACTGAGCAGGGAGTCCCATGCAGGGCTGGATCCCAGGACCCCAGGATCATAACTCAAGCTGGAGGCAGACAGTTAACCAACTGAGTCACCCAGGCACCCTCTTTTTCCTCTCTCTCTCTTTTAAAGCTTTCTGTTGAATGTAACTTACATTCAGAAAGGTGTACAAATTATCGTATTTCCCCAAATGAAACACTCTTGTGTAATCAGCCCCCTTTTCCCCCCTGCTGAAGAATTAAACGTGCCCCATCCGGTCACCATGTTTCTCCAAGGATAGATGGAATCTGATCTCTTTCACTTTTGCTGTTCCCTACATTACCCAGTGAATGCACTTGGCCACGACCCTTCGTTCAGGGACACATGAGGTTTTCTGGGATAGATACCTACACCCAGCCTGAGTTCGATTTCAGTGGCAGTCTGGTGCTCCACAGGAACATGAGGGCTTTCTATCTCTTTGAGGACAGGAAGATTTGGCCTTCAGATGGCTTTCGTCTAAGGAGTCAAAGGCTGATGAATGATTGATAAATGCTGCCAACAGTCTTTAAGTTGTTTGACTTTTTCTTGTTGTCAAGCTGAAACAGAGAAACTGTGACCAGTGTCCCTTCAGAACCTGAAGTAGCTTCGTTCTTTGCATAAAGTCTAAATTTAGAAACTATGACCCAGCAATTTGTTGAGAGGAAGTAGGCCTGGAGTTTGAAGAAATTCTAATTCTAATTAAGGAAATTCTAATATTCTACTTTAGAATCTGAGAAGCGTTTCCTGAAAATGGGATGGGTGAACTGCTGTCTACTGTCCTGAGAGAAAATACCCCTACTGCTAATTAGGGACAATAATTTGGCCAGGACTGGGGTTCCTAAAGCAGTATAGGGCAACAGCGTTCTTCTGGGCTTTTCCAACTACGAATCTGCTCAGCTCTTCAGATGGGTTATGCTACAGGTGTTTACAGCACACAGAAGATGCACCCAAAGATGTCTTTGCCCATAGTGGTAGGACTACACGGCCGAAGAAAATAACGTGTCTTGTGAAAACATGACTCAAGCTTTGATAATTCCATTGATGAAAGATTTACAATGGACTCTGTCCCAGATTCTAATTTCCCCATTATCTATAACTGCAGATACTGAAATCTTCCTTGGAACCCACCGCTACCAAAGAGTTCTTTGAATTAATAATTGTAAAAGGACATGAATTTCCTAAGTATCTGCAGGTAATTTTTGTGTATAAGATTATTTATGACTTTACAAGGCTGCTTGTTGAGGGATCCATTTTCAAATGATTGCTGGCGTATTCTTATTGGTCTCCAATTGTTGTGATTAAATGGGAAATAGATGATACTTTCCTTTCTAATTCGAGCAAATTCCCTGGAGATATCACCCAATCTAAATTTCCTACACAAGCTGGCTTGGCAGGCCCACTGCAAACATTGGTGTCCAAGCACTCCTTAAGTAAGATCGAAGCTGGTATGTAAAAATACACAGTATTCAGGAGGCCAGCACTTGGTTCTAGACATCTGAGGGATAGGCACGCAGATTAGTAAAATGATCCGTGTACACATTAAGGCACATGCATTGTCGGGAAGCTGTGTTAGGGTTATGAGAGTCGTTTCTTTTCCACGTGCATGTGTTCACTTAGAGAAGGTGCCTCTGTTACTAGATGCAACCAGAGCTCATCTAATCATTGGAAAAGATCCGCTGGGGGCATATCATATGTCCAGGGCTATAGCAGGTGCCAAGGACATGGACATGAGTGCGAGCAGTTCCCGTCCTGCCGTGATCCACGGTCTACCTGGGAAGACAGAAGCATAAGCAAACGTTGGCAGTTAGGGTGAGAGCTTTCAAGATGCTGCGTCCTGTTTTTATAAAGAGTGACTAACCCAGAACTCAACACAGTAAATACTCCAGTGAAGAATGCATATCCTCTAATATAGGAATGTTCTAAGAGGGTACAGTGGGGACCTAAAGGGGAATACTTATCAACCCAGCCTGGGGTGGCAGGAGGGGTGGGGGAGGCCAAAATCAGGGAAGTCTTCATAGAGGAAAAAATAAATTGTGGTGTGGTAGGCTGGGTAACAGCCTCCCAACGATGTCTGTGTCCTATCTCCAGCACATGTGATACGTAAGGAGCAAAAGGGACTTTTGCAGATAGGACTGACTTGAGATGACTTGAGATGGGGGGGATTAAGTAGCTGGGCCCCATGTAGTCATGGGGTCCTTATGGGAGAGATGCAAGAGGGTCTGAGTCCACAGGAGGTGGGAGAGAAGCCTGGGAGATTCGGCCTTTGAGCTTCCAGAAAGAACCAGCCTTGGTGATCTCCTCGACTGAAGAGTTAATGAGATTGACTTTAGACTTCTAACCTCTGAGACTTTGAGATAATAAAATGTATTGTTTCAGGCTGCTAGGTTTGTAGTAATCTGTCACAGTAGCAATAGGAAACCAAGACACCAGTTCACTCATTCCCTGGAACCCACCCTTCCCGGTGATTTCCTATACACGCAGAGACTCACCCAGGGCTGTGGTCTCTCAGCCCGATGCCCTTTCTTCCAGGGACTTGGACCCTACCTCAGTCAGTCGCTGCGTTCTCCAGTGTCCCCCACGTGACATGACTCATGACCGCAGGTCCTTGTAACTTTCACTCTCCAGGCTCCCATTCTGACCGCCACTTCCTGTTTGTCCAGCGCTCTCTCTAGAGCCCGGGGCCCGTGATCCTGCGGTCCCGCTGGATCCTCCCATCCCCTGGCCCCACCACCTGTTCACTGTCCTTCACCCCCGATGTCCCCGCTTCCCTCCTAACCCGATTTAGATTTCTTGGGCAAGCATCACAAGCATTCCCTTGCCTCTCTCTCGCTTTGCCCTTTATTTGCTTGCCAAAATTCCACCCCTGCTTACATCCGATTTTCTGCCTACACCTTGTCTGCCCTGGGACAGCTGAGGGCGACCGAAGAAACATACAGCCATGCTGCTGGGTCTAACTTCACCCCCTCCCCATCTCCCCAGCTAACACACCCCTCCCTCTCCTCACCCCTACCCTGCTTCTGATCTCAGGAAATGGGCAGTCAGCAGAAGGCTCCTGCATGCTCCCACTGTCGCCTCTCGCCACCTTCTGCTCTCCTCCCCGCACGGGCTCGTCCATGCCCCGCTGTGACTCCTGGTCGGCTGTCTGTGCTCCTGTCACAAGCCAACCTCTCCATTCCTGCACCAGCTCCCGCCCTCTGTCCTCTGCTTGGGAGCAGCGCTCCTCACATGACTTCCGTCCTCTCCAATGTGGTCATTTCTCATCTTGGATGTGGGGTCATCCCTGTGTCAGAGCAAAACCCGTCTTGTTCTCTGTTTTCTCTCCTTCCATTCCTCTCGAACCCACTCTGGTCAGGCTTTCTTTCCCACTGCTTCCCGGAGATAGCTCTGGTGGAAGGGGTCTGCGACTCTGGCTGCCAAACCCAGCGGTCAGGCCCCATCAGAGTTCACTTTCTGGAAGCGCTTGACACAGCGATCGCACCTTCTTTCTTGAAATGCGGTTTTACTGTGGTTTCCAGGATACTCTTTCTTGGTTCTCCTGCTCAGCTGACGACGACTCTCTGTTTCCATGTGTCTCCCCAACCTCGAGACACCTGGAGACCCTGGGTTCAGGCCTTAGAACTCTTCTCTGGCTCTACCCACTCCCCAGGGATCTCATCCAGACACACACTTTTTGTATGCTCACTGCTCCCACATTTGTATCTCCCATTTTAAAAAAAGTTTTATTTATTTATTTGAGAGAGAGAGAGAGAGAGAGAGCGTGAGCAGGGAGGGGTAGAGGGAGAAGGAGAGATTCTCAAGCAGGCTCCGTGCTGAGCGTGGAACTCAGTGCAGGGCTCGATCCCACGATCCTGAGATCATGACTGGAGCCACAATCAAGAGTCAGACGCTCAACTGACTGAGTCATATATGCGCCCCTGTATTTCCCTTTTGAACCTCCACTTATTTTTTTTTAAAGATTTTATTTATTTATTTGACAGAGAAAGATATCACAAGTAGGCAGAGAGACAGAGAGGGATCATGATCCCAAGTCATGACTTGGGCTGGAGGCAGAGACTTTAACCCAGGCGCCCTGAACCTCCACTTTTAACATCTAGCCGCTACCTCGACATCCCTCCTTGGATGGCTAAGAGGCAGATCAAAAGTCTGAGGCTGAGCTCCTGCTTGCGGCCTCCGCTCTGGTGATGGACCACTACCCTTACTCCCGCTGGGGGGTTCCTGGCCTCAGGAGATGGCCAGTCCATCCCTCCAGAGCCTCCAGCCTCTGTTTTGACTCTCCTCTTCTACGCACATCCTGGTCTAATCCATCAGCAAGTTCGGTCAGCTGTGTCTTCATGATTCCTCAGGACCCAAGCACTAACCACCACCTCTGTGTCTGCTACAAGCATGGAGAGTCCAAGTCCTCTCAGCCCCGCTCTCCTGGGTTCCTGCATTGGCCTCATTGTTGATCTCCTTGTTTCCACCCTGGCTCCCTGTCCCAGCAAGAAGGCTCCCTTTTCAACATAGAAGCCATTTAACAAACATTGATTTATTTACTTATTTTAAAAATTTTATTCATTTATATAAGAGAGAGAGCAGGCAAGCAGGGGCCAAGGGAGAAGCAGGCTCCCTGCTGAGCAGGGAGCCCCATGTGCATCTCGATCCCAGGACCGTGGGATCGTGACCTGAGCCAAAAGCAACCGCTTAACTGACTGAGGCACCCCAGCGTCCCTTAACAAGTATTTATTGATGGAACATGTGCTCTGTCTGAGTGGCGAGGGCCTGTCACGTGTCTGCTATATCTCTAGATGCCAAACTCTCAATGGCCAAAAGGCTGAAAATGGTCTGCCCCTTTGACCTCTTGTGCTCCAAGCACACCAGTCCCCTTCGGTCCTTCGAAGAAGCCAAGCACGCCCCTACCCCCAGGACTTGTATGGGAGGTTCACTCTGCCTGGAATGTACACACCGCCAGCTTTCTCACTTCTCTCTGGGCTCATGGAATCAGAGAGAACTTTGGAAAATAGCACTGTCTTACCTGCAAGCCCAGCACTCCCTGCCCCCATCCTCCCCTGTATACTTCCACGCGACATGCATTTATGCTCTAACAATATTATTGTATATTTACTTGTGGATCCATTCATGGCTTGAGTCCCTCTGCTAGAATATAAAGTCCATGAGAGCAGGAATTTGAGGGTTTTTTGCTCACCGCCAAATTCCCAGTGCTTAGAATACTTTCTGGCATGTGGTAGATGTTCCCTAAATACTTGAGGAAGAATGTATAGGTTTGGCAGATAAAATATGGGATGTCTAGTTACTCTTGACTTTCAAATGAAAGACACATGAATTGTTTAGTAGCAGGGTTTCCCATGGAATATTTGGACATACTTATACCAAAAAATTATTGGTTGTTTATTAGAAACTTAAATTTATTTGTGTGTCCTGTATTTCTCTTTACTTAAGATGGCAATCCTATGAACGAATGAATACTTAATGAGGGTCTTGAAGAATCTTCCGGAGGAAGACAAAAGCTAAGAAAAGACCTTCTGACAAAAGAGTGAATTTGCAGAGTGCACAGGTGTGAAGGCAATAGCAGCACTCATTCAGAGAAGAGGAATTTAGAAAGACTGGCCTATTCTCAACTCTGCCAGAATTACTTTGTTGGAAACTGGAATTTGAAAGGGTCAGTTTCAACACTTGGACAGAACATAAGTCTCATCTTTATAGAGGGGTGATATTAAAAGTTTATAGGAAATTCAGAGGACAGAATCTTTGCTTCTTCACTACACTTCTGTTACGGGGAAGGAAATACAAAATACCATGAGAGCATCTGGGGGTGGGGGAAGACATGTTTTTGCTGTTTCAACCTTGGGATTACGCGAAGCCCCATCCACAGCCACCACATTATCAACACCGCTGATATTCCTAGGCCCATGTCTCTGGGCGAAGTTTCCTCCCTTATAATGGAGGACGTTATGTGCCAATTAAATCTTTTAGGCCGCGAGAGATGTGGCGACACACAGTGATGCTACCGTGTGGTGTCCGTAGGCCTCTGCAAGACTGAGGCACTCATTTACCCCAGTGTCAGGAGTGTTGATGACTGGCTGCTCTGGTCTGAATGATTTTCTGTGAATTGCCAATGGCCGAAGAGAGCCACCTTGTCCAGGTCATGCCCTCGACCTAGGTGGTCCCCAACCCAGCCCAGAACTCACTATGGGACCTGCTGAGGCCCGCACCAAGATGACAGAACAGCTCATGTCCTCCCTCTCTCAGTCCTTCATCCCTCTCTCCTCTTCATGTTGATCTCATGACACTCCTCCCTTTATAAATCCAGTGTATGCTGATTCCTGACTCAGAGCCTGCTTCTTGGACAGCTTGACCCAGGATGGTTGGTTTCGGGAATGATCTGAAGAATCCAGCTCTAAAATGGATCTGGAGCTGGGTTACTAACAAGTCCCCAGCCACTGGTTCTTCCCCCTCAGCTCACACCTAAGGATCATGGAGGGTCTCTCTGACCTGTTGATGGGGAGGGAAAAGGTCATGCTGAACTCGCAGGGTCTGCTTGGAGTTTGGATTCAAGATGAAAAGGGACCCTTCTGCACTACTCTGGAGGGAGACCCAGAAAGACAACGAAGGACATCCTACCAGTTGGCAGATTTCTGGAGAATGTTCACATCTACTCCCAATGATTAGTTTCCCTGACAATGTTAGAAGATTGGGGGCAGAGACATTTGTAGAACAGACATGCTG
The DNA here is from genome assembly GCF_022355385.1 of Mustela nigripes. NCBI lineage: Eukaryota > Metazoa > Chordata > Mammalia > Carnivora > Mustelidae > Mustela > Mustela nigripes. The sequence continues at coordinate 11,660,454 of NC_081566.1, forward strand.
ATGGACCAACAGGCATGACCTGGAGCACGAAGTGTTTTGAATCCTACAGTTCATGCCCAACAGAGAACATCCACCTTGGACAAGGTTCCAGAACCAAGGAGAAGTAACAACAACGGATAGTCATCAGCCACACCAGTGATGGCTCAGTGGGTACGTGGACAGATAACCTCGGTGGCAGGGATGGAGGCTATGCATGAGCTCAGAAGTGTGGGCTCTCACTCAACAGGGCTGGTCTGGAACTGCCAAACATCCAACCTACCAGCAACATAAGCCCACTCTGAGTCCCCCGTGCAGCCCCATCTCAAGGAGACCCTTTAGCCACTTGGTGCCAGGTTAACTACACTGGACCCCTTCTACGTTAGAAGTGGTGGCAATTAATCTTGGCAGGAATCAGTACATCCATATGCCCTATCAGTCCGAGGACCCACCTTATAGCAAAAGGAATATCAAAGTGGACACACAACCATGGGATGAACTGAACCTTGCCAGCCTGCTAGAGGGGCGGGATGGTCTTTGAAGGGGCGGCCAAGGCTCGGGCTTGGAGACAATAGCCAGCCAGGATGGGGTATCATCCACCAGGTTGCAGATCATACCCCGAATCAGTGAGCACTGTGTGGTGCTAGGTCCCCAGAGGGAAGAATATTCGGGTCTGGGAAACAGCGTGACGACAGGAAGGCTGTGTTTGTCATCACGGTCGGTGACTAATGGGAATGTGTACTTTCTGTCCTGGTGACTCTGGACGCTGTGGTCTTAGAGGTCTTGTACCTAGAGGGGGATCCACTTCCATTAGCAAACACAGCAATTGTTCCATGAAACGTTAAGCTATAGCTGCTGCCCAATCACTTCAGGCTCCTGATTGTGAGAGTCAAGAAAAGAAAAAGAAATCATCATCCTGGAATGTGGCGTATTGGGGACACAGCAGGGGTCGTCGACTGTGATCCTCAGAAGGAGGTGGGGCTGCTGATACACATGGAGAAAAATATGCTTGGAAACCACATTGCCTCCGGGAGAATTTCCTTGTATGCCTTTTCCCAATGTCGATGGGAACATAAGGAATAGCTTGGAGGACCACAGGGGAAGAAAGGAAAGACTGAATGTGAAGAAATCAGAGAGGGAGACAAACCGTCAGAGACTCTGCATTCCAGGAGATAAACTGAGGGTTGTAGAAGGGAGGGGTGTGGGGGGATGGGTAACTGGCTGACGGGCATTAAGGAGGGTACGTATTGCATGGAACACTGGGTGTTATACGCTACTGATGAATCGTTGAGCACTACATCAAATTATTATTATTAATAATAATAATAATAATACCACAGTCACAGCTTGAGAAGGGCATGACAACCAGGGTCTCAGACCTATCAGGTGAGAGTCAAGGGCACCCTACAAAGTAAGCCACCAAGACCAACAGAGCTGCTAACCAAGGGTGAGAGGACTCTAGAACAGGTGGTAGAAAAGGGAAATGACCTGTTGACACCCAAGGATCCATTGCTCTGGTGACAGAAGTTGCAGTGTTTCCTCTTTTAAATTTTCCAGAAAAAGAACCAATCTGAGTCCTGTTTGCAGAACTTGCTTTACAAAGAAACGAATGCAGGCAGTTAGTAGTTAATCCTGGCATATACTGTCCTCATCTTCCCTTCGGGACTGAGATACCATTTCTCCAGCTGTTGGGAGTGCTGGCAGCTGAAGGCTCTCAGCTGAGTCACTCTCCAGAAATGCTCTTAGTCCCTCGCCCAAGAACATACCCTTCCAGGGGCCAGTTTCCAACCAAAGGCCGATAGATGCAGGTTACGAATGTCTAACCCCTGGGCGTCAAGGTGGGACCAGACAGGCTCTTCATGGGTCCCCTTGAGCTGCAGCCTGGCTTTTACGCATCCCACTTCAGCTCCTTCCTCTACTTCCTTCGCTCGCCATTGGTGCTGATCCCAAAGACACTCCCCAGTGAACTTCCTGCACACAAATCTGTTTCACACAATCTTCCCCTATATCCCAGGGGATGTGACCTAAGAAAACATTGTTGCAAATTTAGTATAATTTATGGCCAGGCAGAGTTAAATAATATGAGGAACAAGCTGGGGAAAGAGTCATTATCTGATAATTCACAAAGGAAATGGCACAGAGGCATTGGGCGAATAGCGCTGAGAGATAAGGAGAGTGTTGCTGGGTTGAGCTTTCCAGATGGGGACAAGACTCCCTGTTGAGACTGTTTCCAGAAAAGAATCAGAGTGACAGTGGGTGAAATGGAAGGTTTGGACCATGAGGATTATACGAGGCAATGCCCTAGGAGAGGACGTATCAGAGACATCTCTGTGTCCTACATCCTCTCAGCCCACCTTTTTATCCTAGCCATCGATATGACGTCGATGAGAACGTCCTCAGTATCGTGCAGGTGCAACCAGAAACACACCTCTCGGTTTTGTTAACAGCATCACAAGTCATGAAAAGGAAAGTGATAGGCTCAGATTAATCAAATATCCACCCAAGCCATAAAGCCTCCATGGTTGTATTTTAAAAAGGCTCTTGTCTTCTGTACCTCGGGCCCAAGATTTAATAATAAGGATACAGAGCTACAACACATAGTAATGCCAGAGTCAGAGCCCTGATAGGGACGAGTGTTCCCTGGGACACAGAAAGCAAACCTTGGTTTGGATGAACTAGAGAAGCTTGAGCCTCCCAACTCCCCTGAACTCTCCAGGTTGGCGGAAGTCACTCGCCACCCATGCTAGGGAAGCCTCTTCTCTCCTAGAGAGACTTCAGAGAACTTGCTTGAGGCTCTTGACTCATAGATGAATGTCCCCCTCCAGATCTCCTCCCGTTGCCCTTTGTTGCCTCTAGATCTGGCTATAGGTACTGACGAGAAATGGGAAGGCATAACTAGAGGTGGAACTTGAGGGAGTTGGGCTAAGGAGGGCAGGATCTAAAGCTGGGGGCGGTGGGCCCGGGGGAATTCATTGACCTGAGAGTGTTCTGTGATTAGGAGTTCCATTCAAATCAGTTCTAATATGTACTAGGGTTGCTCAGACATATTGGCCGACCTGTGGTAAATGCAGTCAAGATGCTGGAACTATCTTCTAGTGTATTGAGAAGGACGTTAGACAGCTCGAGGAGATAGAAATATAGGAATGGATTTATTATATGGTATAGAAGACCCATCCCTGAGCATGCAGTCCATGGAACCTTCACTCCCCTGAAGCAATAGGGATGTGCTAATGAGGGCCCCCGGCTTCTCTGAGAAGCCCAGTGATGGTTATCCTCCACGGGGCGGAAGTAACTATGGGAGATTCTGCCATGGAACTGGGCTCTCCGGTAGGAATGGAAGTGAGAGGATTCTGGAATAGTAGAGCCCAGGCGTAGCACTTGACAGACACGGGCAGGGTGGATGTCACAGAGCCGGGCAGTAAAGGCAGAACCTAAAACAGGGGCCTCTTCTCACAGAGTTTTGTGGCACTGGCTAATACATTGACCACTGCGACTCTGGAGAGGCAAGACAGACGGATAGCTGACTGAGATGCTTCTTCACACACATAACCAGAAAAACTCGAGAGCTCGGTGAGCGGAAGGCTAACATCAACTGCAAAAGGGGAAAATCACGACCCGTCATCCAGTTTCCAGATCTGACCTAGTTCTCACTCACTGAGGCCACTGACTGAGAGAGGACCAGGACCACTTGAGAAAGGAGCCTATGATGCCACTACAGGAATAGACATCATTTCCCCTAACTCTTCCCGCATTCTTCCATGACCTGTGATCATGTGGCAGCAGTATAGAGAAGGAAAAGGGAAATTGCCAGACATTTGGGGGGGGGGTGGGGGGTGGTTATTGGATATAAGGGACTCGAAATACCATTACAATCCCCTAGTCACGGTAGAAACGCATAGAAGCCAGGTGATAAATGGAATCCTGCATAAGCCCATCTGACATTGGGTCTAGTGAGTCTGCAGACCCTCCTGTGGTTACTGTCCCAGTCCCCAAGTGCATAATTTGGATGCATGTACCTAATAGCAAGCAGAATTCTTACACTGAAACTCCAATCAATGGAGTACGAGCTATTATGGTAGGAAGGAACACATGGACGTCCTTAAACCTGCTTCCCTTCCAGCCAAGATAGTAAATCAGAAGCAATTATGTATCCCAAGGAGAACTGTGCAGATAAGCCACGGGATGCAAAGGTAGTTGCTTCCATCACATCTGCATTCAATCCACCTGTACAGCCCTTGTGGAGACCAGATGGACTAAGGCAGGTGGTGACCAGGGCTTCCCAGCAGCTCCTGTTGTACCAGATGTTATGTCTTTATTGCAGTGCACTACACACTGGCTGGCTCTTGGAGCAGCTGCAGATGTGGGAAACGCACTCTTTCTAGCCTGCCAGTGGCAAAGGAAGAGCAGGACCAATTTGGCTTCACGAGGCAGCCACCGTCTTGCCACAGGGTTGTGCTCACTCTTTCCTTTCATGACTACACAGCCCACAAGCACCTGGACCATTTTGATCATCCATGGACGCGGGCTATCATGCTGAGCTCTTAGATTAATAACATCACACTCGTTTTGATTCGGAGAGCAGGAATTAATGCAGTTTTTTTTTTTTTAAAGATTTTATTTATTTATTTGACAGACAGAGATCACAAGTAGCAGAGAGGCAGGCAGAGAGAGAGGAGGAAGCAGGCTCCCTGCTGAGGAGAGAGCCCGATGCGGGGCTCGATCCCAGGACCCTGGGATCATGACCTGAGCTGAAGGCAGAGGCTTAACCCACTGAGCCACCCAGGAGCCCCTAATGCAGATTTTGAATGCCCTAGTCAAACACATGCGCGTCAAAGGATGGGAGATCGTCTATACCGCAAGGACTCACGGGTGGAAGTCGATATGACTGTAGACAAGCTCTGAAGATTTACAGCCACCTTCCACCGAGGTTAAGGAACTACTGGGGAGATTGGGTCCTGTTATTGTAATTCACCTGTAACGGACAATATACGGAAAAGGTCCAGAGAGGGTGGTCTATAGTAGCCTTTCATGTGTTTACTGAGGTGCCTCCTGATTTTTAGGGTTGGCCCCAGATCTTCTCCCGATAAGGAACAAACGAGTGCGAGGCAACAGAAAAACCTCAGAAATACACATCTGTTGTTGTGTTGGGCATAATTCTCTAGTTGTTGGAAATGGCATGGTTTCCTTACAAGCGGGTAAACAGCCGCTGTTACGTTGAGACACAGACATGGGGGGGGGGTGGGAAGACGCATAAAACAAATAGGAAGGAGTGTGCAATCAGATGTGAGAACTGGCACCACACCGCAGGTCAGAAGAGGACGCCTGAGTCAGCACTGGGGTGGCAGGGTCCCCGGGAAGCAGGGATGCCCAAGGAAAGACGGGGAGAGGGAAAGCGTGGAGGGAAGGGGGAACTGAGAGCAGGTGAGTGTGGGAAAGAGGGAGGAGTGGGGTGTGTAAAAGGCGGATGCAAGAAAGAATAGAACAAAGGACACTGTGACATTCATTGGAAGAATGTCTAAGCTGAGTGATACCAAAAGACTGAGCTGCCTCAAAACAATTATGAATGCCTTTCCCAATACAAAATCAATTGTTTCTGGGGAAAGATGGTCCCAAAATTCTCTTGAAATTTTGTTTTCACAAGTGACTTTTATCACTTTGCTTTTAGAGCAAGTATTCTAGACATCTTGTAAAATACAAATTCATGGGGAAAAAGAATGCTACCCGCAATTGTACCCTTCAGAGATTAATTGCATCAAAATGTTGATGTTTACCATCCAAAGTTTTTGTGTGCATGTATTCTGTTTTAATAAAAACAGGATCGTGCTGCGTAAGAGAATTTCTTTTCAAAAGGCATGGCTTTCATCTGGGAGAAGAACAGTAGTCCTTCCCTCAAATCACATTCAATTTCTAAAAGGAAGTCAATGGACGACAGAAAATCCCTTCTGGGATTATTTTTTATTTGAATCCTCCACATCCTATTTTCTTCTTCTGGAATGTGCTGTATCACCGCCGTGCGAAGCCAGGGCTGGGTCAGGCTCTTTCCTGCTGCCGAGCTCCACGGTCCCTGCCATGTGATGCTACCAGTGGCTTGCTACAGCTGACCCAAATATTTAATTTATTTTTTTGGAGCCTTTTTCTGGAACAAGAAAAAAAAAAAAAACAGTGTTGGGGGCTATCTTCCACAAGATGTGAGAAGGAAGCAGTGTCAGTCTTGGAGAATGCCGGTGCTCACACCAGGCCCTGATGGCAGGGGTCTGCGGCTCAGGGCCTGTATCTGCACTGTGGTCCTATTTAAGACCGGCCAGAGGCCAGGGAACAAATGGGGTGTATCTAATGACTCCATGTCATCTTGCCTTCGTATTAACTGCGAGATTTCGAGCGGGTTACTGAAGTTCTCTGAGCGTCCGCTCCCTTTCATCAGCTAATGGAAATAATACCCCTGCTGGGCCATAGTGGAGAGCACCAAGTAAGACCGTATGAGCAGAGAGCAGGCATTTCCTCCCCAGGGGCAGAAACAACAAACCACTCATTCTGCAAACTTGGGCCCTGCCAATAAGAGGGTTTATGGGGAAAAAAAAAAGCAGGATTGGGACTGGTGCTGAAGAACCCATGTAACTTTGTTGCCAAAGGACTAACGATAATGATCCCCATCCTAATACAATGCCCTCAAGTTACACTCCTCCTTAAAAAAAAAAAACTAAGTAGGGGTGTCTGTGTGGGCTCATCGGTTAAGCTTCTGACTCGTGATTTTGGCTCAGGTCACAATCTCAGGGGCGTGAGATCAAGCCCTGTATTGGGCTCCACACTCAGTGCGGAGTCTGTTTCAGATTCTGTCTCTGGCTCTGCCCCTCCCTGGGCTCGGGCGCGCTCTCCCTTCCTAAAATAAATAAAACTTCTTAAAAATAGTAAGTGTAACTTGCCTTTAAGGAGAGGGGATGGCTGTTTGATGGAAAAGGGTATGACTAAGACTAGATGCCGCCAAGTTATGGAGATGAGGGTGAGTTGCACTCAGATTCAGGAAAGCTTCCCGGTGAGCACATCCCAGACAGAGCCAAGAGGAAGACAGTGGGGTGAATGGACACCTTGTTCAGCGCTGGATGACTTCATGATTTCCGGTGATTAAACTGATTAAATAGTGTGCATTGAACTGTAAAATATTAACATGTGTACCCTGAGCTGCAAAATGTTGACATGAAAATCACATACGAATCAAAGCAATCTCAGTTATGTCTATATCCCCCTACTTACCATTCATATATGAGCTAATTTGCATTACATACCTAGCTGTCGGAGCAGAGCAGACTGTACTTTGTCCAGAGGCTGGCTCGTTGCAGATGCTCCTGGATGATTGTGAAATCATTGTCATCATCATTAGGCTCATACGCATCATCAAAATGATCATCGTATGTATGAATTCTCTCTAGTCGGGAATTCAGAAGAGAGAAGAAAGTTAATATATAGAACCAGCATACAAGGGACCATAAGGAGAAACCATCCTAAAACAAGATTTTGACCCCAACCAGAGGCATAGTGTATGTTCCTGTTAAAGTAGGAACCGGTTGTAGGAGGCTGGCAGTTTTGAATTCCAGCTGAGAGTGACAAGTGAGAGTAGAACCAGATGACTTTGGGGATATATCCACACGGAGGTTGGGGAATTCAGCATTTCTCACAGAATCTTCTTGTGGCAAAATGGTATGGGTTGGGTTTATGTAGTGTCCAAAATGGGGAACACAATGGGGCTCTCTGATTTTATTTTTATCAGTCGTCGACTAAGATGGAATTGTGAGTAAGGGGAAACTGAGTCTAAGCCCTCTGTTCTACATACTTTCAGATTCAACATTTATTGCAAAAGGTCATGGAAAAATAGAGAGCTATGAAATTTGTGGTAGGAGGCAATAATGATGTTAAGGTCTAAAAACCAATTGGACTTCACTTAGAGTCTTCTTAAAATATTAATAAGAGCCTCTATCTCACAATCTACTTAATGTCACATTAGTTCAACTCTGCTTACACAAACCCTTGTCCCAGGTTGTGTTGGAGAAACAAGAGGGCCCAAATGGTGGAAAGGATCAGGGGTTGGTAGTACTTGGTTTCTAGAAACTATCTGTAAATGGTATAACACAAAAGTATGGACTGAGACATTCAAGAACCAGGAAATTCCAGAGTTAGAGTTTTTTTTTTTTTTTTTTTAAGATTTTATTTATTTGACAGAGAGAGAGAGATCACAAGTAGGCAGAGAGGCAGGCAGAGAGAGGAAGGGAAGCAGGCTCCCCGCTGAGGAGAGAGCCCGATGCGGGGCTCCATTCCAGGACCCTGAGATCATGATCTGAGCCCAAGGCAGAGGCTTGCTTAACCCACTGAGCCACCCAGACGCCCCATAAAGTTAAGGTTCTTATACTGATTTACTATGTAGCACATTTAACATGGTTTATAATAGGCCTTGAAGAGAGCAACCATAATGTGTTAAGCTATAATAAACCACTGGAAGGGAAAGTGGGAAGACTCACTTAAGCCTGAAGAGATTGAATGAGTCTTGCTATGAAAATCTTTGGAATCTCTTATACTTTGATCACGTATATTCCTTACCCATAGGCTTCATTACTATCATTTTTTTCTGGGTTTAGATAGAAGGCATACCAAAAGAAAAAGTGATTGTTTTGCTGAAGTCAAATTCCTAAATTAAAAATTTTTTTCAATCAGGAAGCCTTAAGTCAAAGTTCTTGCAAAAACCCATAAAATGTTCTATTTTGTGCTTGTTCTTAAATACATTATTTAAATCTTCATGACTTTAGATTGGCTTGATCCCCCCCCCCCTTCCTCCACTGGGAGTACATTCCTGCCAAGTTGGAAGTTTGTAACAATCATTTTTGAATGACACAAATGCTAAAAAAAAATCTCAACTGTCTGTCTGCAATAGGAAAAATTGTATTTCTTTCACCATTGTTTTACTGCAAGCTCATGAAGCTATTTTTATAAAACTATTTTTTTTTCCACGGGGGAAGAAAGTTCAGTACAAATATGTTGACTTAAAACCCAAAGTAGATTTTTCTAGGAAGGTCTTCAACAGATGAGTGACTATGTTATAGTTTTAAATAATATTACTCTAAAATATTTTTGGTTTTGATTTTCACGGACTTGAATGATTTGGGCAAGGTGACTGGTCTTTCTAAATTTCCTTTTCACAAAGTAAAACTGACTATAGTTTATGTAATAGACTGCAGTAACTATTGTTATTTGTCGGTCTGGCAAGACTTCCCAACACCTTTGTGGGATTAGTATTTCCTGCCCTAGGTGTCCTTCCCTGGGATATCTTGATTTGCAGCCGAAAGAGGAACAGCGTTGCCTCTGAAGTTGGGTGCTACAAGCATATGAAGGCATGGGTGGGTGGGTAGGAGGGTGGGGACGTGGCCATCTTCATCATGAGCTGAAGCCCGTCTATAACAGAAGAGGATAAAATCGAGCAAACCAGAAATCAGCAACATATGGGCAGATAGTGGTGGTGAAGCCAGTGTAGCGCTTGTGAGTAGGCAAGGGGAATGAGACATTCCTTGTCTTCTTTCCAGTTCCAGGAGGTCCCTAAGGTCCAGATCAATCCTTTTGATCTACGAGGTACCCCATTATCCAGAGCCTTATGAACTAAGACGTTTAGCTTTGGATGCTAAGCAAAATGTAGAGTTACATTTCTGATATCTGCAACCCAATGAGTCATACACAACACAATGTCTCTTAATTCTGTTGCGTAGAGTTGTATATAGGACAATTGTTCTCAAAACTGAGCATGCATCAGAGTCACCTGGGTGGGGAGGAGGGCTCGTTAAAACAGGGCTGGGCACCATTCTTAGAATTTTGGATTCTGTCAATCTGGGGTGGAGCCCTGAGAATTTTTCTTTCTTTTTTTTTTTTTTTTAAGTTTTATTTATTTGAAAGAGAGAGAGCACGTGCGCATGAGTGGGTGGGTGGGGCAGAGGGAGAGGGAGAAGCTGCCTCCTTGTTGAGCAGAGAGCCCGACGCAGGGCTGAATCCCAGGACCCTGAGATCATGACCCGAGCTGAAGGCAGACTCTTAACAGACTGAGTCACTCAGGATCCCTGAGAATTTGTTTTTCTGACAAGTTCCCAAGTGATGTTCATACTGCTGGTCCAGAGATGCCGGTGAAGGGTTAACACGGACCTTTATGCAACCACAGCTCCTAAGTAAGGGGCATCCTCATTAAGCAATGAACTCCCCATCATTGAATGTGTTCAGGAAACAGCTGGATGAAAAATTTTCAGGAATTATGCAGGAGAGGGATCTTTTTCATGTTGTGAAAAATTATATCGCAGTGATATTTTATGATTTTTAAAAATTCCTTCTAGGTGGGAGCAAAGGATTAAAAGAACACTCCATCTGATTCTTCCAAATAAAAGAGAAACACAGGAAAACTGAGTGTGTTCTTGCCACAAAATCAGACTTTTTTAGTAAAGTAAGTACTGTTAGGTATTTCCGTATTGACTTTGGGAAAAATACACTGGTATTGTTTATCCTGTTCTGCAGTAAATCAGCAAATACACATTTAGCCCCTGTTCAAGTTTGCTAATAAAGCAGATTTATTATGTCCTCATACCCAAAACCCATGTAATAATTGTACAAATTTTATAACACATTACATAACACACATGATATATACATGATTATATACATGACATATACATGGTAGACACAGGATGATATACATGATATACATGATAACTATAGCCACAGCTTATTTTGGAAAATATTAAAAATTCTAACTTGAGGAGGCAATTGATTTTTTACCAGTTCTGGGAGGACAGTCCTGCCACCGTTACCAATGGTTAAACCTAATGGTTAGTCTGCCAGAAATATCATGTGTGTGTTGGGGGGGAAGGCTTTGTTTCCTTTTAAAACTTTTTAAAAAGGCAGAGTGTATTGAACAAATGTGATAATGACAATCTTGTAGCTTTATTAGGAATGGTTATATTTTTATTGTGTTGCAACCACCTTTTAGGGTGATTTCTTTATTTCTAGCATGGGGATTGTCCATTTTTGAGTAATATACTCTAATATGCAGCTAGTGGAATCAGGATGGACATTTCTATTGTGGGGCAATGTCTTTGATGTACTGTTGTTAAATGTGTTCAATCTCACCTCTGAGTGACCATTTCTTAGAAACCATTCTTAGAGGTACGAGTGTCAGTAATAATTCTTTGATAAAGAAATGTGATACAACAGGTTACTGTCTTTGTGTTTTGAGACTTCAAAAGTTTAATCAGGCTATATTAGTCTTACGATACTTTTTTTTTTAAAGAAAGTAATGAAAATGAAATAAATATCAATATGCATGCTTTTGAAATTGTACATATATGGATCTGTAACCTACTAGCTTTGCCACTTTGGCCAAATCTCCAGCTTCCTCAAGCTCCCACAAGCTCAGTTTTCTCATCTGGAAAATGCAGAGTTTGGATTGGATGTTCTCTGTATTCCTTTTAAAGCTAACATTCCACAGTCTTGTGGGGGTGGGGTAGCATAATGATTCATCAAGTTTTCTTTAAACATATCTCAGTTTATAGAAGTTCCTAGAATTCAGGAGCTGGATCCGTTCCACACCTTTCTTTAGGAAATGGAGGCGCAAGAGAAAATGAGCAGTACGGGACTAAACTTCACAGGGAATGGTTACTTCAGAAAAGGAGAAAATCTGAAACTCTAGAGCAGGGCGGAAATCTGTGTATCAGAACTGTGGGTGTGTTGGAGAAGTGGTCGGGGAGGACTGGTGTGACCCGTTATTTATGGACGTCCTCGTGGCTCCAAAAGCAGCAGATCGCTGTGGTTTTTCCATGGAATTTCACCATATGCTCTGTGGCAGCTACATTATTAACTCTTTTATATATGGGGAAATGGAAATAATACAAGACCATCATTTCAGCAGTTTTATTCAATGAGTCAGTGTTAAACATCAGATTTAAAAGCTTGATTTAAAAAATTTATTTATTTATTTATTTGACAGAGACAGAGAGAGAGAGAAGAGAGGACACAAGCAGGGGGAGCGGCAGGCAGAGGGAAAAGCAGGCTCTCCACTGAGAGAATCAGAACTTGATCCCAGGACCCGGAGATCATGACTTGAGCCAAAGGCAGATGCTTAACTGACTAAGCCACCCAGATGCCCAGATACTGGAAAATTAAAGTAGAGGGCCAGTGTTAGCTGAGTTTCCTTTTTTATCAACATGAAAACTAACTTTAAAGGAAATAATTGTGGGGGAACGTTGCGTTCTCACTATTTACAAAAGAAACCATTCAAAGCACTCCGCCAGCTCACTTCCAACTGCTGTTGAAAATAAAAAAACAAACTCAGAATCACAAATGAGATTTGGTACAGTTAAATATAAACCAACATAATTTGTGTGAGCACAATTAAAATGACAGGTAAACCGTGTGTCAGTAAATGCAAGATAGAGAAGATTTTGTGCAGAGAGTCAATATACATTAAGTCTGGGTTTCCTGGTTTGAAAGGGATTAACTAAACTCAATAGAAGTAAAGCCAAAGAAAACATACACTTCATCTGTGGAGACAGAGAAAATGCTTAAATTTCTCTTGGTGATGGCATATGGCTAGAGGATAATCAGATCCTTGCAGGGATCTGTTCTTACATATTCACTTAATGATATAAAACACCCAGTCTTTACCACTCTGTTGAGCCTCCTGGCGTAATTCACAGCAGATAAAAGAAACACTTCCTTTGGCAACTTTTAGCTCTCTAGCCAGAGAATCTGCTGTTTGATATATTTAATAAAACAGTGAAGCTTGATATTGAATTTCGACAGAGCAGAAATATCCCAAGAATGCCCAGAGAAAAAATAAATAAGAATATGATTCTAGTAGAGGAATTGAGACAAACGTGAAGATGGAGGGACATCAAAGTAGAAATAAATTAGACTAGTTTCACATTCTAAACATTTTAAATTACTGGGAATTTATTTTATGTTGGCATCAATTTGGAAGATCACACGTCTGCAAATCTACAATATAACATAAAAAAGGAATTGTTTATATCTTAAAATGGATTATTGAAATATGCTTGGCTATGTTTTATTGTCACATTTATAAATGGATTCATACAATAATTGTGGCTATAGGAACTGCTTTGACAAAGCCTACAGTTTGGGCACGATAAATTTACAAGGCTAGAGGAAAGCGAGAGAGGGCCCAGAGGAGTGGAGGGAGATTCAGCAGACCATGCCTGCAGCATATGGGATGGTCAACAAAATGGAACTTAGGATCAGCCTCTGTAGGCTTCCTTCCACACTCTGTATCACTTACCCAGGATCCTCATATGGCTTCACGTGTCTGCCCAGAAGAACACAGTTGCATTAGCGATATGTTCTTTCTGTATTCTTGATGCTGTAGCACTGGCGGCCTTGTGGGCCTGGGGAACTCCTCTTTCCAGAGTTAAGCAATTTCTGGAGATAACACACTTTCGATATGCAAACCATACCCTGCCACTCATTTTCTTTGACCACGCTTCAGCCTGGGACATTATCCTGTCCTAATCACCATGGGGCCAGGTACTGGACAACAGGGCATTATCCCTAGAGCCCAGGGCCTGCCAAAAACCATTCAGACTCTTATCATAAGTTTGTAGTGCTTGCTTTCCTTGCTTCTCCCATTCCTTTCTGTGTGAAGCACAATAAAAGCTCCTGCCCACGGCCCCCCTCTCCTTACTTGCTCATCTTACTTTGGTACTGCCCTGGGTGGACCTGCACTGTGTGGGATGGTGTGGCGTGGCTCCTATTCCTAGGGGATAGTGAATATAATAAAAAATTTTTAAAATTCTTCCTTCGTTGCAATCATTTTCCTACTTGGTCAAAATAAGCCCCAGGGACCTTTGTAGAACAACTGTGTTAAGCAAATATACTGAGCTTTTCAACTTTCCCCCTAGACTGTTGCAACTTAACCGATTTCTCCAAGGTTCCCTGTTAACCTGTTATGTCCTACAGTCCCTAGGACAACTGACCCTCACTATCTTCACTCAGTATTAATGATGCTTTGACTATGATGTTGCAGTGGACTGTTCTTGATGGCCCCGCAAAATTTCCTATTCTTTTGGAAAATGAGAAATTTTTCCTTTCTCCCCAAATTAGTCCTTGGTTAGTCCTTTCTCTGTCCGATGGATAAGTGTGTAATCAAACGAAGTCAGCTGGATATGGTTTCTTGACTTTTGTTCCTTGCATCATTTGACCCAAGGATCAAAAATGTTGGAGCCTGGGTTCCTGGGTGGCTCAGTTGGTTAAGTGTCTGCCTTTGGATCAGGTCATGATTTCAGGGATCCTGGGATCAAGTCCTGCATTAGGCTCCCTGCTCAGTGGAGAGTCTGCTTCTCCTTCTGCATCTGCCTCTTCTCACCACTTGTGCTTGTGTTCTCTCTCTCTCCCTCAAATAAATAAATAAAATCTTTTTTAAAAAAGTTGGAGGGGTGCCTGGGTAGCTCAGGCAGTTAAGCATCTGCCTTTGGCTCAGGTCCTGATCCCAGGGTCCTGGGATGGAGCCCTGCACCAGGCTCCTTGCTCAGTGGGGAGCCTGCTTCTCCCTCTCCCCTCGGCTCATGCCCTCTCTCTCTTGCTATCTCTATCTCTCATATAAATACATAAAATCTTAAAAAATAAAAAGTTGGAGCTAATTTGCCCTGTGATTAGCACCTAGAAGGAATGACCAGCTCTTGCCAACCGGATCTTATAGCTAGACCAATGATTCTGCCTTTCCTTTGATTTTGTGCACTATCTCGGAAGTTCACAGTAAACCCCTTCCAGCATTGGTTTCCGTTACTTGCAACCACAAAAATCCCAATCAATACTCATGGATACAGGGAATAGAACACTTCATGCAAACGTGACATGCAAACGTGCAAAAGTAAATTCACAGAGATTCCTGAAAGTTCAGGACATGTTAAGAGAGTTTACGCGTGAAAGTATTTTATAAAACGTAAAGTGGTCAGTTGCACTGGCCTCTCGACCCTCTGCGCTTCTTTCTCACCCCACCCCTTACTCTAAACCAAATGTCAGACTTTGGTACAGACACACAGGTTGAAGGATAATTTATTGGCCATTCTGTATCTGCGGAGAGAAACCGTATGCTGAGCTGAAATGTTTGGTATCTGCAGTCAGGTTCCTTCCGGACTCCTCCCTCTGGAAAGCCAGAGAAAGGAGATGGAACCTGAACCCCCATCAGGATGGAGACTCACCCAGGACTTTCCCATCCCTTACGGAAGGGTGAGGTTGCTGCTGTCATAAACATTTCCCATCTCCTTTTCACAGGCCTTTCCTCCTACCCATTCTGTGACTTTCTGAGAGGTCCTGTGATTCTGCCTGGATCTAAGGGACTGAGGTAGACAAATTTAGGCTTTGAGGCAAACCATCTCTTTTGCTGTGTCCCTTTTGATCTTTTGCTTCACATCTGGTGGATATGACTGTCCACCCAGAGGAGTGAAAAGGTCTGAGATTCAAGTCCAGGTTCCAGGAGAAAAACGTGAGGCAGGCTTTTGGGTCTCTTTAGGTTTGAGGCTACTCAGACGGAATTTGAGTTCTCTGCTAGGAGATGGGACCAAAGCTCCAGTCAATGATAAGGTGACTTGCTGTATTTTTTGAGCATGGATTTGTCGTGGGAATGTCATGAACAGGAGTGGAATTTGGGAATTTGGGCTGTCCTGGCATTCGAGTAAAATCTCATCCTTAATAACTCATCCTCAGGTCAGTCAGTACACATTATCTGTGGTTTCCAGCAGTCGGCCATTCTAATGCTTAGACTCCGTGCCCTGTGGTTTGGCCTCTTGACATCTGAAACATCACCTCCCATATCCTTAACATCATACTATCACACCCACGTAATTTTTAAAAAATATTTTATTTATATATGTGTGAGAGAGAGAGCAACAGGGAGCATGAGCGGGGGAGGAGAGGGAAAAGCAGGCTCCTGGCTGAGCAGGGAGCCTGATGTGGGATTTGATCCAGGACCCGGGATCATGACCAAAGCCGAAGAGAGACTTAATCCACTGAGTCCCTGAGGAGCCCTCCCCCCACCATGTAATTTTTATTAACCATGTGGTAGATGGGGAAATGGCCACAGTTGTTCCTAGTTTTTCATATCTGTGGCCTGTATCATGTGTCTTCATCCATTCTGAGAAGTTCATTTTCCTACTCTCAGAATCTAGGTGGGACCAGTGACTTTGCTCAGGCCAATATGATACGGGGGCAGCGAATGCTGTGCCAGTTCCAACACATTTAGAGGCCTGTGTGCTTCTCCTTGTTGTATAGGGACTCCTGCCTTTGCCATGTGAACAAGTCCAGGCTAGCTTGCTGGAAAATGTGAGACCATGTGGATGGGAGCTCAGTTGTGCCAGGTAAGGCTCTGGACATATTCGAAAGCCCACCCACCATCGACAAAACTGACCTATAGCTGGCCCAGCAGAAGAACCACTAAGCAGAGCCAAAGCTGCTGGCTCTAGTGTCTCGAGCTGTAGAAAAGTTTGAATTAAGCTGTGAAATTTTGGAGTGGTTTGTTATATAGCCCCAATTGCCGACTGGTACAATATATTATTTATTATTCATAATAAAAAATAGACTTATCTAGCAATAAAGCCAAACCTGAAATCAACAAGATCTGGGGTGTCTGGGTGGTTCAGTCAGTTAAGTGTCAGACTCTTGGTTTCAGCTCAGGTCATGATCTCAGGGTTGTGGGATTGAGCCCTGAGCCGAGCTCTGCCCTCGGCCTGAGAGTCCGCTTGAGATTCTTGCCCTCTGCCTCTCCCCCTTCTCATGCATGCTCTCTCTCTCCATCTCAAATAAATATATAAAAACTTAAAAAAAAAAAAAAAGCAGTAAGATCCTTATCGCTGGACTCTCCAAGCAAAGGCTTTGTGATTCCTATGCTGTGCCTGGGAAATAATGATCCTAGTAGCATTTTCAATTCCATGATCCCAAAATTCTGTTTTATGATAGTTTTATTTCTCTATCATTCTAAATGCAACATTCAAAAACATATTGAATATTTAACATAAATAAAACATTCAAAACATTTTGTTCTCTTCTTCCCATACATGAAACATCTGTGCATTAGCATGAAAATATCCCAAGTTAGTAAAGAACCTATTGAGGGTGGATTGAAAAAAGCCAACTGGTCATGTGTGGACAGAGTAACAGAAGTGAAAAATTCTGGGACGCCTGGGTGGCTCAGTCGTTATGTGTCTGCCTTCAGCTCAGGTCAATATGTGTCTGCCTTCAGCTCAGGTCATGATCCCAGGGTCCTGGGATCGAGCCCCGCATCAGGCTCCCTGCTTGGCGGGAAGCCTGGTTCTTCCTCTCCCACTCCCCCTGCTTGTGTTCCCTCTCTCTCTCTCTATGCCTCTGCCAAATAAACAAATATTAAAAAAAAAAAAAAGAAGAAGTGATAAATTCTGATGCTCAGGCATCGACTTCTAATTCTAAGCCATGGTAATGTCTTTAGTATCTTCCCACTATTGCTACAGAACTTCAGGAAGTTGCTTACCCTTGAGTTTTGGTTTCATGATCAGTACGATGGACAGGATGGTCTTCCCTCCTGAGATCTGGTGTAAGCTAATCACGTATTCCTTCCAAAGAGTGGAGAACTCAAGATAAATTACGTATACATATAAAGTACTACCACATGAAGTCTCCCAAGCAGAAAATCCAAGTAAATATATCGCTTAAGCCATGAATATCCCCAATCAAAAGTGTCGTTGAAGAAATAATCAGGTTAAAACATGAATGATCAAGCTGAATTAATCACAAGATATTAATTACTGTAGTCAATTGTAACATGTCTATACAGAAAGCGAAGGGAAATAGGAGTTTTTAGAACTTTCAAGAGAAGAGATGTAAGTGAATGGTACTAACATGGCGTCTAGCATAAATAACCGCTCAGAGCAAGTTTCCCGACAAACAGACTTGCTTAGTCATCCATTGGATTTTAATTTTTTTCTGAAATAAAATGATTAAGTTGTCCATGCCACCAAATTTCATGATGTATATTTGAGGATTATGTGTATTTCACATCCATAATTATTTACATTCTCACGATTCTTTAAAATGTTAGTCGTGAAAACACGCAGCCCCAAAACCTACTGTCATAACCATATCTAAGTGTACAGTTCAGTAGCATTAAATATACTCACCTTGCATTCTGGTGATTTCTAAAGAATTAATGATGGGTGAAATGTCACAAAGGTGGGAGCATCAGAAAAATATTTTAAAGCCGCTGCATACATGCGAGCTTAAGGCTTTGAACGGTTGAATCAAAAATGCGGCCAAACTGTGACTCTTATTTTGTAGGAGAATTGTCCCTGGGAATGTTTATGCAGAGGCTGCGTGACTCCTGAATTGGGTAAGATAATGATTTTTCCAGCTCAGAAATGTCAACGCTTGCTGCCTTGAATCCTGCTCGTGTGTTCCCTGATCACGGACTCCCCCCAACAACTCTATGCCAGCAAGCCTCAGGGCCCACCGTGTGAGGCTGCATGAGCCCTTGAGCCCCCAGAATCCCGACTGCGGTTTCCTTTTCCCTCGTGACGTTGTTCGAGTAGACGCCGCTAGGGAGTTGGCGAAGCTTCTCTTCGTTCTGTCGCTATGGCCTTTGGTGTCTGGCTGACTGGGTCCCGGCTCCAGCTCTGCCACCGCCTTTCACACGTGTTTCCTTATCTGGGGGTGATGCCATGAGGTCCAAAGAAAGGATGCAAGAAGAATGTTTGGGATGGACTCCCCACGAAGTATTTGCTCTGATTTTTCCATTTCTCACCGCCCTGTGGAATGTCCCAGGCATAGACCTTTACTTCCTCCTTCTCCCAGTCACCATTTTGTTGGAAAAAATGACACGCTTGGCCCGGGACGCCTGGGTGGCTCAGTCCCCACTGGAGGAGGGAGTTCATCGAAATCTACAGGCATGGGCGAGTCAGGGCTAACTTCGTGCTGTTTGTCCCAACTCACGGACTTCACAGGAGCATATGTGAAATCATGCATTTCTTCCCCCGAGATTAGTTATGTCTAATACGTATTTTAAACTCTATATTTATTTATGATGACGAAAAGGAAAGCAAGGTAGTGGGAAGGTAAGGGAGAAAAAAGGGAAAGACAGAAGGGAGAAGGCCAGGAAAGAGAAAGGGTGTTAAAGTGGGGGAGGGAAGGAAGGCAGAAAAAAAGAGGAAAAGTTGCAGATAAACAGAAATGGCTGGGAAATTTACATCGGCAGAGTTTGAAGTGAGGGGAGGGTAGAAATAAGGAGCAGCAAGAAAAAGCAGAGGAGAGAATGGTTTCTAGTCTCAAACCTCATGGCGTTGGAAGCGTGATTGGCATACAGGCAGTGCTCAATATATACATACTGAATGGGAGTGTTTAGAAGGGACTGAGGTGGGTAGCTTCAGTTGAAAGTGTCCTTGAGGACCACATTTGCCTCCTGATGGTTCTTTGGGCTGAGGATGTTATTCCCTGGCTCTCTCTTCCAGTGATTTTCCCTTAAAAGGCCAATTTGCTTGTAAGGAAGAAATTGTTGTTTGGACTTTAGCTCAAAGTAATAAGAATCCTCACTCTGGTGGTCAGGTCAATCCCAGCTTTGGATTGCATCTGCCCTGTGAAACATGTTCCCCAACTTCACCCTAAGCCAAAGCAGCGTTCAGACTGTTGAAGGTGTCAGAAGTCATGGTAGGATAGCAAGGGAGGTAGCTTTAGGCAAGTGGCATCAGTCCATGGCTGTTCCAGTCCCAACGCATGCCAGCACCAATCACCCTTGGGCTCTGCTCCATCAAGACCTGACTATGGCAAGCCCAGCCTTACGGTGCACACCAGCAGTTCTGACCATTAGGTAGCAAGATTGTGATATAGGTGCTTGCTTCTGCATGTGGGGTCTAGTGGACCCAAAGGCACATTTGGCTTCCAGACACCTCAGAAAGCTTCTACCTGACCCTTATTCTATGTCATGCCCAACTTGGCATCTTGGGTTTGGGTTTCTGTTCCAATTCTCTGCTGAAACTGGAGTCTGTTGCTTCTTGGCCAAGACTCGGAATCTCTTAAAGGCTCTTGCCTCTGTCTCCTCTTCTCACCTCTTTTACTAACCAATGCCACCCTAACCTAGAAGGACCACTATCATCTATAGTCTTGGCATCCATCTGACAACCATAGCTGCTTCCTCTAAGACATGGCTCTACCCAATCCCATCCTCATGGAATCAGCCACTTGCAAGATAATTCACCTACACAAGATTTCATTTAGCCACGCTCAGATTTGTTTATCGGTTCCGCAGTCCCTTCTGGAGGGCCTGATTCTTCTGTCCCAGCATGCTTCCTGCAGTACTGAAGCTGGCTTTCTCTTTCTTCCCTATTTGGAAAAATCCCCTCTGTCTTCTCTGTTGTGTGAGTAATCCAAAGCTTACCAAAAGGCATATTCTCATTCAGTTTCTCAGAGAAATGTCTCTGCTTCTTCACCTCCTACCGGCTAACCTTCCTCTTCCAACTAAAAGAACACTAATAATATGGTGATATCTTTGCTTACCCTTTATGTCTTTGGGGGATTTGTACAGTGAAGGTTGAACATTATCTACTTACACTTTGTGCTCTGTTCCTAGTGCAGTTTGGGGGCTTGGTAAATGATGATTGAGGAATGAGTATTAGAACAGTTTAACAATGGTTTATTAAAAACTGGGAATGGTTGCTCCAGTATCCTGGTTAATGGTTAGCTACCACGTTTGCGAGATGGTTAATTCCAACTTAAGTGTGAAGATTAATGAGGACAAAGTAGTGATTGTTTTTCAGAGACATTTTTATTATCTGTTATTCTTTTTTAAAAATATATTTATTTCTTTATTTTTATTTGAGAGACAGAGAGCACAGGGGGGAGGGGCAAAGGGAGAGAAGCAGACTCCCTACTGAGCTTGAAGTCCAACCCAGAGCTCCATCCTATGACCTTGAGATCATGGCCTGAGCCGAAATCAAGCATCAGCTGGCCGACTGAGTGAGCGACCCAGGTGCCCCTGTGATCTGCTATTCTTAAAACTACCTATCTTATCTTATTTTTAAATGTTTAAATCTTAATTCCATGGTAATTGTCATAAGTGTTGTATTAGTTTCAGGTGTACAATATGACGACTCATCACGTCCATCCATTAGCTGCTCATCACCGCAGGTGCACTGCTTAATCTCCACCACCTGTTCCACCCCTTCCCCCACCACCCTCTTCCACCCAATCCCTCCTCTGGTAACCAGCATTTTATGCTCTAGAGTTAAGAGTCTGTTTCTTGATTTGTCTTTTATTTTCCTTTGTTTGTTTGTTTTGTTTCTTAAATTCCATGTATGAGTGAAATCATGTGGTATTTGTCTTTCTCTGACTGACTTATTTCCCTTAGCTTTCTAGTTCCAACCATTTGTTGCAACTGGGAAGAGTTCATGAGTTCGTTCTTTTTTATGACTGAGTAGTACTCCATCATAGATACATACCGTCTCTTCTTTATCCATTCATCTCTCAATGGATACTCGGGCTTCTTTCATAATTTGGCTATTATAGATAATGCTGCAATAAACATAGGGGTGCATATACCTTTCAGAATTAGTGTTTTTATAATTTGGGGGTAAATCCCTAGTAGAGGAATTACTGGATCATATGATAATTTTATTTTTAATTTTTTGAGGAACTTCTGTACTGTTTCCACAGTGGCTGCACCAGTTTGCATTCCCACCAATCATGCATGAATGTTCCTTTTCCTCCACATCCTCACCATCCATCCATTGTTTCTTGTATTGTTGATTTTAGCCTTTTTGATGGCGCGAGGTGATCACTCACTGTAGTCTTGATTTGCCTTTCCCTGATGATCAGTGATGTTGAGTATCTTTTCATGTGTCTGTTGGACATCTGGATGTCTTCTTTGGAGAGGACAAAGTAGTAGTTTATTACTGCCTAGACAATTTATCGTTACGCAGAGAAATTATCTGCCCCACAGTTATCCTTGGTACCTTGCACTGGGCTCGTCATTAAATCATGATCTCACAGGCAGGGCGAACAAAAAGGTATGGATGGTTCAGAGAAAATTCAGCTCCATTGCTGAGATAATAAACCAGTAGTGATCAGTTGTTTATATAGGGTAACATGTTATCGTTATGAGAAAGAAAATTTCTTTTTTTTTTTTTTAAAGATTTTATTTATTTATTTGACAGAGAGAGAAATCACAAGTAGGCAGAGAGGCAGGCAGAGAGAGAGAGGGTGGGAAGCAGGCTCCCTGCTGAGCAGAGAGCCCGATGCGGGACTCGATCCCAGGACTCTGGGAGCATGACCTGAGCCGAAGGCAGCGGCTTAACCCACTGAGCCACCCAGGCGCCCCGAGAAAGAAAATTTCAAAGACCAAGGATATCTAATGTTAGAGTAGAGTAAAAGACTTAATGTGGCTCTTCTAATATCAGTCCCTAATATTTTCTAGCTTTTTCCCTGACCGATGCCATGCTAGTTTCTGAAGAAGTGGTTGGGACGAGCCCAAGTTTTAATACTTACAAAGATTTTTATATTGTTTCTTATCGTCTGCGTGGACTCTTGCTTGTATTTTATGACGTTGGGGGACTTTTTTTAATTTGAGAAAACCCCTCTTGATATCTCAGACTTCATTTTCCTGAATTTTCATTTCCTTTATTCTCATGAACGCCTGGGGTGCTCTGGATACCATCCTATTTGAGGGTTTATGTCTTGATACTTTATTATTATTATTATTGTTACATTTTTTATCATGAGGAACATTGCTGACAGCGCCTTATTTCATTTGGCTTGTAAGTGTTGATGCTGCTACCCTCTGGGTCAGAGAGAGGTCACAGTCTGTTCTAAAACAGAATCACAGGCTCCGCCATATGATTGTGGGTTTAATTAGTCCCCCGTCCTGGTGTGGAAGCACTGAATCTTTGTGCTGAATGAAGCCTGGAGAGTGCATCTGTTCTGGGTCTTTTACCTTCTGGCAGGTGGATTCCAAACTATTCAAGAGAAATGGCTGTTGAAATTGGCTTGAAATGATTGTTTTTAAGAACTTCAGAGATTATAAGTCCACTATCTCTCTTTGTGTCTGATTTTGGGGTCTGCCATCCTGATAATGAAGTTTCTCTGTTTTTCTATCTGAAATAAATTCTATTTTAATAAAACTATTCTCTCTGGTTTAATTCTTCTTTATACGGGGAATAATTGACCAAAATTCCTGCAAGAGAATGTCTTCTACGATTTAAGGTTATAATGAAGACATTTTAGTTTTCCCTTCTTTTGTTTAGACAATAGCGCTTAATCTAATTATTAATCAGGTAACTGATACTAGTTTCTCCTAGCTTTGCTATGAGGTAGCTAGCGAAGTATTTCAGTGCTCAGGCTTTCTAATGATCTCGTCTGGCTAGTAATTCTGACCTTCCTGTCTATCAGTCCTATAACCCTGTGGAAGCTACTTAAATTCTCTAGTCCTTTGTCATATGGGAATGTTATGGACTGAATTTTGTGTCTTCCCCTCCTCTCCCCCTCCCCCATTCATACATTCAAATCCTAACTTCCAATGTGATGGTCTTAGGGGGTGGAGTTTATGGGAGGGGATTAGGTCACCAGGTGGAGCCCTCCTGGGGGGATCAGTACCCTTATACAGGACACACAAGAGAGAGAGGTTCTTCCTCTCTCTCCTTGGCTCTCCACCATGTAAAGATACCTGCAAGACATTACCCATCTGCAAACCAGTAAGGGTGCTTCACCAGGAAGTGGATCTGCCAGCATCTTGATCTTAGACTTCTTGGCCTCCAGAACTGTGAGAAACAAATGTTTGTTGTTTAACACCTTCCTCCCCGCCTCCACCCCCAGTCTGTGTTAATTTGCTATAGCAGCTTGAGCTGAGGGAAATAATGGTGTAGTTTCAGCCCTATCAAGGTAAGATCATTCCATGAATGCAGGAACTCAGTTTGGTGTTGACCTAGAAGACACTCCGTGTTCACTGCCATTGCTGCTGCTCTATGTCCACAATACGGCAGAGGACATTTGGTTTCCCCAAACTTAATTACCGAAAGTTTTTTTTCTGTCTTTCAAAAATTTTGTAGACAAACCATCTACCTTTCTCAAAGAAGAATGTCTTTGTTACTTTATGTTTAGGAATTTGTTACTTTATGTTTAGGAGTTGTAATGTTAGGATGATAGGATTTTTTTTTTTTAATTTAAATTCAGTCAGCCAACATATAGGACATCATTAGTTTCAGATGTAGAGTTTAGTAATTTATCAGTTGTGTATAACACCCAGGGCTCATCACATCATGTGCCCTCCTTAATGCTCATTGGCCAATTACCCAATCCCTCCACCACCTCCCCTCCAGCAACCCTCAGTTTGTTTCCTATAGTTAAAAGTCTCTCATGGATGGTTTGGTTCCCTCTCTGATGACTTCCTATTCAGTTTTCCCTCCCTTCCCCTGTGATCCTTTGCACTGTTTCTTATACTCCACATATGAATGAAGCTGTATGATAATTGTCTTTCTCTGACTTATTTTGCTCAGCATAATACCCTCTAGTTCCATCCACATCAGTGTAAATTGTAAATATTCATCCTTTCTTTCTTTCTTTTTTTAATTTTTTACGATTTTTATTTATTTATTTGACAGGCAGAGATTACAAATAGGCAGAGAGGCAGGCAGAGAGAGAAAGGAGGAAGCAGGCTCCCTGCTGAGCAGAGAGCCCAGTGTGGGGCTCGATCCCAGGGCCCTGGGATCCTGACCTCAGCCAAAGGCAGAGGCTTTAACCCACTGAGCCACCCAGGTGCCCCACCTTTTTTTTTTTTTTTTTAAGATTTTATTTATTTATTTGACAGAGATCACAAGTAGGCAGAGAGGCAGGCAGAGAGAGAGGAGAAGGCAGGTTTTCTGCTGAGTAGAGAGCCTGATGCTGGGCTTGATCCCAGGATCATGGGATCATATTCATCCCTAATATTCATCCTTTCTAATGGCTGAGTAATATTCAATTGTATATATGAACCACATCTTCTTCATTCATTCATCTGTTGATGAACATCATGGCTCTTTCCATAGTTTGGCTATTGTGGACATTACTGCTATAAACATTCAGGTGTCCATGCCCCTTCGGATCACTACATTTGTATCTTTAGGGTAAATACCCAGAAGTGCGATTGCTGGGCCATAGGGTAGCTCTTCTTTTAACTTTTTGAGGAAACTCCATACTGTTTTCCAGAGTGGCTGCATCATCTTGCATTCCCACCAATAGTGTAAGAGGCTTCCCCTTTCTCTGCAACCTTTGTCAACATCTGTTGCTTCCTGACTAGTTAATTTTAGCCATTTTGACTGGTGTGAGGTGGTATCTCATTGTGGTTTTGATTTGTATTTCTCTGACGGCTAGTGATGTTGAGCATTTTTTCATGTGTCTGGTGGCCATATCTTCTTTGGAGAAATGTCTGTTCATGTCTTCTGCCCATTTCTTTACTGTATTGTTTTTTGGGTGTTGAGTTTGGCAAGTTCTCTATAGGTCTCAGATAGTAGCCATTTATCTGATATGC
The DNA here is from genome assembly GCF_022355385.1 of Mustela nigripes. Lineage (NCBI taxonomy): Eukaryota > Metazoa > Chordata > Mammalia > Carnivora > Mustelidae > Mustela > Mustela nigripes. Next base: position 11,685,970 of record NC_081566.1, read on the forward strand.
CAAGATTCTAAAAAACGCTTCCTCAGGGCCCTTGTACCTGTCGTCAAGCTCCAGAAGAGTGACAGCTCTACTTCTCTTCTCAGGGATATTTCTCAGTAGGCAGTTCAATAGGGAGGCTCTTTCCTTAGGAAAAGGTCTCTTCATTTCCCTCTTGGTTAGGAAGAGAGAGTGCCTGCCCCCAGTTCTCTTGTGGGAGTTAGACACTACAGACAAAACCTGAGAGAAGGTAGCATACAGTTCCTGGTACTAGGTGCTGATGAATCGGATAAAATAAATGTGGCAGTTACCAGCATTTATATTTTGTTCTAGTTACTACTTTAGCATGACCAATAATCTCAAAATGTAGCAGCTTAACACAGTCATCTTATTAGATTCATCGATCCTGGGCACCAGAAATGGGAAAAGGTATAGTGAAGATGGCTTGTGTTCTCCACAATGACCAGAGCCTCAGCTGGGAAGACTCGAGGTCTTGGTTGGAATAATTGACAGCTGGGGGCTGGAATCCTCCAGAGGCATCTGCAGACAGATGTCTGGAAGTTGATGCTGCCTAGAGCTGTTGACTGTGTTGTGTCTGCATGGGTTTCTTTTATGGCTTGGGCTCTCTCCTTGAATGGCAGCCCTGGGGACAGCTGGAATTGTTATAATACTTGAACATCTTACATGATAGTGCAGGATTCTTGTGATGGTATTCCAATGGGCCAGGTGAGGCTACCAGCCTGGGACGTGAAATGGTCACTTCCACTAGCTCCTACTTTTAACAAAGGAACCACTAAGACTGCCTAGATTCAATGTGAAGGGATACAGACCCAACCTCTTGATGAGAAGAGTGTTGAAAAATTTGTGATGTGTTTTTTCAAACATCATATATAGTATTTAAGTTTTTGGTTTTTTTTTTTTAAGATTTTATTTATTTATTTGACACAGAGAGAGACAGGGAGAGAGGGAACACAAGCCAGGGCCGATGGAGATGGAGAGGGAGAGGGAGAAGAAGAAGCAGAAGCAGGCTCCCTGCTGAGCAGGAAGCAGAACCCTGGGATCATGACCTGCGCTGAAGGCAGCCACTTAAGGAATGAGCCACCCAGGTGCTGCTATAGTATTTAAATTCTTAAACCTATTTGAGACCACCTAAGGGAATGGGTGTAGTTAGAAGAGAGGGAAGGCTCAAAGACTGGTCCCTGGAGCATCCCACTTTTAGAAAGCAGAAAGAAAAGGAGGACCTGCCAAAGAAGACTGAGAAGGAGTGGCAAGTGAGGTAGGAGAAAAATCAAGAAAGCGTAAAAGCAGAGTGAAAAAAAAAATTGTTTCAGAAATTAACAAGGCAGTAAACAAGTGTTGGAGAGGATGTGGAGAAAGGGGAACCCTCTTCCACTGTTGGTGGAAATGCAAGTTGGTGCAGCCACTTTGGAAAACAGTGTGGAGATTCCTGAAGAAATTAAAAATAGAGCTACCCTATGACCCTGCAATTGCACTCCTGGGCATTTACCCCAAAGATACAGAGGTAGTGAAAAGAAGGGTCATCTGTACCCCAATATTCATAGCAGCAATGGCCACAGTCTCCAAACTGTGGAAAGACTCAAGATGCCCTTCAATACATGAATGGATAAAGAAGATGTGGTCCATATATACAATGGAATATTATGCCTCCATCAGAAAGGATGAATACCCAACTTTTGTATCAACATGGATGGGACTGGAGGAGATTCTGCTGAGTGAAACTGGTCAAGCACAGAGAGTCAATTATCATATGGTTTCACTTACTTGTGCAGCATAAGGTATAACACAGAGGACACTGGAAGTTGGAGAGCAGAAGTGAGTTGGGGGAAATCGGAGGGGGAGAGGAACCATGAGAGACTGTGGACTCTGGGAAACAAACTGAGGGTTTTGTGGGGGTGGGGGGGGGGGATATTGGGTGAGCCTGGTGGTGGGTATTAAGGAGGGCATGTATTGCATGGAGCACTGGGTGTGGTGCACAAACAATGAATCTTGGAACACTGAAAAAAAAATTAAATTAAAAAAAAAAAAAGGAAAGGTGTTTCATTTAAGGGGGGCGATCAGTCCTGTTGAGTACCTCTAAAAGGTCACATGAAAAGTGGGCTTAGGATCAATGATCGTTGGCTTTGGTAAGATGGAAATCCCTGCTAACCTGGACCTGGATAATTTCCACGTGTGGTAACTGGATTCTCCAATTCTCACTTCTTCAGCTGCCAGCCCCTGGTTGTAGGCCTTGTCACCTCCAGTGTCACCTCAGTCCTGAGAGGAACACACTGGCTTCATGGGCTTGGGTTTTGTCATCACATATGGCCATGGAGTCTTGCCAAATGTTCCCTGTTGATGGAATTTACAAGAGAAGACCACCTCTATTCTTAGAGTTCAAATTTCCTAAATAGGTCCAATAGTGGACACTATCTATACAGTAATGTTTGACCCAAAGCACATTTTTGAAAATTCCATTTATGGTAGAGCTTGTTTATGCAGAGCTCTAGTGAGAAGTTTAAGCAAGAGATTTAAAGATAGATAAGATCCATTGATGAGCAAATGGGACATTAGTCTGTGAACCTAATTAAAGTTGCCCTAGATGAGTAGGGTTTGGTTGGTTGTTTTTTTCACCTTTTTGAGGGATTAAAAAACAAAATAAATCTGAAAAGAGAGGAGTGAAAATTTCTCCTATGTTAAAATCAGGCACTTCAAAACCACTTAATGTTTGTTCAGAGATAAAACATTTGTTTTATCTTTTTGTGTGTGTGTGTGTGTGGTAGTTTGGGTAAAACCTTGTTCTCCCTTGTCTGTTTCCTCAGCCCTGCTATCACCTGTGAAATCATTTCCCAGAATTATGGTTTCCTTGGTTCAAATACATAGGTGATTTCTGGTTACCCTGACACATTATACCGGTTTCCCTCTTTTGCCTGAATGTCCATTTCTAAGGCCCAACTATGTGAACAGACAACTCTATTTTCCAGCTTCTTGGTTACAATAGAATTCTGCACTTTCAGACCACACTTGTGTCATCTTTAAAACCCTGGGCCCTCGGGGCACCTGCTTGGCTCGTTTGGTTAAGTGGCCGGCTCAGGTCATGGTCCTGGGGTCCTGGGGTCCTGGGATCTAGCCTCGCATTAGGCTCCCTACTCAGTGGAGAGCCTCCTTCTCCCTCTCCCTCTGCCTGCCACTCTGCCTACTTGTGCTCTATCTCTTTATCTCTCTGTCAAATAAATAAATGAAATCTTTAAAAAAAAAAAAACAAAACCCAAACCAAACCAAACAAACAAACAAAAAAAACCCTGGGCGCTGGGACTCCCTGGCTATCTTCACTTAGTTGGTAAAGGATGTGATTCTTGATCTTGGGGTTGTACGTTTGAACCCCATGTTAGGTGTAGAGATTGCTTAAAAATAAAATCTAAAAATAAATGCATGAATAAATACACAAATAAAACCACGGGCCCTGGCATGAGCTGGGTGGGCCTGGTGTTGACCCACAGGTCCTTGGTCACTTGCTAGCTATGGATCTAAGTTCCCTAGACCTTGTTTTCTCGTCTATGACATGGAGATGATAATTTTTCTACATCCTATGCTTATGATGATTGAATAGAATAATGTGTCCAAAGGACTCAGGACAGTGTTTACCCACTGCCAGTGTTCTGTAAAGCAAGCAATTATTAATTACAAAGTCTGCCTTTTTCATAAGGTAAAGCCTTTGCAGTTGGTGTTGCTCACGTTGGGAGCCAGATGTGAAGTGAAGACAAGTGGGGTTTCAACCTCAGAGAGTGATAAAGCAGGTTGATCATTTGCAGGGTCAGGATGAGCTGTGTGGAAAGGGGATGTGATATGGCACGCCCCACACTTTGGGCTCTGCTCTCCTCCAGCCATCATTCTGGAGTAAGACACAGCAAGGTAAGCGTAGGGTTGGTGGTTACAAATATTTGCTGGTGCCTGGATTCTCTTGCTCTTAGGTTAGAATCAGAGGAGTAGATAGATGAAAAGAGCTTGCATTGGAGCCTGGGCTTAGGGACTCCTGTCTTGTCCTCCTCTTTTCACTCTCTCTCTTCTGGTCCCATTCCGTCTTTTCTTTCCTGAACGGTCTGAATAATTCCCAGCACCTTCGTATAAAACTTCTGATGATGATTTCAAAAAGATTGCGTACATCTGATCTGCAGGTCCCTGAGCAGAATTTCACAAAGAACTCCTCCAGGCTCCTTTCCCAGAGAACACCATGCCACTCCGGCTTCCCAGGAACACTTCAAGCGCTGTGGGGCTGCTGGGGCTGCGCCTTTCTTTGGCTTAAGACCGGTTTCATTAACAAGCATGTTCACACTTCAACCGGAACATTTAAAATAACACCCGCACAATGTGTTTAGTGCCTAGTTAATTATTAAGTCTCTGGGCTTGAATTATTCAAGCCAAATTGATTGGGTTCAACCTTCTTCCTTCTCTTTGTGCCTTTTTTTTTTTTTTTTAAATAAAAATAAGTCCTCCCCTTGACTGTCTAAATAATGTGGAAAAGGTTATTAAGCAACCATCAATACCCTGGACTGTGGGTGGTACCCAACTGCTAACAGAATAGGTAGAGAGGACTGGCAGATTTACTGTTCTGTTAAAAAACACGTGTCTGTATCTCACATACTTCCCCCGTTAATTAGTATTCATGGAAACCTCCCATATTTAGGTTCTTTTAAGCTTGTCCTTACAGTTATTTTCAAGTTGGATAGGTATCTTGGAGTCAGTTCTATGGTGGAAAAGCTGAAGAAAGGGCTTCTTTCTTGGCTACCCCACCTCAAGGTCAAATGGGATTGTTAAAATGTCTTGGCTTCACTATTAGCAACCATGTTGTTGAAGAACCTTTGTTGAGCCGAAGAGATGTTTATAGTATATTGCTAGGTGAAAAGAGGAGGCGATAAACCTCTCTCATTTTGTATCATTTTGTTAAAATGCGTGGGAAGAAGCCTTGCATAACAAACTCCAAAACATTATTATCTGTGTTAGGATTAAACATTTCGTTTTTCTTTTATTACTTGTATAATTAGACAACAAACACACATAGACGTCATGGCTAGAAATGATTCACCTTTTGTCTAAGAGTCACTCATGTGTTAACAGCACATGGGAAATAATACTGTCCTTATTTAAGCCAGGCTAGTGTAGACGTCGCAACTGTAGATTTCACGGGAAATTCATAGTGTTTTGTGGATCACAGAAACTTGAATGATTTCCGTTAGCCTTCATTTCTTAGATTTCATTTCTAGTTGCGCCTCAGCTTCCATATTACTAAGAGGTAAAAAAGATGCAATTGTGGGCATTAGCAGAAAACATAACTGGCCCATGGGCATAGGCAGGAATATAAAATGATCATATTTCAGAGGAAAATTATAAAGGAGATGGCAATTTTGAGAGGAAATGACGGAAACGCAGTGACCCAGTTTGGTGATACATTTCACTGCGGGGCCTTCCATGAGAAATTAGTAAACAGGTCTCTTCTGAAATCAAGACTAGAAAACACCTGGAAGACCCTAAATGCTTCAATGCGTCAGGGGCCGTGGCAGCCGAACGACTTGCCGCTGCTGCCCAGCATCTGCAGTGCCACTGGGGCACCTGTGCGGGGCGCGCGCATGTATGCGTGTGCGCGCACACGGGGGCCGGAGGTTCGAAGCCCGCGGAGCCCGGTCCGGACTCCCCGCATCTGCTGAACCCCTGGCGGGGGACAAGCAGGCAGCAGCTGGAGTGGTTCCGGAGGAGGAAAGCCAGTGGTGCGCGCAGGGAAAGTTTCGGGAGGAGAGATGGGCATTGTGCCCTTGGCACACACTCTCCCGAATAGGACGGTAGCGCCCACAAGTGTGTCCCTGCATTTGTCCTGGGAATGACACACGAAGTGGTGTAATCAGACACCCGGGGAACTGCCAGTCGGCTGAGCTCAGGCACCGCATTTGGCGGGGCGGGTGGTGCGCAGGTGAGGGGCGGTAAGAGAGGCACGGTCCTCCGCAGGTCCGGGGGAAGCCTGACGCCGGCTGCTCCTGGAGGGCGCCCCTCCACCCCCAAACCCAGAGCAAACGCGCGAGGCAGGTGGTGCTCCGAGCGCGCCGGGCCAGGCCCGCTGGCGGTCCGCACGAGAGGCCTCCGCGGGTCCTCCTGCATCCCTGCGTTCCACGTCGCGGTGGCCACGGCCCCGCCGGCTCCGGCCGTCCTGTAGGGATGGGGGTGCAACGGCCCGCGGCCCGCTGAGGCCTCCGCTCTGCTCCGCGCGGGCGCGGGACCGACCCCCGCTGGGCCCGCGGACTCGGACTCTAGGGGGGCGGCGCACCGAGGGGGCGGTGCGCTCGCGCGCGCCCGCGGCCGGGTCGCCATATTGGATCCGGGCGCGGCGGCGCGCTTCGGGCCGGCGCGCGCGCGGCGGGGGCTGGGGGAGCTTCGCGGAGCCCAGGGCGCGAGCGCGCCAGGCCGGGAAGGCGGGGGAGGGGTGGGACGGAGAGGAAGGGAGTGGCTGCGAGCCGGGCTGCCGCAGCCTCTGCTCGCCTCAGCGGCGGCACCCACCCCTCCTCCTGCGCCTCGTCGGGGAAAGATGCCCTTAGCCCCGGGGCGTGAAGAAGGGGGAGAAGGAGCCGCCAGCGTCCTCTGAATCCGGACCCCACCAACCCCTCGCCCGCCCCGCGCCAGGGTGTCGGGAGCCTGGGGCGGCCGAGGGGGAAGAGCGGCTGTCCGCCCCGCGCGGCGCAGGCCCCCGGCCGGCGACCCCCGCCATGGGGCGGGCGCGGGCGGCCGAGTAGCCGCAGCCCCCGGAGCCGGGGCGAGCGCCGCCGCAGCCCGCGCTCCCGTCCCGGCCGCGCCGCGCGTCAGGCCCCGGCAGACGCTGCGAGGGAGATGAGGAGTTTCGACCGGAATCCGCGGGAGAGACGACTCGCCGCGGAGCCGTGAGGAGGAGGACGCCGGGAGGAGAAAGGAAGAGCGTCCTCCGGGCGGGACCCGGCGGGCGGCGAGCCGAGGGGCTGCCTCGGGCTGCCTCGGGGACCTCGCCCCCTCCCCGGCCGCCGCCGCCGCCGCGCCGCCGCGCCGCCGCCGCCGCCGCCGCCGCCGCCGGGGCGCTCTCCCAGCGGCGGGCGGCAGCCTTTGCAGCAGCGCCGAGCTTTTCCCTCCCCCATGTACCTTCTGGGGCTTTCCTCCCTTTTCCGTCTTCCTCCTTCCCGGGAAGTGAATTGCTGATGCGGATCGGACCCGATTCATTAATGATGCAGCCGGATTCGTTGCGGGATTGTGTTGCACGAGCTGAATTTTGAATGAAGGAGAAGAGTTGTATTTTGTTTTCTTCTTCTTCTTTTTTAAAGAAGTCCTGACTCTTTGGTTCGCTGTACTTTTAATTATTATTTTATTTAAATATACGACTTAATTGTATTATTCTTTTTAAGATGTTTTAGAGATCTATTTTATGGTAACTTTCCCTCCCGATACATGCATCTGTGCGGGATCGAAGACGCTTCGGTGACGGGAGCTTCCTGGCGTGTCGGGGTGTCATTCCGTACCTGCCGTGCACGACAGTGGTGTGCGGGACGAAGGGTTTATTTTTAAAACTGCACCTTGTAACATTTAGAATCACACACTCGTAGTGCAAACCATAATACTCACTGAAGGGAAAAGCGGCGGACCCCGAAGCAAACATGTCCGGGGAAGTGCGTTTGAGGCAGTTGGAGCAGTTCATCTTGGACGGGCCCGCTCAGACCAATGGGCAGTGCTTCAGTGTGGAGACGCTGTTGGATATACTCATCTGCCTGTATGATGAATGCAATAATTCTCCGCTGCGAAGAGAGAAGAACATTCTTGAATACCTGGAATGGGGTGAGTTTGTATTTTTCAGTAAGCTCCCTGGAGGTGGGCGCTGGGCTTTCATGTCGCAGGGGTTACCGTGAGTAAGCTGTCCCCTCTCATCAGTAGGCAGATAGATGGTCCGTGTACCATGTGTTTATAACCGAGACTTAAATAATGGGTATGGTACGTACATTTAAATGTATGTGCCATGAAGGTATAGATACCAATTATTCAAGATTTTTTTTTTTTTTTTTTTTTTGGCTAAGTTTTTGGTAGATATTTTCCCAAGAGTAAAACCGTGCGATTCAATTATTGCCTTGATTTAAGGTGGAATTTAGGAGGAAGAACTTACGTTTAGAGGTCTATAGTAAGAGATTTTGAACAATTCTGTGATGAGCAAAATGGATTATTGCTCACAGTTGCCTAACGCATGGCGGAATAACACACATTCAGCTGAAAGGTATTTATTGGTGGAAGCATTCCTTCCCGGTCTTTGGAAATCACTCTTGAAAAGGGGAGGAGATAGTCAAACGTCTTAGGTCAACAGGAACTGGAAGGTGGTGATCTCGGGGATTTGTTTTCATCTCCCTGTGGTACAAGCAAAGGAAGCTACTAAACATGGGCTTTCCCAAAACTGTCATGTTCTTCAGATAGCATGACATAATAGTTAAAAAATTTTGTGATAGTAGTTGGTGGAGAATGTTTGGGAACAGCTCCCACTTGAGGGTTAGACGGACTATAAATTTAATGCAGATCTAAACCGGTGAGATTTTTGTCTCCATTTCCCGAAGAGATGTGATTTCGAAGACCCGCTGTAGTGCCATAGATCAGAGATGAGCGCAGACGCTCCATGTGACCTTCAGGCTTGAAGGCTTGGTTTAAGTTCTGCTTCCCGTGTTACACGCGAGCACATTCCAACATCCAGCGGCTCTGTTGGAACAACACACATCACCACCCACACCTGTGTTGGTACATCGGCTTTTGAGGAGTATTTGCTAAAGAAGTGTTTGTACCTTTGGAATATTAATAATTATAGTTTGTTGGAAAATGTTTGTCCTGAAATGTCTTTGTTCCCAAGTAAAGCTGTATTTTCTTGAAGTAAAAGTCAAGTGGTGACTATTTTGTTCATTTATTTTTTTATTTGAAATTTATGAAAAATTCGTTGGTTAGGTAGATAACTCATTCAAGATGGCCTATAGATAATAACTTTATCCAACTTGCCAGTATCAGAAGTTTTCTAACAAGTTGATGTCATGAGGCATGAGGTATTTAAAAATGTGTGTGTGTGTGTGTGTGTGTGTATGTATTTATAAATGTGAACAGGATGATTTTTACAAACAGACCGCCAGGCTTATACTAAGAATTCTTATACTAAGAATTCTAAACTATCTTCTCTCTTAAGACTGAGACAGTTTTGATTGACTTTGGTACTGGTTTCATATGTTTTTAATTTTTATTTGTAGAGTAAAATATTTTGCAAAACGTATGTTGTTTTGCATTGCATGTTTCCTAGATTCAGAGATTTTCTTTTTTTTTTTAGTGTTTTGAAAATTTAAACAAAGAGTTTAGGTACTTTTAGAATTTCAGTTCTTGAATTAAGTACCATAGGGACACCCTTGACTATGATCACGATTATCATTTAGTAACTGTTCTTTCTCATCTACAAAATGATGGGAGAACTCTATGTGTGTACCAGTAATAAATATGATTTTAAAATTGTGGTAAAAGAAAACCGTATCCTCAGTTGCCTTTTGGTTGAGTTTACATAGTTTCATGCAAGAAGGTATTTTGCTGTTTTACTAGAATAATTTATATTTTTTCACCAAAGATGTTTTCTTGGATTTTGTTTCTTTATCTCTATTAAAAAACTTGCTTATGCATATTTAGTTTAAGCCTAAAGTCAAGTAAGTATTTGGCCAAATATACTTTATTTTTCTTAATATGTTTTGAGTATTTCAAACCAGGGACTTTGCACAGTTTAAAGTAAGTTAAGTTTCAGTGGTATCCTTCGTATTTTGCCTCCTTAGTAAGTCTGACAGGATGTAACAAAAATGTACAGTCTCCAGTAAACTTGTGTTGTTTTTCTTAGTAGTAGAGAAAAAGAGTCTAGAATTTTTAAGGAATTAGTACGCTGTTGGGGTAGGCAGTGTCTAGTCAGGCATTTTTAAGTGTGAGGTCTCAAAAGTGGGAGTTACCAACCATAGACATTTGAGTAAGGACTAAGAAAAAGTTAAGAATGGAAAAGCTGTCAAAAGGTGTATCTTGAGTGGTGTATTTATTATTTTTAAGTTATTTGAGAATTTAGGTTAAGAATGCCAGTCTGTTCCTCCATTTAAGTATTGAAATAAATCAGTTGTTGTTGGCGTTGAACTTGATTGCTACATTTTGGGGATATGTCCTATGTTATTCTTATCATCTAACATTATATAAAGAACAGATGAAGTTTCCAGATAGTGAAATGACCTCAATTTAATTTCTTAAACATTATTTTTTTGGTTGGTATTGGAAATTTATAGGGATTGTTCATTGGGCTTAAATATGATAATTCTGATTTGCGTTAAATGACACACTTTTTAGTTTGAGTTTTAAAAGACTCAGTGTTTGCAACAGTAGAGCAGTAGTAGTTAAATACTCTGTATTACATGGTGTATATTTGTGTTTGGCTGTTTACATTAATGAATGTGTCATCTAGTTATGCCTTATTTTTATGGTGATGATAGGCTACTTTAAAAAATGGAGTCAGCCAAGGTTCTGTCTGCGGTGCTTCCTTTCTATCAGTTTCACTTTATTCCTAGTTATGGTCCATTTCACTTTTACATTGGTATAGTTAATGTTTTGTTCATTACAGTATCATGACAAAAACAACGGATATTTTACTCAGATTTGTTTTTTTTTGGTGGGGAGGAGGGCAGCATTCCTTGCTTGTGCTGATGGCTTGAGGGAGGAAATAAGTAAAGTTTTAGAGAGGAAGAAGAAATTAAGGCAGTGAGCAATAGAGCAAGGGGATAAGAGTATCTTAAGGCCATGGACCACTTAGATTTAATAATACATATTTTCTAGTTATATCCAGTAAGATTTGAAAGACTTTTGTGTCCTTGTTTTTTAACTGGTGAAATGATAATGGTTTGAATGTTTGTTTATAAAGTAATAGTTTTGATGTCAGTAGTATATAACCCTAGAGTAAGTTACAATACAGTTGTGGAAGTGAGAATAACGTTTATATTATAAACTTATTTGCTAACAGTGACTAAAATGAGTGCATATTTCATTGAATTGGCTACCCTCTACTTTAAAATAGGAAATTGGAATTTTAGGGTATTCTTTACCAACTTACTTAAAGAATACATGTAGGATAATGTTACTCAATGCAAAAGAAGCAAGCAAGGCTATCTGTATACTTTTTTTGATGGTTTCTGAATCTTGCACTTTGTAATATTTCACTTAAAATTATCCTTAATATAATTTTATAGGTTATTTAGTGTATTCACACAAATACATCTAAATGATTAATAATAAGCTTGTTACTAGAGCACTTCAGTGGGTACTGTGGTTTAAACTTTTCACTGGGGTAGTTTTAAAGGTAATTCACATTTTTTCAGGTGTGGGTCAATTAAGTGAGGTGGAAATGCCTTCTTTAGAAGTATCTGAATCTTTTCTAGGACACCTGGTTCTTCACATCTGTGGCTCCTTACTAGCTTTATGTTAGTAGAATTTGTCATACCAAACCATCAAAGTATTCGTTTCGTACAGATGATTAAATTTATTTTTAAGTCCTCAGGATTGTCATAAATGTCATTGGAGATACAGATTGGGCACTTGTTTCCTTTATACTACTCATCTATTATTCTGTTCCTAAGAACGATAGTGAGGAAGTAGAATCTTTTGACCTAATACAATGCTGGTACGTGGTAGAAGCAAGTTCAATAAGTAGTGGCTATTTCTTTAGCATTTCCATTTGTTTCTGTTTTTAATAGAAGTATAGCTAATACAGTATTATTTTCAGGTGTGCAATACAGTGATTCAGCAATCTTATACATTACTCAGTGCTCATCAAGATAAAAGTACTCTTAATCCCTTTTATCTGTTTCACCCATACCTCCCATCCAACTTCCCTCTGGCAACCACCACTTTGTTCTGTGTCGAAGAGTCTGTTTTGTTGGTTTGTTTCTTTTACATTAATTTGTTTTATTTCTTACATTCCATATATGAGTGAAATCATTTGATATTGTGTGTGTGTCTCTCTCTTTGAAGAATTTATTGCTCTGTGAGAATGGGCATGTTAGGAGTAACAGTTTAAGAATTTTAGGAATTTATTTTTCATATGGATATGTAGGGCATACCTTAGTATAGCAGTGTAAAAATGAATAGCATAATGTTGGCAATTTTCTGAAATATTTCATAATTCCTGGGAGTTGATTAATATTATAGAGTAAGCCCAGGCTATTTTAGGGTAAAGGAACCAAACTTGGTATGAATTAATAATCTACTCTTCAGGGGCAGTCAAAAAATTGCTTTGAAATCCTTTCTCCTTTGGCACTCTTATTGCCAGTATGTTGTATATAATAGTCCATTGTATTTCATCCTATTGATTTTGATGGATTTTAAAGTCAATTTACTAAGTCCAACCAGCATTTAAAAAATTAAATAGACCAGGATAGAAAATGTCAATGACATCATGTTTAGAAAGAATAAGTATTTTCATGCAAAACTCTTGTGTCTTCCTGTATTTCTACTATAGATTTGAAACTCTAGTGTAGATGAAGAAAAGTTTGAAGATGAGTTTGTAGATGAAAAAAAGTTTGAAACTCTAGTGTAGATGAAGCTAAAATATGTTGTTTGATAGCAAAAGGATTAGAGACCAAGTTCCTTCCCCCCCCCCCCCCCCCCCAAACTGCACAGGATAAATTTAGGGACAGACTTAAGAATTTAAAGAAGAGGAATTTAGGGAGGAGCAAGAAACTTTGAAGGAGGGATGGAGAACGGGAGAAAGGATGACTGATAAAAATGAGCATGAATATAGTGTTTTCCTGGGTTGCTATTTAAGTCTGCACTGTGAATAGGTAAGTTTAGTTCACAAGAACTTAGTGAACAGAGAAATTGACTTCACGCCTTTGTTTTGTTTTCTTTCTTTCTTTTTTTTTTTTTTTTAAAGATTTTATTTATTTGACAGAGAAAGAGAGATTGCAAGTAGGCAGAGAGGCAGGCAGAGAGAGGTGGGGGAAGCAGGCTCCCTGCTGAGTTGAGAGCCCTATGCTGGGCTCAATCCCAGGACCCTGAGATCATGACCCGAGCCAGAGGCAGAGCCTTAACCCACTGAGCCACCCAGGCGCCCCAACTTCACTCCTTTGTATTGTGTGAGTCTTTGATGGTTCATTTCTTTTTCCTTTGACGTTTTTCCTTCTCTGACTTTGGGGTCCTGGATGTTGGCTAATTGATTGTCAGAATTGGAAGTTTGTTGAACATGAGGGATGATCATATGACTTGTAGATATTGGTATTAGTTTTTTGGTTATATCTTCCCGTTACTTCAGATGAACTCTAGGGTAGATGCAAGTGAGAAGGATTTGCTGCTTTCATCAATTTTCTGTCCCTTCCTACTCATGAAACTACCAGTGGGAGTGACTTCAAGTTTTCAGAAGCTATGGCCAAGAATTGCCCCGCTGCTTTCACTGTATGTTAATGCGTCAAGAATTTCTTTACATAATTTTTGTTTTTGAATGACCTCACTGTAAATATAGGTCATCCCAGATGTAGGAATGGCGATTTTTTTGTTATCACTGCATACAAAACTCCTGTGTAGGTCAAGAGAATTTCTTTCTCTTCCCCACTGACGTCCATCAGAGCACTTGGATCACTCTTCCCAGTATTTGCTTTGTTCTTTCTTCCTAGTGTCCACCTCTTTTCCAGTTAGTACATGGGGAATGGCTAACCTTATATTGGCGAACCCCCTATCTAATGCTTCTTTAGCTGCTGCTGTAGGAAGGCAGCACTTTAGCTCTTGTAGTAACAGAAGGTATGAAGATCTGGCTCCCCCCTCTCCCATCTTGCTGTTTGACCCTTAATTTTTTCCTCCTATGAACTGTTTGGTTCTATTTTGGAATTAGGGCTTCTTCACTCTAGCCCCATCCCTAGTTTCAAAATGTGTTCTGGAAACCCAGGGGATATTAATAGGTGCTTAGTGGTAAGGGAGGGAAGGGAGATGTTTATGTGGCTAAATAAATTTGGGAAGCTATTTTAAACAAAATTAAACATCAGAAATACTGCCAGTTATCCTAGAATTTGTACAGTTGGTATGATTATAGAACCATATTTTTAAAGAATATCTGGAAGATGTATGGCAACCAGTGTTCCATGGAATACTCTTTGGGAAATGCACTTTCAGTACGAGGTCATGGTATTCCTTGTATGAGGATTAGAAAGAGAGATAATTTGGGGATACTGTGTGGTTTGAGAGAGAATCTGAATCAGAATAAATTTTCTTTTACTTAGTGGTTGTGAATTTTTAATTGTCCATTGTGTGATAGTCATGCGAACTGAGAGAGAAACTTGATCGTGGTGGTCTAGCACAAGTGTGATGGTGATGAACTAGTACATCTAGGAAAAGCACCTTATAAAGTAGAGTGAAATTAGATACAAAGTAATCAACCAATGCTATCAGCTCCTACAGTCTTTGAAATTACTGAGAAGACTATTTATGACCTTTTCTTGGTCTAATTAAACTTGCTTTTCAAGTATAGGAACTCACAGTAAATACAGAAATTCTCACTTTATCTTTTGTAGCTTTAGTTATTATAGTTATTTATACATTGCAAAAGTGTTTATCTGAAATAGTTTTATTCATTACTTAGTGATATTTAAGAGGAAAAGATCAATGACTTGGCCAGTTTTAGAATTCATTACCATACTAACTGTTGTTTTTGTAAGTTACAGTGTTTTAACTAAGCTATTGGTTTCAGACTGTTGAACTAGTGTGGAATTTCCATATTACCTATAACATATGTATGAAGCTATGGGTTTCAAGTACCAGCACCTATTTATATCTGATGTAAAGAAACCAGAAAATACAATCCTTTTATTAAAGAGAAAAACATATATATATAGGCATACCTTGGAGATACTGAGGGTTTGGTTCCAGACCACTGCAATAAAGTAAATATCCTAATAAACTGATTCAAATGATTTTTTTTTTTTGGTTTTCCAGTGCATGTAAAGGTTATGTTTACATTACTGTGGTCTACTAAATGTGTAATAGCATTATATCTTAAAAAAGGACATACCTTAATTAAAAAAAGCTTTATTGTTTAAAAATGGTAGCCATCATGTGAGTTTTCAGCGAGTTGCAATCTTTTTGCGGCTGGGAGGTCTTGCCTCCATGTTGGTGACTGCTGACTGGTCAGGGTGGTGGGTGCTAAAGGTTGGGGTGGCCGTGGCGATTTCTTAAAACAAGAATGAGTTTGCCTCATTTCATGAAGGATTTCTCTGTAGCATGTGATGTTGTTTGATAGCATTGGAGCTATGGGAAAATTTCTTTCAGAGCTGGAGTCAGTCCTCTCAAACCCTGCTGCTGTCTTATCAACTTAGTTTATGGGATATTCCGAACCTTGGTTGTCGTTTCAACGGTCTTCACGGCATCTCCAGCAGAAGTACATTCCATCGACGAAACCACTTGCCTTGCGCCTCCATGAGAGGCCGCTTCATCCGTTCGGTTCCATCGTGAGGTTGCAGCCCGTCCGTCCCGTCCTCGGGCTCCGCTCCTGATGCTCGTTCTCCTGCGCTTTCCTCCCCTTCTGCAGTGACTTCCTTCCCTGAAGTCTTGAACCCCTCAGAGTCCTCCCTGAGGGTTGCAGTCAACTGCCTCCAAACCGCTGTGAATGTTGATATTTTGACGACTTCCCATGAATCACGGGTGTTCATAATGGCATCTAGAGTAGATGAAACAGAAAGGTGAATCCTTTCCAGAAGGTTTTTTATTTTCTTTGCCCAGATCCGTCAGAGGAATCATGCTCTGTGACAGCTGTAGCCAAATGAAATGTAGTTCTTCAGTATTAAGACTTGAAAGTGCAAATTACTTCATGATCCATAGGCTTAGAATGGATGTTCTGTTAGTGGTCTTGAAAACAACCCTAATCTCATTGCCCAGCTCCGTCAGAGCTCTTGGGTGCCCAGGTGCATTGTCAGTGAGCAGTAATGTTTTGAAAGGAATCTTTTTTCTGAGTAGTGGGTCTAAACAGTGGGCTTAAAAATCTTCAGTAAACCAGGTTGTAAACAAATGTACTGTCATCCAGGCCTTGTTACTCTGGTCACAGAGCACAGGCAGAGTAGATTTGGCATTCTTCTTAAGGGTCCTAGGATTTCTGGAATGGCACCGGAGCGCTGGCTTCCCCTTAAAGTCACCAGCTGCACGAGCCCCTCACAGGAGAGTCAGCCTGCCCTTTGAAGCTTTGAAGCTAGAAATTGACTTCTCTCTGGTTGTGAAAGTTCTAGATGGCATCTTCCAGGGCAAGGCTGTTTCATCGACATTGAAATCTGATGTTGCATGTGGCCGCCTTCATGACTTCTCGGAGCTGGATCTTCTGGAGAACTTGCTGCAGTTTCTTCGTCAGCGCCTGCTGCTTCAACTTGCACTTCGAAGTGTCCAGACAACTTCTTTCCTGAAGCCTTGTGAATCAATCTCTGCCAGCGTCAGACTTTCTTCTGTGGCTCCCTCACCTCTCTGAGCCTTCCCAGAGTTCAGTCAGGGCCTTCCTCTGGGTGAGGCTTTGGCTTAAGGGAATGTTGGCTGATGGCTATGTTGGCAGAAGGCTGATGGCTCTTCTGTCCAGACCACCGGAATGTCCTCCGTATGAACTGTAAAGCTGTTTCGCCCTCTTCTCATTCATGTGTTCACTGGAGTAGCACGTGTAGTTTACTTCAAGAACTTTTTCTTTGCTTTCATAAGTTGGCTGTTTGGTACAAGAGGCCTGGCTTTTGGCACGTCTTGGCTACTAACATGACTTCCTCACCCAGGTAAATCATTCCTGGTTACGATTTAAAGTGAGAGGAGGCTTTTCCTTTCACTAGAACACTTAGAGGCCATTGTAGGGTTTTTCACCAGCCTAATTTCAGTACTGTCGCATCCCATCATGGAGAATAGGGAGGCCCAGGGAGGGGGACAGAGACTGGGCGATGGCCTGTTGGTGGAGCAGTCAGAACACACACATTTATCGGCTGAGTTCTCCGTCTTTTGCAGGCAAGGTTCGCAGTGCTCCTAAACAGTTACAACAGTAACATCACAGATTACTGGTCCCTGGATCACCACAACAAATGTGATAATGAAAAGTTTGAAATACAGCAAAATGTGACACAGACACAAAACAAATGCTTTTGGAATAATGGTGCTGATGTAATGTTGCCATATATCTTCAATTCGAAAAAAAAAAAAAGAAAAAGAGAAATAAAGACTATCTTGGAAGCACAATAACCTGATGCTATGTCACAGTGCCTTTGACATTCACTTCATATCACCTTATCTCGTAGGCATTTCATCATCTCACGTGGTCACAAGAAGGCTGCGTACAGCACAATGAGATATTTTGAGAGACTCCGTTTACAGCCATTATAACTTTTATTACAGCATAGTTTTATAATGGTTATATTAATTATTAGTTATTGTTAATCTCTTACTATGCCTCATTTATAAATTAAGCTTTTTCATAGGTATATACGTATAGCAAAAAATGTAGTATATATAAGGTTCAGTACTCTCTGCAGTGTCTCGGCTGAGGGGGTGCTGTCCTAGAACAAGGGGGGGATGTTGGTAATTGGTGCTGTTTCAGCCCAATGTGAGCAGCTCTCTGATTACCATAAACTTCTCTGGATATGAGGGTGGCAGATAATAAGACTAGAGGATAATTCTGTTTGATTATTTAAAGACAAATTGCTTATAGGGGGACAGATTAATTAGCTTTTCTTCTTTCCCCTCTGATACACATTTATTTTTCCCTTCTTCCCCGTCAACACTGTTCTTCTCTCCCCAAATCTAATTATGCTTGAAAGTACTTCTTATGTGGTTGAAAACAGTCTTTTAAGAGTACATGTGAATTAGTTCAGTCATGTGCAGTCATTTAACTTTAGGTTTTATTTCAAATTGCTTAAACATCACTGTAGGCTTAATCAGTGGAAAAAAACCCCCACCTATTCTGTTTGCTCTATTCATAGTGATAAAGCTTAATTAAATTTACTTAGAGTTTCCATGGTGAAGATCTGCAAGTGGAATACCTCAACCCGAAATATTCCTTTCTAAACGAATATACTGGTAAAGAGCAAGGGCTTTGGATTCAGACTGACGGCTCTGGTTATTGGCTGGATGATTTAAGCAAGTTACTGAGCCTCTCCTTGTTTTATCATCTGTGAAAAAATGGACATAATAGTAATAGCTTATTTTGCAAAAGGTTGAAAGTTGATTTAGGTTTATTCCTTTTCTGGTGATTTATATCTCCTTTTTTTTTTCCTGGTTTTCTTTTTCTTTTTTTAAAGTCTTATATATTCATTTGAGAGAGAGCAAGAGGAGGGGAAAGGAGTCAAGGGAGAGGGAGAAGCAGACTCCCCACTGACACCCCCTCTCCCCGATGGTGGGGCTCTATCCCAGGACCCTGGGACCACGACCTGAGCAGAAGGCAGATACTTAACTGACTGTGCCACCCATTTGCCCCTTTTATCTGGTTTTCTAAGTTTTTGTCTAGCATTATGATAAAGGAAGAACTAAAACACTATTGTTTTGGTAAAGTTTAATTGGATTGTGTAGCTGTATTAATAGTGGGATGTATTTCATCAGTAACAAATATTTATCTCTTACTGATAATATTTTACTTAAATGATATTGGCATTGGATGTGCCTTTCATTATGTGACTGTGCCAACAGCATCTTATTCCTTCTTTTAGGACAAGATATTTTGCATTGAACATCTTGTTATTAACTGAACTATTTTCAGCAGATATCAAGCCAGTACCTATTCTTTGCATCACCAACAGCAAATATTATTACATGGCTAGTTATGTTTCATTTTTATATTTATATAGCTCCAATCTGCAAGTGAGTTGTACAGTTCTAGACCTCGACTCAAAAGATGAAAATAATCACGAAAGATCATTGAGGTATTGTTCACTTAGGACTTTTTGTGGATTAAGGGTTATGCAGCACCTGTAAGTACATGTTGTGGTCTAGCAGTAAGTATGAAGAAAATGAACAGTATATACTAGTGTTTTCTAAACTATATTTCAAGGGATATAAATGAATATTATGAAGATTAAGAGTTCAGTGAATATGTAAGATTGAGAAATAGTTTTATTGCATCTTTGGCTATTACAAAACTCATTGTCAGAGTAAAAGTTTTTTAAAAATTGTGCTGTAGGGGCACCTGGGTGGCTCAGTGGGTTAAAGCCTCTGCCTTCGGCTCAGGTTGTGATCTCAGGGTCCTGGGATCGAGCCCCGCATCCATGGGGCTTTCTGCTCATCGGGGAGCCTGATTCCCTTCCTCTCTCTCTGCTTGCCTCTCTGCCTACTTGTGATCTCTGTCTCTCAAATAAATAAATAAAAGTCTTTAAAAAAATTATTAAAAAAAAAAGTTGTGCTGTACAGAAACCCTTTTTAACCTGTTTTACCTAGAATTTGCCTCAGTCATTTGTCTTTTGAACCCTTTTTATGAGGAACTTTAACAGTTTGGGAAATGACTGTGTACTAGACTCAGTAGGTGCTGTCAGAGCCTTTGAACTGCTCATGTGACAGAGGTTGTTACTAAAATCTATCACATGGTGTTTTGCATATCGTCGCAATTTACATCAAACTCCAAAGGTGGAGGATTGAATGACTTGCCTTTATTCTTTCTCTGCTTAACATTTTTTAGCACTGCCCTTTGTAGCACCTAGAAGCTGTAGTCTTTTATTCGGTTGAGCGTGGAGGTCTGCACTGGATGGATGGATGCGTGTTTACATTAAGACCCCGTACATGCTTTTGAATTCGTGTGTGCAGTTACTCGTTTGCAGAGATGCTCCTGCTCAACCTAGTCGTTTCTGTTTTCCATACAGCTTGATCTTTTTCAGTGCAGCTGCCTCTCTAATCATTGCATTGGTCCAGAATTCGAGAGATTGTGTGACTGTAGGGAAACAGAACAAAGCTAAGCAGACTTTATGAGGGTTTGGTAAAAGCAAGATAGTTGTTCTGCTGCAGCCAGGATCCCATCCTTAAATATCTGGTGTACTGGGAGTGGCTAATGCCCCAAGTTGCTTTATTAACAGCAGTTAAGCATTTATATCTGTTCTAAGATTTAAAAAAATGCTTGTTTGGAAAGATGAGGAAAAGCTTGCAATGGCTAAAGCCCCACTTTAAGATTGTATTGCTAGCTAAGTATGGCTTTGCTCGACCAAAAATTATAACTAAAAGCATTTAAAAACAGACTGAAAGCTCAGGGATATAGTCAAGCTGACATACTGGTATGATACCATAAAGTTTCTCCATGCTCCATACTTATAAAGATTTTCCTAGAGTTTATGGTTAAAGCCACAGTAGTGTTTGGAAGTCTAGTGTGATTTCTCTTTCTGCCTTTTTGCTGCATGCCTTTGTAATGTGTCACCCCATTTCTCACGGATGCGTGCTAAATTAACAGTTTCCCCCCCTTGCTGTGTTACATTGCATCAAGTTATGATTAAGTATGATCATTTTTGTTTCTTTAGCCTGTGTTCCTGTGGTAATCTCAGTTAAGTATGGGTTATCCTGATTTTATTCAACTTCTGTGTCTATCCTGCTCAGTTGACTTGCCTGTATTAAACGTATCTAAATGGATCCCATTTCTGGATCTTACCTTATTAATCATGCTTTTGTTTCTCCATTAAATGCCGAGTAATGTATAACCTCATTATTACCTGTGTCCCTAACCTGAAAATATTGTGAATCCTACCCAGTTTATTTTTTACTTCATTTTTTAAAAGATTTTATTTATTTGAGAAAGAGAGAGATTGTGAGACAGAGCAAGCACGGGGAGGAGCAGAGAGAGAAGGAGAAGCAGATTCCCCCACTGAGCAGGGTGTCTGATGCAGGGCTCAATCCCAGCACCCTGAGATCATGACCTGAGTGAGCCAAAAGGAAGATGCTTACTTGGCTGAGCCACTCAGGTGCCCCAGGCACCTGTTTAGTAGATGGATTTTTTTTTTTAAAGATTTTATTTATTTATTTGACAGAGAGAGATCACAAGTAGGCAGAGAGGCAGGCAGAGAGAGAGAGGAGGAAGCAGGCTCCCTGCTGAGCAGAGAGCCCCACGCGGGACTCGATCCCAGGACCTGAGCCGAAGGCAGCGGCTTAACCCACTGAGCCACCCAGGTGCCCTAGTAGATGGATTTTTAAAAAACACAACGTGATCCTTTGATCATATCAACATCCTGCTTAATATCCTACAATGACTACTAATAGTTTTTGGAATGACATTTAAACTCCTTAGTGTGACATACAGAATTTTTAACGATACAGTCTTTGTCTGTTTTCCTCATCTTTTTCATCATTTAAAAAACGCCACAAATTTGAAACAAAGAAAAATTACAGAAAAATTGCAAGTTCAGTACAGTGTCTTTTCCTCTGAACCATTTGAGAATATATTGCCTATTGATTTCCTATCATTCCCAAGTATGTTTGTGTGTATTTTATATATTTTCTTGTATAACCACGATGCAAATATTAAAATCAAGAGATTGACATTGATGTGTTACTATCACTGTCATCTAATCATCAGGCCTCATTCAAGTTTTGTCAGTTTTGCTGATAATATTTTTATAGAAAAAGTTCAGAATCACATGTTGTATTTGGGTGTCATGCCTTTTAGTATTCACTCAGTCTGTACTAAGTCTTCAGAATGAGATTTCTCAAGATTATTGGCCAGTATTTTGCAACACTTGTAGTAACACTAAATTTGGGTTTGTTTCCTCATGATGATACATCTTTGGCAAGAATATCCCAGAAGTGATCCCATGCAGCCCTTTTATGGACATCCTTTTCATCTAGTTCAGCCTTCAGGATCCTGCTCTGGTCCACCATGGTTTCTGTCCCCACCTGTGCTTACTTTGATCTTCCCCACCTGGTGGCTCGCGCGTGCGTGCGTGTGTGTGTGTGTGTGTTTGTGTGTTTATAATTTTCTTTATATTTATTTTCCATTCTCACCTTTAAAAAACTTATTTTTTCTTAAAGGTTTTTTTTTATTTGTTGGAGGGGGAAAGAGAGAGTGCTTGAGCAGTAGGGGGTAGAGGGAGAAGCAGGATTCCCACCAAGGAAAGAGTCTGGTAAGGAACTTGATTCCAGGGCCCTGGGACCATGACCTGACCCAAAGTCAGAGACTTAACCAAACAAGCTACCAGATGCTCCTCACCTTTAAAAAATCTTTAAAAATTCTTTGCATAATTCATACATAGTGAAATTTACTCTTTTTGGTGTATATTCTGTGAGTTTTAACAAATGTAGTGCTCTAGCGCAGTCAAGATGCAGAGTATTTCCATCACCAACAGCCCCCCCGACCTCCGTCCAATTCTCTGGTACTGCCCTTTTGTACCACATTCAACTTTTGCTGTAGCTGTAATGAAGTGTTGTCTCTACTACTGATTAAGGCACATCTTTGACTATTCCATGATTTTTCTCTCATTGGTGAATTTGTTTAGAAATTTGTTTTCTATACCACCCCCAATCCTCCTACGCATGACACATGGTAGGCATTTGGTAATGTTGATTGAATGAATTAATGCAGTTATACTTGCTGTAGACAAGACTGAAAACAATATATTTGATTTTAAAGCATTGCATGAAAATCATATTTTTGTATGTCCTGGACTTCTTTTCTCATTGGTTTATGTTATTTTATTTCAAAAGTGATTGTATAAGTAGTGGTTTATAATCCCCTCCCTTATCAGTTGACAGTCGGTAAACAAGTATTTCATGAAGTAAAGATAAGGAGAAGAGGGTGCTTAAGGAATAAGATAAAATCAAATTTTTAATTTTTTAAGTTAAAATTTTTTTACATCAAGTATGTAATGTTTAATCTTACCTGCACAGTGTCTTATAAAAACTTTGAAGTCTGGTGATTATGAGTTGAACACACAAATATAATTTCATTCTCTTCTATAGTTTCCTAAAACTAGAGTAAAGGAATTTTTTAAAAGTAATAAACCTTCACAGATGAGAAAAACAGGAGAGATGCTGTAGCAGTGAAATTACGGAAGCCGAAAAGTGGGCAGATGAGCAAGCTGAGAAAATTGAATCCTCAGTACGAGTGAAAGCTGAGAGCTTACCCAGTTTACTCAGCAGAATCCTCAAAAGTCTTAGAAATTGGTCTCTTAAGGAACCTCTGAAAGTTGAGGTGTGGGTGGGACTAAAATGTGGAGGAGTGACTGAAACTTCCGTAACCAATAGGAACTCTCAGGCCCTTCCCTGCTGCGTGCCAATGGGCTACTATAGTCTTTGCTCCCCAGAGACTGGGTGGTTATTCTCACTTAAATAGAGATTCTCTGGGTTGAGTGATATTAGATGTAGTTTAGGGTGGGCATTTCCTACTGAAAATGGGGTTAAAGAAATGTTTATTTACTTCTGCTTGGCTCCCAGAATGCTGACAGCAGGCCTTCATCACAGAAACAGATTTTAAGGGGCGCCTGGCTGGCTCAGTAGGTTAAGTGTCTGATTCTTGATTTCAGCTCAGGTCTTAATCTCAGGGTGGTGAGTTCAAGCCCCACTTTGGGCTCCATGCTGAGTGTGGAACCTACTTCAAAACAAAAAGATTAGCAGAGTTTTCTTGGACATCAGGGACCCTTTACTAGAGGGCTGTGGCGGTCACAAGACAGTGACAGTCCTTGTTCCAGAGCTTCAGATCGTCTTTTCATTTTCTCATACTTAATATGGGATGAATAGAAAAGCATGAATAGGAAACCAAAGATTGTCAGTTATCCAAGGAAAGTCTCTACTGCATAAGGCATAGCTCCAAATGAGCAAACAGACAAACAAGCAAAAAAACAACTTATGCGAAATAGACTCACTTCAAAAACAAAACTATGCATATTCTCAGAGATTAGAGAGGATCCTGAAACAAATCAGCATGTCATAAAAAGGAAAAAAAAAAAGAAACATAAGTTCTTTGATATTAAAAATGTGATAGCTAGAATTAAAACCTCAGCACAAGAGTTGGAAAGTAAAACAGGAAAAGTTTCTCAGAAAATAGAGCAAAAACTGCTAAGAGAAAAGACATAGAACATTATAGGCCAATTTAGGAGTTCTGAGTAAAAATCTGAATTACAGGAATTTCAATAGGGAGAGCAGAGGGGAGAAATTCATCAATGAAATAATTCAGGAAAATGTTCTAGAACTGAAGGTTATGAGTTTCTCTGTAGAGGGGCCCCACCCAGCACAATGGATGGAAATAAACTCACATCAAGACTCCCAGTCAGTACGCTGTGGAATTTTCAGAACTTGGGACAAACAACAGACCCAGAAAGTTTCCAAAGAGAAAGAAAACAAAGGATCAGCAATCAGAAAGGCTTTGGACTTCTCAGCAGCAAAGACTGGAAGCTAAAAGGCAATGTTAATGTTTGAAGACAAATGATTTCCAGCCTGAATTCTGTACTTAAGTTCTTAGTCAAGGGTGAGAATGGGTTAAGGTCATTTTTAGACATGCAGGTTTTTAAAAAAATTTACTTTCTGCAATCAGTGGACTCCCAATAGGGTAAGCAGCCCCCCATCCAGGCTTATTTAGGACCGAGAGGTTGCTCCATATTTGGGACTTGAGCGAAAGCCAGGAAGATCCTAGGCAGACTGATGAGGAGGTCATCCTAGCCCGAATGAAACAGGAGAATGAACTAGGATGAGGAAATGTAGGCTGTAGGAAGCAGGAGGCCCAGTACGGGAGAGAGAAGAAGGGGTTTGGTAGGATGATGGTGAAGGGAGAATGCAGAATAGCAGCTTTGCATCCAGCACTGAGGTCAGTCAATCCAGACAGGAGAGACTTCTACACTGATGTGGATAGACTTCTTGAGAGGAGATTTGGAAGTCTGGAGAGTCTGGGGTTGTTTGGAAAATGAAACAAATGTGAAAGCAATTATTAAGAAAATAAAAACTTGTATAGGAAAGAAAAATAATTTATATGGTTATAGTAATGGAAGCACTGAATTTCAAACTAACCAAAATTTAGTGAGGATGGTGGTGCTTACTGGGGCTTGATGTTTTACTTTTTCTTTTTTTAAAGATTTTACTATTTGAGTGAGAGAGAAAGAGACTGTGTGTGTGTGTGCGCGCGTGCGCCAGTGTGTACATGCAGGGAGGGAGCGTGGGGGAAGGAGAGGGAGAGAATGTCAAGCTGACTCTGTGCCGAGTGTAAAGCAATGTTAGGGCTCGATCCCACGACCCTGAGATTAGGACCTGAGCCAAAACCAAGAGTCCAAGGCTTAACTGATTGAGCCACCCAGGTGTCCCCGATGTTTTTCTTAAAGTGACAATTGAATCTGTGTTCAAGAATAACTAATAAAAATGACAACTTAAAAAATAGCTTTAGTTTTTGCAGAGTCAGAAAGTCCCAATTACCTTATTCTTCTCATGACCTTATTTTCAAACTTTTCTAAGTCCTATAACTGAGGAACTCAGAACTGGATACAGTAAAGGGGGGATTTAGAATTTGTCAGGCTATTCTTCCAGCAGATCAGTCTTTTTTTCCTTCTTTAGTGATAATTCTCATAGATGGTAATTTGTAAATAGTATTTATTACCTGGGAGGGTAGTTTATTCCTGAAAGAGCTGTGTGGGATAAATTCTATGTATTTCCTGATACCCAGATTCTTCAAAGGTTACCCCAGCATACACATAGTACTCATTGTTTGTGGAATTGGACATAGACCAGAACTCTAACAGCAGTAAGGACAAAATAAATCACATAAGTGACATATATGGTGGATATAATGATCACTTCTGTCAACTAGTAAGCAACTAGGTACCGGGAGAGGGGCCATCAGAACTCCAGTCAGATACACAGCTGTTAAGGCAGCTCTGTTTCAGCAGTACTCGGCTGCTCTTGAGTTTTCTGAAATCCAAGTTGGTCCTTGCAAGTGAAAAAGAAAAAAAAGCCTCACATTAAATGAGTCTTCTTGTAATGAATTTCACCCTTTCACAGAGAAGATGTTTTTGAAACCTAAATGAGCTCTCCTTTTCATTTCTGTTTTAGGGCTGAGTCAAGAGATTTTGTTTCAGGGGGTTGCTGAGACATAGGCCTAACTAGGAAACTGGTCTGATTTCTGGCTGCTCCTGGGTCAGGTTTCGTTTTTAATGTGAACATTAAGATGCATATTAAAAAGCACACCCCAAACAAATCATTCTTGCGTTATGGCTGTGGTCTGAATGTTAGTGTCGTTTTCAAATTTATACGTTAAAATCCTAACCCCCAAAGATGATGATGGTCTTTGAAGGTGGTACCCTCAGGAATGGGACTAGAACCTTTATAAAGGAAAGGGGCCACAGAGAACACAGTGAAGTGGTGCCAGCTTGCCACCAGGAGGAGGGCTTTTGCTGGAGTGCACCTGCGCTGGGGCCTTGATTGTGGAGTTCCACTGTTGCAGAACTGTGAGAAATACATTTCCGTTGTGTATAAGCCATTCAGTTTGTGGTAGTTTAGTACAGCAGCCCAGAGGACCGAAACATTAACATAATACTTTGTTTCCTTGCATTAGATGTTCTTCTGATTCGTTTGTTGACTGCTTCTGTTGTTCAAGGTTATTTTGATTGTTTTTCAGTTTGTTTGGTCACTTATTTTGTTGGGGATTGTATATTTAAAAAGTTCCAAGAAAAATAAATAAATACTAAGTTCTGGGGGCGCCTGGTTGGCTCAAGCAGTAGAGCATCTGACTCTTGATCTTGGGTTTGTGAGTTCGAGCCCCACGTTCACTTCGGGTGTAGAGATTACTTAAAACAATCTGGGTGGCTCAGTTAAAGGTTAAGTGTCTGATTCTTTTTTTTTTTTTTTTTTTAAAGATTTTATTTATTTATTTGACAGAGATCACAAGGAGGCAGAGAGGCAGGTGAGGGTGTGGGAGGGAAGCAGGCTCCCCGCTGAGCAGAGAGCCTGATACAGGGCTCAATCCCAGGACCCTGGGATCATGACCCGAGCTGAAGGCAGAGGCTTAATCCACTGAGCTACCCAGGCATCCCTAAGTGTCTGATTCTTGATATTAGCTCATGTCATGAACTCAGGGTTGTGGAGCCTGCTTGAGATTCTCTACCCATTCTGTCCCCCTACCCCCACTTGCATTTTCTCTCTCTAAATACATAAAATCTTAAAAAAATAATTAAAAAAAGCTCTGTATTTACTCTTGCATTTTACCTAAAAGGAAAAAAGAAAACATTGAACATAGTAAAGCCATATGTAAGATAATTACATCTTAAAGTGGTGATCATTTTTAAGTTTCTAGATTTAATGGCTTTACTTAAAATGAGAATTTAAAGTAGATACTAAGAGTGTTTGGATTGCAACATCTGTAGTTTAAAATAGTTACTTGGGGTCAGGATAAGGTATTTAAGGTAGTCTAGCATGTTTTGATTTCAGTTAGGTATGTCCCCGAAAAATACAACCTCAACCATCCCATTTAAAGAGACAAGGAAATGATGTAATATAACTAGTATTTGCAAATGATAAAGGAATTTTCTCCCCAGCCGTGGTGATACTTCCTTTGCAGCAGTGTCTGACTTATGTTTCAGTTTGAAAAGAGATGAAGATAACTTTTGTAAGAGTATGTAGGTTTTGTTTTTTTGTTTTTTTTTTTAAAGATTATTTATTTGACAAAGATCACAAGTAGGCAGAGGGGCAGGCAGACAAAGAGGAGGAAGCAGGCTCCCTGCTGAGCAGAGAGCAGATGTGGGGCTTGATGTGGGGCTTGATGTGGGGCTCGATCCCAGGACCCCGAGATCCTGACCTGAGCTGCAGGCAGAGGCCTTAACCCACTGAGCCACCCAGGCGCCCCAAGAGTATGTAGTTTTACAGTAGGAGCTATTGGGATTTTAAACAGCTTTAATTGTTAAATGTTTATTAATACCAAGATTTTTCAGGTAAAGCAGTTTTAACTTTTTTTTCCCCCTGAAATTGCATGTGTCCCAAACTGTATTTGAGTCTGAATTACTTGTTTTGAAGATCCAGAAAACTTTAAAAAATACTGAGGAAATGCTTAGTTCAGTTCACTGTCCTTTCACAGGAGGACTTTCACTTTATTTAACTGCTTCAGGTGATTTATATTTCTTCTTTAACGTGGTTTGTTTCTGAAGGTCCCCAGCCTCCAGAATGTGAAATATATATATATATATGCGTGTGTGTCTACACACACACACACACACACACACACACACACGTGATAATATATAATACCCTAGCAGATTGGATATGGAGGTTTGTAGATGACCAGTGTATTGTGCTCAGTTTAGACTAATTTTCTTTAAGTGTTTAGGCTCTATAGCACCAACATACAAATGTCACTTGTCTATACACATATTTAGCTAAATTAGTAAAACTAACAAGCGATTTTCTTTAGGTTATTACCACAAAAAAGGATACGGGGTGGGGTGCCTATGTGGCTCAGCTCGTTGAGCATCTGACTCTTGATCTCAGCTCAGGTCTTGATCTCAGGGTGGTGAGTTCAAGCTCTGTCCAGCATGGAGCCCACTTTAAAAAAAACAAAAAAGATATGAGGTGAGTGAGGGCAATTATATGGGTTGAATTTCTGATACTATTTGGTCATAATTTAACTTTGGTTATTTTGTGTACGTGTGTGTGTTGGATGTCATCTAAATGCTTCCTGTTCCCTGTGCCTTGGAAATATGAATTTGGTATGTGTGAAGTATGAAGTATGAATTTGGAATTGTGATATAACTCTGGGGAATTATAGCAGAAGAAATATAAATCATATCAAGCAGTTAAAGTGAAAGTTCTTCTGTGAAAGGACAGTAAATGAAGTAAAGATCCCTTTGGAATGAATTTTTGCAAATGGTCTGATGTAGATGTAGAGGTCTAACATTCCTTTGCGTGTGGAAATCCAATTATCCTGGTATAATTTGTTGAACAGATTATTGTTTCCCCATTGAACAGATTAGCATCCTTTTCAAATATCAACTGCTCATAGATAGATGGGTTATTTCTGGACTCTCAGTTCTATTCTGCTGATCTGTATGTTGGTCCTTATGCCATTACCACATACCCAATTTATTATTGTAGCTTTGTGCCAAATTATGAAATTGGAAAGTTTAAGTTCTCTCACTTTGTTCTTCATTTTCAAGAGTTTTTTTTGTTTGTTTTGTTTTTGTTTTTTTAGAGATTTTATTTATTTGACAGAGTGAGGGAACACAAGCTGGAGGAGTGGGAGAGGGAGAAGCAGGCTTTCCGCCAAGCAGCAAGCCTGATGCGGGGCTTGATCCCAGGGCCCTGGCATGACCTGAGCCAAAGGCAAATGCCTAATGACTGAGCCTCCCAGGCAACCCCTCTTTTTCAAGAGTTTTTGACTATCCTAGTCTCTTTGCAGTTCCATGTGAATTTGAGTCTAACAGTCTTTTCTGCAGAAAAGACTATGGTA
Organism: Mustela nigripes; assembly: GCF_022355385.1. NCBI lineage: Eukaryota > Metazoa > Chordata > Mammalia > Carnivora > Mustelidae > Mustela > Mustela nigripes. The sequence goes on from NC_081566.1 coordinate 11,715,344, forward strand.
GGGCTCACCTTCTTTATTAACAAACTTGACTGACTGTGTTCTAGCTTTCTTTGCTGTTAGTTGTGGCCGCATGACTACTTCTGGTCAGTTGATGTAAGCAGAAGTGATGTGTGTTATTTATCAGAAGTTTTATGAAAAGAGGGGGGCTTCCCCCACCTTATTCCCTCCTGCTGCACAGAACATGTGATGTCTTCAGAGCTTGGACCATGAGGATTGGGCATGAGAACCATGCTTGCTCCAAGGATGGCATAGCAGTGAACTGAAAACATCCTGGATTCCTGACATCTTTGTCAAGCTCCCTTACCAGCCTTGGACTTTTTAGCTTCAGACTTACTTTACTTGAAAAAGAAATACATTTTTATTTTGTTTGAGCTATGTTTTGAGTTTTCTGTTAGGTAGAGCTGAACTGAATCTTAGCTTACATACTTTTCCTCCTATATTAATTTGTTATGTCTTCTTTGTGTGCTGTGTGTGAAGGGAGTAAGGAAGAGAATATATTGCCAGAATTGCTGGGACTGTGACTAATTTAAAATTTTGTACTGTATATATATCTTTAGCGAATTTAACTGTTGGAATTATTTTTCCTTAATATGTAATATTAAAATATTGGCCCATAGTAAGTCTTCAATAGATATTAGTTATCATTGTCACCAACACTATATAATTTTTTTAAAAGATTTTTATTTATTTATTTGAGAGAGAGAGATAAAGTGAGAGCACGAGGGTGAGTCAGAGGGAGAAGCAGATTCCCTGTCGAGCAGGGAGCCTGACCTGGGACTTGTTCTTGGGATTCCAGGATCATGACCTTGAACCGAAAGCAGTTGTTTAACCCACTGAGCCACCAAGGCACCCCAATATCGTATAATTTTAGTCTGTTTTTCTATATTGTAGAATTTTCTTTTATTATTATTATTTTTTTATTATGTTCTGTTAGGCGCCATATAATACCTCATTTGTTTTTCATGTAGTGTTCATAATATTCATAACACCCAGTCTATTTTGTATAATTTTCATGATTCCCATTTTCCAAGTCTGCTTAATATTTCACTAAATAGATACACAGTTATTTATTGGCCATTACAATGTTTTTTCAATACTTAAGCTATTTCCAATTTTCTTTTGCTATTATAAATAATGCTGTTATAGACTGATCTGTGTATAAATGTGATTTTATTATAAGCTAGGGTCATTTTTCAAAGCAGCTTTTACAATGAACTAGTGATGAAAATGTGAAATAGGTCTTTCTAAAAAATGACTTCATCATAATCTTGCATATCAATCTGATGGCTATTGGGGATGCAGACTTCTTTCACAATAAATCATATTAGTCACAGGTTGTATGAACTGTGCTGATAGAATATTCATTTTAAGTTCTGTGAGCTGGAGGATTCAGCTTGGTTGACTTCCCTTTTTGTGACAATTTTTAGAAATTGTAAACAATAAGGATTAAAAGGTGATTGAAAAATACCAGTTTCAGGGGCGCCTGGGTGGCTCAGTGGGTTAAGCCGCTGCCTTCAGCTCAGGTCATGATCTCAGGGTCCTGGGATCGAGTCCCACATCGGGCTCTCTGCTCAGCAGGGGGCCTGCTTCCCTTCCTCTCTCTGTGATCTCTTCCCTTCCTCTCTCCTACTGTGATCTCTCTCTGTCAAATAAATAAATAAAATCTTTAAAAAAAAAAAATACCAGTTTCAAAAAATATATATCATAGTCCCTAATTTATAACACATATTTTTAAATTATGTATGTTTGTCCTTGTTTGATTAAGATATTAACTTCCCTACCAGAGCAGGGACTATGTCTGTTTTGCTTATCACTTCATTCCTAATATCTAGCACAAGTCCTTGGTGTATTGTAGTTACTTAGATGTTTATTTGATAAAGGAAAGAATTGGTGAATGCACAATGGAATAGATAGGCAATAAAATAAAAATTATTTTAATACAGTCAAATCTCAACATTGTCATGAAGAGAAAACTTCTGGAACTCCTACTTTAAAGCAATTTTGTAGAAATCAGGAAAGAAATAGAATTTGACGAAGAGGGTAATCTAAATAGCAAAATGTTTAAGTCTATAGACTTTTGGTTTTGTTTGAATGATAGTGACATCCATGTAGAATGTTTAGGAGGGAGAAATATGGACCAGAGGTCAAAAAGTGTTCATTAGTGATGACAGTAATAAATCCAAACAGTTATGGAATGCTTGCTTCATGCTGGATAATTGTATTGGTTGTGGAAGGTAGAAAGAACTATCATCATAATAACATTAAAATGTTTTTAACTCCCATAATCCTCTCTGTAAGTCCAGTTTTAACAAATTTAGAATTTTGATTTTAGTTTTCAGTGGCAAGTAGTAAGATTATGACCAAATTATCCTAAAATCTTTTGAATTTTCACTGTATCTTCTAGGTAATAGGAGATTTGAATTCAGTGAGTTTTATTGGTGATTCATTTGCTATCAAAAATATTTTCAAAATTCTTGTTTTACTGCCATTCTGTCAAGAATAATTGGAATAGTATCATAATGTTACCTATTTCACTTTTATGTCCTTTAGGATAAAAATGTGGAAACACTTTTGTATCTATAAAAATAGAGATTATATTTAGTGATATGTAGCTATCATTTGAAATTTGAAACATTATCTTAGACTTTTTATTTCTTCTTTTAAACAGTGATATTTTCAAAACTACTTTAGCAGGCCCATTATACACCTCAGGCCTTTTGGTTACTTTTAAGCTGTCTTTCCTTTAAAATGAACTTGAAATGAACTTGAAAGGAATTTTGTGAACCTTTGTACTTTATTTCTTGAATTTATGATTCTGTAGCAGAAACAGGTCAGATTTCTAATGGTACAAGTCCTGATTTTAGTGGTTGGAGTAAAAAGAAACAATTTAAATGCCAGTACAATAATAAGAAAAGGTTGTTGATTAAGCAGCAAAAATGGGGGGTAGTTGATGATGTACTTTTGACTATACATAACTGAAAACCCAATGCAAACTCATTTAAATAATAAGGAATATCTTAGCGAAACTATGAAGAGTAGAGGTAGGGTAAGCTTCTTCGGTTTGGTGGCTCAACAGTGTTATCAAACATCCAGGTTCTTGTAGTCTCCCTGCTGCCATGATGTAGTCTTCTCTTAACGCCTGTTTTCTCCAAGGTTGTGGGATGGCACTGGAACAACATCCTTGTTCGTGGAAGAGAGATAAAGAGAGAGATATGGCTTTCTGTAGCCTTTTCAAGATGAACAAGACTTTACCTTTCACAGAAATACCCAGAAAGTCTCCTCTCCAGTCTTGATGGTCGGAATTAGGTCTTATGTCTATTCTTGAACTAGTCGTTGCATTGATGGGATTATTAAGGTATTTGTGGGCTGTGTGAGGGAAGTTTAAATAATAATTGGATTCTCTTGGGGCGCCTGGGTGGCTCAGTGGGTTGAGCTGCTGCCTTCGGCTCAGGTCATGATCTCAGGGTCCTGGGATCGAGTCCCGCATCGGGCTCTCTGCTCTGCAGGGAGCCTGCTTCCTCCTCTCTCTCTCTCTGCCTGCCTGTCTGCCTGCTTGTGATCTCTGTCTGTCGGATAAATAAATAAAATCTTTAAAAAAAAATAATAATTGGATTCTCTTTAGGAAGAGGGAATGGATTCCGGGTAAGCTATAAACAGTCTCTACTACATTTGGCTTTGTATTTTGCAATTTATTCATAGCATTTTCTTTAGGGATTATTAATGCTACAGTAAAGTTTTATGGTGTTCTTTTCCTTTTCCCTGACCAACTCAGAGTATGCCTTCTCTAATGTGTGGTTTTGATTTAATGATTCTGAGTCAGTGTTATTGTGTGGAAGAGAGAAAAGGATGCACTATAGATATCTGTCATTAAATTTTAATTTTAAAATTGCAGACAGTCATTAAAATAATAGTTTTCCAAGCCTTGTCATCTTCTGCTGACTTACCCTCTCTGAGTACCTATAAAATTTGTTTATGGTGCTCGTTTGGCAGCCAGTATGAATTATCTTGGATTATTAATTATCTTTTTATATATGTTACCCCAAGGATCATCTCTTACTGTGTCTTTAACACAAATTTCAGTGTGTATTTTTTGCTACTGATGTCTGCAGAAGGTGTGGTTAGGAGGTCTGTTTAAAATCAATTCAATGAATATTTATTGTGTATAATAAATATTATATGTATAATGGAGTGTGGGAATTATGTGTATAATGGAGTGTGGGAACAATAAAGATGAACAGCATGTGGTTCCTGACCTTGAAGAATGAAGGAGCATGTAAGTGCATTAGAGGAGGTGAGAGAGAGAGATTGCTTTTGGTAAGGAGAGGGGGGAATGGAGAAGGGTCAGTCATGGAGGTGACATTGGAGCTGACTTTAAGGGGTGTTTTGTGAATTAGAGATAGGAGGAGGGCATTGTAGATGGCAGAGAGGAACAGTGCAATGAAGAGTACAAGAGAAGGGAGGCAGGAAATCTCAAAGGCATGTGCTTGGAGCAGAGTGATGGAATAGTGGGAAATAAATTGGAATGGTGAGTTGGGGCCATTTCAGAAGGCTTATTACGTAAGTTGAATTTGACTCTGGACAGTAGAAAGCCATTGAATATATGTTTGTTTTTAAAGCAAGGAGGCTTGGAAATTGCTGTCTACCAGAACATAAGTAGCCTTAAGATTTGTAGTCTTTTGTTCCAATAGAATGTTTTTGGAATATACTAATTAATTCATATAAACAGATGTTTACTGCATACCTCTTACATGGTGGGTACCAATTTCTGGAGATACAACAATGACCAGGACAGGCAGGGTTTCTGCTATCATGGAGCTTACATCATAATTTGGGGTGGGGGTTAGTCAGGAAATAAACATGAAAATAAATAGGATTATTTTAGACATGAGTAAGAGCTATAAAGAAAATAAAAGTGTGCCAGGACAGAGTGTTGTGGGTGGTAATTTAGATTGGTTTTAGATTGGTTGGTCATCAGACAGGGCTCATGTTTTTGGCCTGGGCAGCAGATGAGTAACAGCAGCCTAATATTTATTGAGTATTTACAGTGTGCCAGGCACTGTCTAAGCAATTTTTGTGGATTATCTTACTTAATCATCACCAACCTTGCAAGCAGGCCTTTCTAAGAATAGCAGCCTTAGGCCTCTGATGCTACCTTTTTCCCGCACAATATGACACCGTAATATTGGGTGGGAGAGTGACCATCGGGGAGAGTTTATTGAGATTGTCAGAATATTGTGTTCCTATGATATGCGTGGTGATGGAATTTAATTAGCTAGTATGTTTGTGATTTTTTTCTCTCTCTAACTGCATCCAGCTGCCCAGTCGCAGGTAGAATTGCAGTTTTAACCAGGGTGTGCCAAAATAATTTGACTTGTGCAAAAATGGAGTTGCTCTTTTTTCACTCCGGTCTGAGACAGACACCGTGATTTCTTGGATTTGATTCTCAGTTGGTAATCTCATGGTATGTTCTAAATGATTCTGTCCCTAATGATAGGAGCATGCAAGACTCACAAAAGGTAGAATTTGCATGGAATAACCCGGCTATCCTCAAGAAAAGCAAACCACCAGATCCTGACAGCTTTTCTTTGTGATTTTTTTCGGGATCCTTCTACCTGGTTTGGTTATTTCAGGGCCGGAGGGTGGAGTTTGACTCTGTTACTTCAGGGAGAGGTAAATGGAACCAAGAATGCAGATTTTGGTTTGCTTTTTGTAGATTTATGTGGTTATTGAAGAGTTATTTGTCAAGTCCTCAGAAGATGTGGTTCTTAAGATAGGGTATACATCCAAGTTTCTTACTCATTTACCACTCTTCCTGCATTAAAAAATACTAGAAAATGTATGGAAGAGCCAACTAGCAAGATTCTATTTGTGATGAAAATGTTTGTGCTACAGGTTTGTGCTATCTACTTTCAAAATGCTTTACTACATTGCTTTACATAACTAATGAACAACCCAAAAACTATTTCTTTCTTCTATAACAGGAAATTGATGTATAGAAATTAATGCCTTCTTTTGCCATATTAGCTATGATGATACAGTTTGATGGGAATTCAACAGTACATTTTAGTATTTTGTAACTAAAATTATAAAGACTTTTATTTCCTACAAAAATTACTGATTTACTTTTTTGCATTTTATTCTCCTTGAAATGAAAAGCTAAAGTATTTTTTTTTTTTTTTGGCATGGCTTTTTCACAATATGTGTGAACATCTCCAGACATTATAATTCAGTTAACTCAGGTTGGAGACCAGGGTATGTGAATCTTAAAAATGCTTCCCTGTTGATTCTCACTGATTTATTTATTTATCCCCCCCCCCCCCCCCCCGCCCCGCCGCCACTTCCCTGTTGATTCTAATGTCACTTCTGATTAAGAGACCTGGTTCCAAACTGGAGAATGTCTGCTTAATCCTGATAAGTTTTGGGCCCTCCATTAATAAATCTGTGTAGGCATTTTGTTTTTCTTATACAAGAATCAGAAGAATTTGTCCTTTTGGGCCATGTGCCTGGCTGGGAGGACTGGAGAGGACTGTTTGGACCATGTTTCTCCACCTAGAGTCATATGCCAGAGAATCTTTTTGTTGGCCTAAAACTAAATGGATTTTTAAAGGTTGGGAGAGCTTCGATTTTTAACGAGAAACTCAACTAGTTATTGCTCTAAAGTTTAGGCCTTGGGGACTTAGTATTTCTTTGGGAAAGATTGAGAAAACTAGAACACGATCTTCAGTGCTGTTAAGTTTTGGCATTCACTCTCTTGGATGTGATGGTGAGTAGAAGGATTGATAATTCCCTGTTGAACCTCAGATTTGAAGTTACATACTTCCCGTGTGGTTGGCTGGGAAACTGACACCCAGTACTTGTAACATTTTCTCTGTGATATTCTAAATTTCAAATTAATTAATTGCAAATAAATTTCCAGATTATGACAAGTTCATAAGTTGTAAACTGTTTGAACTTTGGTTTTTTATTTCAAGGAGAATAAAATGCAGAAAAGTAAATTAGTAATTTTTGTAGGAAATAAAAGTCTTTATAATTTTAGTTACAAAATACTAAAATGTACTGTTAAATTACCATCAAACTGTATCATCATAGCTAATAGGGCAAAAGAAGGCATTAATTTCTATACATTAATTTCCCATTATAGAAGGAAGAAATAGTTTTTGGGTTGTTCATTAGTTATGTAAAGCAATGTAGTAAAACATTTTGAAAGTAGATAGCACAAACCTGTAGCACAAACATTTTCATCACAAATAGAATCTTGCTAGTTGGTTCTTCCATACATTTTCTAGTATTTTTTAACACAGAAGAGTGGTAAATGAGTAAGATAAAACTTGTATAAGCTATTATTACATATTGTAGTAAAGTGTTTCACAGTGATTTATGAAACCTCATTTTTATGGTGGGTTAAATACTTCTTGCTCACTTATATTTCTCTTGTTTATGTGTGTATAGAAACCCTATATAAAATTTTTCTATATCATTTAATATCAACAGATTTACAACTGTTTGCTCATTAAAAAAAGTCATGGAACCAATTTATATGCATCTTTTCAGGACGTTACTCTTGCATTAGTATGTGGGTCATGCTGCTTAGACACTCTCATTCTGCCAGTAAAATAGAATAACGGAAATTTTTCTTTAATTTGCAGGAAAGATTAAGTTAGTGGGTAGGATTTTTCTCAATTTAAAGTTTTCCTCTTGTGACTTTAAACATAGGTATTTATTTTTAAAAGTTGAAATAAAAGAATACGTAACAGAATTTACCTTTATTATCATGTTTATATGTACAGTTTAGGGTCATCAAGTGCACTCATGTTGTTATGCAGACATCTCTGCCATCTGTTCCCAGAGCTTTTTCCATCTTCCCAAGCTCCAACTGTTCCCATAAAAATAACTCCCACCCCGTGGCACCTGGCAACCACCATTCTGTCTCAGAGTTTCACTCTTCTAAATCCCCCCTAGGAGTGGAATCCTACTACGTGTCCTTTTTTGACCAGCTGAGTTCACTGGCTCTGTGCTTGAATAAATGCAAGAACCATTAGCAAAAAGTGAAGTGGTGTTCTGCCTTTCTGCTGTTTGCATTTTACCTGCTCCTAAGCAAACAGTATTATTATTGTATTTTTTATTCTTTTAATTATTTTTATTAACATATAATGTATTATTTGCCCCAGGGGTACAGGTCTGTAAATCATCAGGCTTACACATTTCAGAGCACTCACCATAGCACATACCCTCCCCAGTGTCCATAACCCAACCCCCTTCTCCACACCACTACCACCCCCCAGCAACCCTCATTTTGTTTTGTGAGATTAAGAGTTTTTTATGGTTTGTCTCCCTCCTGATCCCATCTTGTTTCATTTTTTCTTTCCCTACCCTCCAAAGCCCCCACTCTGCCTCTCAAGTTCCCTGTATCAGGGAGATCATATGATAATTGTCTTTCTCTGACTGACTTATTTCACTCAGCATAATACCCTCTAGTTCTATCCAAGTTGTTGCAAATGGCAAGATTTCATTTCTTTTGATGGCTGCATAGTATTCCATTGCATATATATATCACGTTTTCTTTATCCATTCTTCTCTTGATGGACATCTAGATTCTTTCCATAGTTTGGCTATTGTGGACATTGCTGCTATAAACATTTGGGTGCACGTGCCCCTTCGGATCACTGCGTCTGTATCTTTAGGGTAAATACCCAGTAGTGCAGTTGCTGGGTTGTAGGGTAGCTCTATTTTCAACTTTTTGAGGAAACTCCATGATGTTTTCCAGAGTGGCTGCACCAGCTTGCATTCCCACCAACAGTGTAGGAGGGTTCTCCTTTCTCCACATCCTCTCTAACATCTGTCTTTCCCTGACTTGTTAATTTTAGCCATTCTGACTGGTGTAAGGTGGTCTCTCACTGTGGTTTTGATTTGTGTTTGCCTGTAATGTTGAGTGCTGTTGAGCACTCTTTCACGTGTTGGCCATCTGGATGTCTTCTTTGCAGAATGCCTCTTCATGTCCTCTGCCCATTTCTTGATTGGATTTTTTGTTCTTTAGGAGTTGAGTTTGATAAGTTCTTTATAGATTTTGGATACTAGCCCTTTATCTGATATGTAGTATTACTATTTTTTTAAAAAAGATTTTATTTATTTATTTGACACAGAAAGATCACAAGTAGGCAAAGAGGCAGGCAGAGGGGGTGGGGGGAAGCAAGTTCCCCGCTGAGCAGAGAGCCCAATGCGGGGCTCAATCCCAGGACCCTGAGACCATGACCTAAGCTGAGGGCAGACGCTTAACCCTCTGAGCCACCCAGGCGCCACTGTAGTATTACTATTTTTAAATACTTTATTTTTTTTTACCATTTATTATTTGTATTTTTAAAATAACTATATTAAGCAAAATGTTTGATCACTGCAAATAGTAACAGAGAACAGGATTGTATTTGAGAAATTCTGTTGCCTTTTCTGCTGAGTTCCTATCAAAATTTTCATATCGCACATGTGTAGTAATAGCTATGTAAACACTGGAAGTGATTCTGCTGGTTTCTATACAGATATTTTGGGGTGTTATGTAAACAGCTGTTTAATTTTAGTTTAAGCTTCTAAGAAGTGTGGCATAGGAGTCATAAAAATAGTCATTTTCAGGAAATCGCTATTCTCACCCTAAGAATATTAATATTGCATTCCTAGGCAATATTTACTCACTCACTTTTAATTTTTCCTTTAATCATTATAACTCTTTCTTACTGACTGCTTTGGTTTTATCTAGAACCAGGTGGGTTTTCTCACTCTCCTTTTTATATTAAGGGACATGTTGTGCCCAGGGTGATTTCTGAGTTCATGGTAGGACCAGAGCAGAAATTCAGGTCTCCTGAGATTCTGGGCAGTGTTGGGTCCCACTCTTGTTCCCTGCCTCAGGCTTTGTTCTCAAACTCTTAGTTCTCTGAGTTGGAGAATTTGTGAAAGCTTTAAATCTGAGTGGTGGGTAGAGGTGCTGAGAGGCGAAATTGCTGCCTTTGTGCTCAAGGCAAGGCCTCCGGGTCCCACTACCCCTAGCTTAGTGCAGACACAGGGTACTTGCCACCAGCTGGAGGTGAGCAAGAAGGCTGCTTCTCAGGGGCTCAGGTCTACTGGGCCTTATAATCCAGCTCTTACCCGCAATCACAGAGGCTGGGACCAGCTTGTGGTCCTTGGCTGGCTGACTGCCTCTGTCCCACAGTTTGGGGAGCAGCCTGGTGGTGTCTTCAAGAGCTATGTTCTGAGAAGTTGTGGAGGTCCCTAGGCCTGCCTGGGGTGGGAAGTAGAGACAAAAAGGGAAGCTGAGGGACTCTGAACCCAGCTCCCCCTACCTGGTTCTGGGTAAAACCAGAGCAGCCAGTCAGGAAGAAGCATTCAAAGGACTTTTAAAAAATTGAGGAGAGAGGATGGAAGAGCGTAAGGGACCGTCATTTCATCTGGTCCCTTGAATTCAGCTAGATATCTGTCAGATCATTCTGAGCACCTGTGAACTCAACCTGAGAGCTAAGGAAAGAATTGCTGCAATTCTACAAATAGGAAAGTGACTGCTTTTTGGAAAGACTTTTTAAAAATTAAAAAAAAAAATAATAATTTTTTTAAAACTGTAGCATTAAAGGGGTTTTGATAGGACACTAGACTGACTTTACTAGTTTCACTTGGCTTAGATTCTTCTGAGCTCAGCATTCCTCACACAAGTGCCATGCTATTGGAGGGTACAGAGGCCTGGAATTTGGGAGAGAGTGGTGGGTAGGAAAGCAGCAGACTGGGCACTGTATCTGGATTTTGGGAGAGGCCCTATACAGCTGCTGATGGAGCCTTGACCACAGGGAGCAAGTCTGTCTCTGGGACCCCAGAGGCAGTTCTGCCTGGACAGACAGCTCCAACACCCTGAATCACACTGTGCTGTGCTCCCTGGCTGGCAAGCTCACCTTAGTGTGAGGAGAAGAGGGACAGGGCTAAGAGCATGATCTCTGTTTCCAGCCAAGAGAGTCCCTTCTCACAGACTGCAGCTGATCTCCATTAGAAAACAGATTCTCCAGGGTGGAGTCCATTTTTAAGGGAACATCACTCACTTACACCCAAGAATTAATATCAGATTAACATTTTTGTTAAAATAAAAATGATCAGTTTCACTTTTTAAAGGCATCTGTTGACATCTTGACACTCCAGGTTCTGGTAATCTAGTTTAGTAGTCTTCCACCAGGAATTTGTACCCAGGGTGCATGAAGACTTCCTAGGGGGTATGTGGGTGCATTCGGTTTCATGGGGACCCCATTCCAAATCCTCAACTTCCCTTAAGTATTCTCTTTTAAAATCCATCTGTTTGAGAACACTGCAGTCTGCTGATTTTCTTTTTTCACTCCCATTTCAGAATTGCCCATCTCCTGCTTTATAAAGGCATACTCCTTACCTGTCTTGAATTTTGCTGTGCTGCCTTGCTTTGATTGTGAAAATCTCCTGGGTGCAAAACGAAAGAGACTGTTTGAGAATGCATGGCTCCTTAGGGAGGGCAAAACAAAAAGAGCTTCTAAAAACGTGGGTGCTTTGTTTCATTAGTTTATAAACTAGTGGCAAAGTTCTGTCATCCGTCATCTTTCTCAGAACTCTGAAACAATATGTTGATACTGGGTTATGTAATGACACATTCCTTTGAAGTAAAAATTAGAGTCCTACTTTTTTAACAGAAAATAAGTCTTATTTTTGCTGATTGGTTTGATAGTGAGGACTGGCTTTGCCAGGTGGATTATACTGTGGACATATCCCATAAATTTTTCATAAGTTTAAGTTTTTGTTGGAATATTCTTTAGAGCATATATGCAATGTGAAATACATTGCAATTTACATCATTTGCAACCATTAAATCTATAATTAAATATTTGAGCTGTGATTTAAAATTGTCAAGGGAATACATTGGTATTTCAAAACCTCTGCAGAGACAGTATGTGAACAAAAATATTTCATGATCACTGTCAGAGTGTCATAGAAAAAGGCTGGGTTTTAGAGTCACTCTGTGTGGCCCAGCTTTGAATCCTATCCCTGGGAATATGGGCTTTAGAAGTTGACTTAAAACCCATTTAAGGGGGCACCTGGGTGGCTCAGTCGTGAAGTGTCTGCTTTGGTTCAGGTCATGATCCCAGGATCCTGGGATCGAGTCCCTCATTGGGCTCCCTGCTCAGCGGGAAGCCTGCTTCTCCCTCTTCCGCTTCTCCTGCTTGTGTTCCCTCTCTCACTGTCAAATAAATAAATAAAATCTTTAAAACAATAATAACAACCCATGTAAGGGTTTTATCTGGTATATTTATTCCTAGTTTTCTAAGAGGTCTAAAGCTTTTTTGGTTATTTTAATATGAATCAGTGACAAATTTAATAATTTTGTTGTTTAATATAATTGGATTGCGTTTTATCATTTTTTTTTGCATTTCATAGAGATAATCGTATGATTTTTTAAATCTTTATTTCATTAATGTGGTGATTAACATAGACATTTGGATATTGAGTCAATCTTGCATTCCTGGATTAAACTTAGTTTTGATGTATAACATATTTCTGAATTTGACTTACTAGTGCTTTGATTATAACTTTTTTGCATTGTGTACACAAGGGAGATTAGCCTATAGTTTTATTTTTCTATAATGTGTATAAGGTTTTGGTATCAAGATGATGCTGGCTTCATAAAACAAGTTGAAAAGCATTACCTCATGTAATGTTGGTGTCATTTCTGCTTCAGGTGTTTGAAAGTTTGGCAGAATTCAGTGATCTATTTCGTCTGGGGTTTCTCTCTGGAAAGATTTTTAAGTAGGAGTTAAATTTCTTTATTAAATATAGAATTCAAGTTTTCTATTCTTGTGAGAAGTGAGTTTTCCTAGGAATTTGCCCATTTATCTTACTTTTAAAATTTCTTTGATAAATTTGCTCAAATAATGATCTTCAGTTTAGTCTCTTAAGACCAGTAACTGTATACATTTTTTAATTTCTAATATTGCTTATTTATATCTTCTCTTTTCCTGATCTCTTTTTAGAGATGTGTCAGTCTTGAGAAGGAACCAATATTTTGTAATGTTGATTATATCTATTTCTGTTTTATTAATACCTACTCTCATCTATATTATTTTCTGTTTTATTAATACCTACTCTCATCTATATTATTTTCTTTCATTTACTTATATTCTTTTTTCCATCTTTTTTTTTTTTAAGATTTTATTTATTTATTTGACAGAGAGAGAGATCACAAATAGGCAGAGAGACAGACAGAGAGAGAGATGAGGAGAAGCAGGCTCCCTGCTGAGCAGAGAGCCCAATGCGGGACTCGATCCCAGGCCCCTGGGATCATGACCTGAGCTGAAGGCAGAGGCTTAACCCACTGAGCCACCCAGGTGCCCCTTTTTTCCATCTTTTAAAGTTCTGTGACTAACTCATTAATTCTTATCATTTTCTTTTCTAATATGAGTTTTAAGGCTTTAGATTTCTACTTGCTACTATGGTTATATCCTACATGTTTTGTATGTTGTCTTTTGATTATTGTTTCCTTTTAATTGTTTTCTAATTTTCTGTTTTCTTTATACTGTGAGTTGTTTAGGGATATGTTTTTTTTTTTTTTTTTAATTTTTATTTGTTTGAGAAAGAGAGAAGGAGAGCACAAGCAGGGTGGAGTGGCAGGCAGAGGGAGAAGCAGGCTCCCTGCCAAGCCACGATCCTGATGCAGGACTTGATCCCAGGACTCTGGGATCATGACCTGAGTGGAAGGCAGGTGCTTAACCAACTGAGTCACCCACACATCTCAGGGGTATGTTTTAATTTCCAAATGCCTTTTTTAAAAAAGTCATTATTTTTAAAAAATTCCCAAGTTTTTGTATTTGTATCATGGCCCAGTGTTCAATATATATAAAAGTTGCATATGTTTTTCAAAACAATGTTTCTTCTGTAGTTGTGTTGTATCTGTGTCCACTAGACTCATCCTGTTATTTAGATTGTTTAGGTTTTTGTCTGCTTCAGCTATTAATTACTGAGAATGTTTATTAGTTGCCTGTCTTGATGGCACATTTGCCAGTTTTTCCATGTAACTTTATCACTTTTTGCCCATTATATATTTTGGGCTAGATTAATTAAGTACATAAAGTATATAAAGTTTGGAATTATTACTTCTTCCTGATGAATTGCAACTTTTATGCAGTGAAGGAAGGTTTTGCCATAATGGGATTTTTTGCCCCTAGTGTGAGATCTTTTTGTATTTTAACTGTAGTGTGTAGGCCATTTACATTTATTGTAAATACAGATTTGTTTGGATTTACTTCTACCATATTTTCTCTCCTTTTTAAAAACAAAACTTTAAAAATACTTATTTTTCCGTAAGTATATTTTCCTGAATCATTTTCCCCTCTACTTGTTTGAATGACATACATTCCATTTCTCTTCCTTCAGAGGTACCCAGTTGAAACTTACACGAGTAAGTTATCAAAATGTAAAGTTAATCATCGTCTCTTATGCCTCTCTCAAAGATTCTCTCCTGTGATTCCTAGTCTCTATTTCTTTTAAGGAGAGACAGACTCTGATTGGGATAGCTTGGATCAGGTGTCTCCTTCCAAATCATAGCTATTGTAAGGTGTGGGAGAGAGGGAGAATTTTAGTAGAGATATTGTCCCTGGGTTCCTCTCTTATCTCTTTCATACCTCCTTTCCGTTTCTTGCACCATACATTATTGACTTTTATCACCATATTCAGGAGATATCTAGTACAAAATTGCACCAAACCCAAATGTGTATAATTCCAAAGGCTTTCAGTAAGACTTCCACAAATCCAGAGGCATGTGTGTGTCTGTGTGTGGGGGGGTCTCTTCCTCTGACCCTTCCTTCTCCTTATTCTTTCTTTCCCCTTCCTCTCTACTTCACTTCCCCCTTCTGTTTTGTATATGTGAATATTTGAAATCTATCAAAGCAAGTCCTCCCCACCCTAACTGGTCATGTCTCCATGGCTATGCTGTTTCAGAAGCCTTGGGTTATGTATGTCTCTTTCCTTGTTAGTGTTCACCTGGTTGAGAATTCCTAGGAAACTTTGAATGGGTTACCAATGTTCCATGGTTATAATGGACTATGACCTAATAGTCAGTGGAGGTTCAGGACCACGGACAGATGTATATGATCCACCTGTCTGTCTCACACCCAAATGTTTTGGCAGGATAAGACGTTCTGTGGAAGTCACCACTGCTCATCATTATTTTCATTTCAAGTTGAACTCTTTCCCATTTTAATCAGTCATCTTACAGCCAGGTCTTGCCATTTTGACATTTTCCTCTCCTCTGCCTATAAAATACTTAACACTATCTTTCCGTTAATATATAAATTAGTATCTGTGAAGAAATGAGAGATAGGTCAAGATATTAATCCCAACATTTACACAACTATTTGGTTATAGTCTGATTTGGAACTCAGGTCTTTCTGAATGTGAAGACAGAGCTCTAAATTACTTGGTATACTTGATTTAAGGCTTTTTGAATGTGTATTTTAAATCAATTTGTTCTTACTCTGAAAAATTATTTACCCATTTGTCCAGTTTTCTATTATAATGTCCTCTCTCTATTCCTTTTCTTACTGCATTGCAAGAGCTCTTTGAATTTTAAGGATGGCAGCCCTTTAACAATCATATTTATAGATATTTTCCTGATTTGTATTTTATCTTTCTTTTAAATTTAAATGAGTATTTATAGAGATATATGATTAATGAAGATATTATGTAGTCGAATTTATGAGGTCCTGTCTCAACCTTATATGTGCTGCTGAAGTGAGCACAGTCTGTACCTTATAGAATTGATCAAATCAAGTATACTAATGTATTCACAAATCTTACTGATTTAGAAGAGGCACAGTAGATGAACTAGAATGCTAGTTTGGCAATTTACAGTAAATACTATATCAAACATGAGTCATCTATGTCAGCCCCACCAGTGCTTTTTTTTGTTCCCCTTTGAAAAAAATTTATCAGAAGTTTACTTAAATGGGATTGGAATCAGGATTAGTTACTCTAATGGATTTAAGTTCTGGTAGTCCATGTTAGGAATGACATGTCAAGTAGATTAATATTTTGTTCATTTGTCAACACCCTGTCTACTGTGGGGGAAAAAAAATCAACCTATCCATAGGTTTCTCACAGGTATTCTCTCTTGATCAGTGTCTTCCTCCTGGAAACATTTTTTCTTTTTCTTTCTTTTTAAAAAATATTTTATTTACTCATTTGACAGAGAGCACAAGTAGGCAGAGAGGCAGGCAGAGAGAGAGAGGAGGAAGCAGGCTCCCTGCCAAGCAGAGAGCCTGATGCGGGGCTTGATCCCAGGACCCTGGGACCATGACCTGCGCTGAAGGCAGAGGCTTTAACCCACTGAGCCACCCAGGTGCCCTCTGGAAACATTTTTCTTTAGCAATTCTTTACCATCAGATCTTGCTCTGAATTAGCAAATAGTTAAATATTTAAAAAAATTTACATGTTGTGTATGAACATGTTTATTTAAATTGTTCAAATGCTACAGAAGTATAAGTAAAATGTACTGAGCCTTTTTATATGCCAGTTATCCTGCTAAGTATTTAGTTTTCTTATTTGATTATAAAACAACCTATTGAGGTACTCAGATACTTGTACACCAATGTT
The DNA here is from genome assembly GCF_022355385.1 of Mustela nigripes. Lineage (NCBI taxonomy): Eukaryota > Metazoa > Chordata > Mammalia > Carnivora > Mustelidae > Mustela > Mustela nigripes. The sequence continues at coordinate 11,731,973 of NC_081566.1, forward strand.
CATAACAGTGTTATTCACAAAACCTGAAAGTGGAAACAACTCAAGCATTCATTAACTGATGAGTGGATAAAAAGACTGTCTTGTAAGTGTATATTTATAAATTACATATAAGTAATATGTATTATATATAAATGGAATATAATTCAGCCATAAAAAGGAAGAAGTTCTGATACATGTTATAACATGGATGATCCTTGAAAACATGCTAAGTGAATAGGCCAGCAGTAAGCTACATATGCTGTATTCCACTTGTATGAGGCACCTAGAACAGGCGAGTTCATAGAGAAAGAAAGAAGATTATAGGTTTCCAGGGGCTCAGGGAAGAAGGGAAACGGGAAGTTACTGCTTAGTAGTTGCATAGTTTTTGTTTGGGTGGTGAAAAAGTTTTGGAAATAGATAGCAGTGATGGTTCCACAACACTGTGAATGTATTTAATGTTGCTGACATATGCTCAAAAGTGGTTTAAATGGCATATTTTGCTTATATATATTAACCAAACTGAAAAAACAACTCATTATCTTCGGTTCTATTATCTCCATTTTGTAAGTGAAGTTTAGAAAAGATAACTAATATGTGATCTTGTAACTAATAAAATGACCAATCTTAGCCTTGAATCCCGGGTCCATCTGACCTCAGATTCCATATTTTTAATCAATAATTTTAGTCAAATAGCTCTCTGCTTTCAGTAATAAAAGTGAAAGTCCTTCTGTCCTATTCCCTCTTTCCATTCTCTTTCACAGATGTTATTTCTATTTATTACTTGACCTGTGCCCTTTTAGGCCTTTTTCCTGTGCATCTACTTAAATATATATGTTCATTTACAAATGTGTACACTGTTTTTTTAATGTAATTGTGGTAATTTTCTACATATTATTCTGTGACTGCTTTTCTTATTAATATGCCCTAAAGATGTTTCCTGGTTAATTCACATAGGTCTACTGCATTTGTTTTATTGACTGCATAATTTTTGTCCTGTAATTTATGGTATAATTTGATATGATTTCCTTACCTGTTTCTGGATTTTTGTTCTAACATATGGTGTTACAGGACTTGTTCGTGTATCTTTGTGTATTACTCAAGAGTAGATATACAGAAGTGGGTTAAATGGAATGCCCATTGAAAATGGAAAAAAGTTATTGCAATGTTTCTTTCCCCAAAGTGGATACCATATTAAACTCCCAGTAATGGTATATGAACATGCCTGTTTTCCAGGAACAGGGGTATTATTAATCTTTTTTTCCTCCTTCCTATTCCTCAGTCAGTAGTTATTACTCCAATATATAAATCTCTAATTTACTTCCAGGTGTTGGACATTTTTTCACATGGTTTTCTTCTTTTTAATTACCCATTTGTTTACCCTGCTCATTTTTCTAACACTAGTCTTTTTCTTATTATGTAAAAACCCATGTTCTTTGTATTAATTCTTGTTAAATAAGCTTTTGAAGCAAATACGTTTTTTCAGTTTTTTAAAATTAACTTTGTTCACATTAATTTTAACCTTAAATAAGACTTAAGTTTTTATGTGAGTAAATTTAGCACATTTTTTCTTTTATGGCTCTGGCTGTATGACTCTGTTGTCTAGGAGAGTCTGCACTTCAAGATTACAGGAATATGCCAAGTACTTTTTCCCAGCAGTACTACAGTTTTTATAAACATTTATTCCTTCAGTGATGGTGGTATTTTTTGGGTTGTGTGGAGTATGGACTGATTTTTTTTTACCCCCAAGTAGTCTGTCTTTCCCCCACTGATTTAAAATTCCTCTTGAATTTACACTAAATTTTCAGATAATTATGGACCTATTTCTGAGCTTATTTTTGTTTTGTTGGTCCAGGGTTCAGCAGAATCTGACACATTGGACAAATGTGGCTCATGGCCTATTTTTGTACATAAGGATTTATTGGAACATAGACCTGCCCATTTGTTTATATATTGTTTGCTTTCATGATACAAGGGCAGAGTTTTGACGAAGCCTAAAATACTTAACTGTGGCCTCTACAGAAAATTTGCCAACCTCTGTATTATTAATCTGCCACCCTGCCACATTCTTTTATTTATTATAGCTTTGTGTAATGTTTTGATATTGGATAGGAATAAATCCATACCTATCTACTGTCTATGATTTAAAATATTTTCTTGGTTACTTTGCATTTTGTTTTGCTGCTAAACTTTAGAAACTGCTTTTAACCTCAATCAAATATCATTTGGGGATTTCTTTTTCTTTATTTTTAAAATATTTTATTTGACAGGGGGTGGTGGGGAGTACACAAGTAGGCAGAGCAACAAGCAGAGTGAGAGGGAGAAGCAGACTCCTCGCTGAGCAGGGAGCCTGATGTGGAATTCGATCCCAGGACAGTGGGATCATGACCTGAGCTGAAGCAGACAACTAACTGAGCCACCCAGGTGCTCTCGGGAATTTCTTTTTAAGGCATACTTTAAAAAATAAAGATTTTCAAAGATATTAGATATATTTTAATTGTAATTTTGCAGTTTTAAAATATTTGATTAAGTTACTCAGTACTAGCCATGGTGCCTGGCACATTGTAGATGCTCAGTGAATGTGATTTTATGAATTGTCCAGAATTCTTTGTACTTTATCTTTTGCTTCAGACTTCCTGTTAGCTTCATTAACAGATCTCTGTCCTTAGCTGTTAGTGTCTATGTGAATTGCATACACATACATGATAGATGATACAGACCAGGTTTTATGTTTCTAAAATGATTAAGGGCCAGGAAATATTCCTAAAACATTAAAATACCGTTGTAATACTCCATTTTTCCATAGGCCTTTGATTGGTGTCTGATTTAAGTTTTAAGAGACCACTGGGTTCCCAAATTAACTTGATTTTGTAGAAATATATATTCTGTGTATCTCTATGAGTAACTGATTAAAAATGAATTGGAGATCATAGGAATATCATTCATGAATTATTTATGTCATTCAACATTAAATATGAATTCTTGGCTGAAGAAGCTATGTAAACATAGTCTCTTAATTTTCTTAGAGCAAACTTTATTTGATGCATTAGCTTGACTAACTTTTCTTTCCTAAATTTGCAATAGCCATTTTAAGTTTTACTTCTCTTATTATACCTTCCTCAACAACTTCAGGTCAACATTTTCCTGCCCTTTCTGATCTACTAAAGACAGTATGCTAGAGAGTCTGGGTTTGAATCTCAGTTCTTTCATTTATTTGACCAAGGAGCCAGCAAATTCCTCAAAAATTAGTCAAAATATAGTAAAAAGAACAACAACAACAAAGAATACTAAACGAAATAATTTAAATTCTCTTGCTTCTGTTTTGTTTCTGAAATGAAGCTATTGATCACACCTATCCTTATGAGTTACTATGAGGCAGGTTTTATTTTATTTGTTTATTTGTTTATTTACATGTAATGTGTTATTTGCCCCAGGGGTACAGGTCTTGAATCAACAGGCTTACACATTTCGTAGCACTCACCATAGCACATACCCTCCCCAATGTGCATAACTCAGCCACCCTATTCCTACCCCCCACCCCTCCAGCAACCCTCATTTTGTGAGATTAAGAGTCTCCTATGGTTTGTCTCCCTCCTGATCCCATCTTGTTTCATTTTTTCCCCTTCTCTAACCTCCATGACCCGCGCCTCCCACCCTGCCCCGCCTCTCTAATTCTATGAGGCAAGGTTTTAAATAACTTGTCACATAGTAGACTTTTAGTGAGGAGTTATCATTACTATTTTGTGCTGATTTTAAAAAATTATTACTTTGTGCTTTTTTTCAAAAATGTTTTCCCGTAATGTAGTCTGGGTGTCCCAGATCCTTTAAGACTAGGGATAGAGTAAGGATTTTGCCTATACTTATTTTCCTTTTTTCTAATTTAAAGTCTCCATAGAGGAGAGAAGAAGGAGGAATGTAAAATGCTGTTCTTGTTAAATGGAATGAATCTTAACATGATGAATACTATTCTGATGACCTAATTTGGGAGAGGTTAGAAAAGTGCTACAAACATGTATAGTTTCAGTTAATAAATGTAGATGTAATGTTATTGACTAGGGTGGAACTTGACACAGTTTCCACAGAATATTGTCTGTCATAGGATCTAATTGTGTTTCAAATTTGTGCTTAATATTTGTAACACTTAAGGTATGCTTATTAGCTGTAAGTTACTGGGACTCCCAACTAACAATGGGGAAAGCACAAGGACATTGACTGCTAATGTCTTGAGGCAGGCAATCACACAGTTGGTTCTCCAGCTCAACAGTTTCAGAGTTAGATTAGCAGGGCTTTCCGCTCATGGGTGCAGGACAGCTCCTGGAAAAGCACCATCAGTGTAACATCCTAAGTAGATAGGAAGGGAGTGTTTGGGAAAGGGCTTCCTCTTTATTCTTCTTACTTATCAGGGAGAAAAATTTCTCAGAAGTCCTCAGGCCCTTTACCTCATTGGTCACAAGCAGGTTGCACACGGAGACCTGACCAGACTATGGGAAAAGGGGTAAGGGGTGGCTGTGGTGGGCATATATCAGCTATAATTCAGCATCTGGGAAAGAGCATATGGCTACCCCTCCCCACCAAATCTGGAGTCCATTAGTGAGGAAGAATAGTTGTTAAGAGGTAACTAGACTGTTCGTCATGATGCCATAATATTCATTTATTTTACATTGATTTACAGAGTAACAGGTTAAAGTACTGAACAAAACTGATCTATTCTCTTGAATTCATGAGGCTTTTTCTTTTCCTTGTCATTTTCCTTTTCAGTTATGCTGTTGGGATATTATGTAGGCGTTTTCTTGTCGCATGAATGCGCATGATACATCTTAGAATTTAAAGTACCGTCTTCGGATCATCAGATTTTAAAAATACATATGTTTTGAGATCCTTAGAAGAAAGTAGTTTAGCTTAAAAATGTTTTATTCTTGCAATTTTGCCTTAGTATTTCTAGTTTCAGAGAAAAGTAGAATCTGGGGTCCAGAGAGTTAGTACACTTAAGATCCAATAAGTAGTAAGTGGCACTAATTATTCTTTTAGTAACACCAACTAGTAACTCTTGAATTCTTATATAGTCCAGGTACTTAACTTATTATAGATCTTCTACTTATGATGGGGTTACTTCCCACTAAACCCATCCTAATTTGAAAGTATGCTAAGTTGAAAGTGCATTTAATACATCTAATCTGCCGAATATCCTAGCTTAGCCTAGTCTACCTTAGACTTGCTCAGTACACTCACACTAGCCTACATACAGGTGGGCGGAATTCTCTAAGGCTAAGCCTGTGAAAGTGCTGAATATCTGATGTAACTTATCCAATACTGTACTGAAAGTAATTGCAGTGATGGTTGTGGGGCTGACTGGGAGCTGTGGCTGCTTCCCGGCATCTCAGGACAGGATCTTATCAGTAGCCCAGGAAAAGATCCAAAATTCCAAGTATGGTTTCTACTGGGTGTATGTTGCTTTCACACCATTGTAAAGTTGAAAATTGTTAAGTTAAACCATCTTAAGTCGGGGACCCTCTGTACTTAGCATTCGTTGTTGATTGTGTCTCTGTGATTGAGGATTATGAGGTACAGGTGCCTGTGCAGGTGCATAAAGTCTGCCTTTTCAGTCTCACAGGTGCTGAGGGTCAGTCAGACTAACTCCTCAGAGCTTTGATGCCAGAGCCTACATTTTTTTATTTTATTTTTTTTTAAGATTTATTTATTTATTTTAGAGAGCTTGAATAAGCAAGTTGGGGGAGGGAGGGAGAAAGAGAGAGACTCTTTAAGTAGATTCTCTGCTCAGCAGGGAGCCTGATACAGGCTCAATCTAATGACCCTGAGATCATGGCCTGACCTGAAACCAAAACTGGTTCGTTTAACCCACTGAGCTGCCCAGGCGCCCCCCAAAGCCTACACTTTTAACCATTCTATTTTCATATAAATGAAATTCTTCCTTTAGCCTTTCTGTGTAAAAAGTGATATAATCAAAATTGCTAAAAATCTGTACATTAAAGTAGCTGCTTTGTTACTTGCAGTCACTTGCTGTTACGAAAGTCGCATCTATTGTAGGAATGGGAAAATTTTAGATTAATTATTAGGTGAGATGTTTTTAAATCTTTGCAGCATATTTAAATTTTGCCCTATCATTTGAACACCATATTCTGAATTCCTTATTGTTTTTGCAGTGTGTCGTAGAAGGTAGAATTCTTGATGCTGGCTACGGTTAGAGGACGCTCTCAGGATATCCTGTGTCTTGAAAGGCTAATTTTTTTTTTTAAACCTGGTGATATTTTCTTTGATGACATATAATTTGGTTTAAATTTATACTTAATAGTAAATACTGAAATATGTCTATATATGTAATACCCTATATATGTAATACCCTTTCAATTCAAGTTCATGAGATATCTAGTTAATCTTTTGTATGATATTTAAAACTTGAAGTTATATGCTTTTTCTGGGAGGAGTTCATAATCATATACCATATTCTTGAGGAGGTCAGGATTCACGCTGTAACGGTACATCCTCCCATCTTCCCTCTTGCTTTGGAGTTAATGGTTCAGAGTGCTTGTTTTTCTTTTTAAATAAGGTTTGAATACTTAAAAACAGGTATAGAGCAGTAAGTTGGTGATTTAAGTGATGTGATATGCATATGTGACAACATAACATTAAATTTCACTATTTTTATTTCTTAAAGTTTATTTGGTTAATTTCCACAATTAGTTTCCTTATTATTTATATTCTATCTCTTTAATCATTGTTATCCACTTACTTTTATGGTGTTTTCAGATTATACTAATCTCTTGAGTTCCTGGGTACTAATCTGTTTGTTTTGATGGCCAACTTTCCATTATAATGGACTATTTCCTCATCGGTTTTAAAGTTTTAGTTTGTGAGCTCGCTGTTGGATTGGGGTAGATTTTTCTGGGTTGAGTTCTCGTTCCCCTGAGTGCTTTTACTATGTGGGGTAGGGACTAGATTTCATGTTAATTTCTTGGCTAAGGATTCTTTTACCATGTGAGCAGTGTAGACTCCGAACTTAGCTCCTACCCTGGGCTGCCTTCCTGGCCAAGATTCAGAATTTTTGTTGTTTCCTTACATGGAGAAAGGGTCCTGGGTTCTTTAGTCAGGGGTTTCGACTCTAGTTCTCTGCCTCTCTGAGGTCACTAGCAATACCTCATGATTCCTTGTCCATCTAGTAGGACCTGTGTTGAGGGCCAGGATTCCTGTAAGCCTCTTTTTTTTTTTTTTAAATTTAAATTCAGTTAATTAACATATAATGTATTATTTGTTTCAGGGGTACAGGTCTGTGATTTATCAGTCTTATATAACACCCAGCGCTCATTACAACACATACCCTTGCCAGTCTCCGTCACCCAGTTACCCCATCCCTTCATCCCTTCCCCTCTAGCAACCCTCAGTTTGTTTTCTATGATTAAGAGTCTCTTTTGGTTTGTCTTCTTCACTGGTTTCATCTTATTTCATTTTTCCTCTTTTCCCCCATGATCCTCTGCCTTGTTTCTCAAATTCCACATATCAGTGAGATCACATGATAGTTGTCTTTTTCTGGTTGACTTATTTCTAGGTCTTACCCTCTAGTTCCATCTATGTTTTTGCAAATGGCAGGATTTCATTTTTGATTGCTACATAGTATTCCCTTGCACATATATGTGTACGTGTGTGAGTGTGTGTGTGTGTGTATGTACACACCACGTCTTCTTTATCCATTCATCCGTTGATGGACATCTGGGCTCTTTCCATAAAGCTTTTTGCAGGGTTTATTACTGTGTTTAAAATTTTGACTGGAGTTCTCTCTGTAGTTTTGGCTCCTGGAGATTTCTTTCTCTCTCTTCTCTTATTTGAGTTTGAATATGTATATAAAATTTCTTATCATTGTCTATTTTATTCAGCATTTCTGTGTTTTATGTGTGTGTTCTGTGGTTGTATGTGTGTGAATCTATGTTACCTTTACTTATTTACTAAATTGCCAAAACTATATAGACTACTTTGAAATTTCTTTGAATAATAACTCAATTACTAAAAATTGAAAAAAACCCAGTCTGTCAAAGATAGTATTTTAGGTGCTTAAAAGTGAGTAAGAGGGGCGCCTCAGTCTTTTTCATCTTTTTCATATGATTTTCTCCTTTGCCTTTAGCCTCTGCTAAAAAGCTAAGCCTCTGCTTTTGGCTCAGGTCATGATCTTAGGGTCTTGGCTTCAAGCCTGGAGTCAGGCTCTCCGCTCAGCAAGGAGCCTGCTTCCCCTCTGTCTCTGCCTGCTTCTCTGCCTCCTTGTGATCTCTGTCTGTCAAATAAATAAATAAAATCTTAAAAAAAAAAAGTGAGTAAGATGTGGTATTATACCTGCTTCCAATTATCTGTAGTTGCCAACAATCGCAGAAAACTACTACTTGTAACTTTTTTCTTTGTAGATTATAAGGGGCTAGTGTATAATCACATTCTCTTTCAAAAATATTTAACTATATATTAATTTTAAAGTTCCCAATTTTTTTTTAAGATTTTATTTATTTATTTGACAGAGATCACAAGTAGGCAGAGAGGCAGAGAGAGAGGGGGAAGCAGGCTCCCTGCTGAGCAGAAAGCCTGATGCGGGGCTCGATCCCAGGACCCCGAGATCATGACCTGAGCCGAAGGCAGAGGCTTTAACCCACTGAGCCACCCAGGCCCCCCCCCCCCCCCCAATATGTTTTATTTGAGAATCTAGACCCAGAATTCGCTACAGGTGTTAAAAGCTTTAACGTGGCTTCGAAGCTCGACTTGTCATTGTGCCCTTGCTCATCCTTTTGCGTGGATGGTTGCGTCTTCCTGCCCTTGTGTGGTTCTGCCTCTCCTGTTTCTCCACTGCATTTGAGCCACTGCGCCCACAGGGGAAGGATGTGCCATGGAAAGGATAAGGGGAGGAAGATGGAGAAGTTTGAAAGGAAAGGGAGAAGCAAGGATCCCGGGTGAGGGGAAGCTTAAAATCTCTGTTCCAGTACTCCCTATTCTCTTCCAGGCCTCTCTGCGCCTTTGGGCCCTGCCTTTATTCCCCAGCTGCTCACTTGTACCTCCCCTTCTCCACTTCCTTTTTCTGTTGGAACCTCGGGCTTGATTCCTTTCTCAGTCCATGGTAGCTGTCACCGGTGGCTCGCAGCCAGCAGCCCGTTCCTCTTCTCAGGCCTGGACAGCAGCTGTGAGGAGGAGGGAGGCTGGAGGCCGGATTGAAGGAGCCTCCATGTTTAGATCTACATTCAGCAGGGACGAAGGACTTCAAAACTTTTGGGAAGAAAGAGGCAGCATGGAATACTAGAAAGGCTTTGGAACCTGACCCGTCGGAGTTTGAGTCCTGTCTGTGTCGCTGACTGGCATTGTGATCTTCAGCAATTTATTTTACCTTTCTGAATCTGTTTTGTCCCCCCCCCCCCGGAAAATCAGAATAATATTACTTATTCTGAATGATAATGAGAGTGAGAGATAATGTAGGACAAGTGCTTAACATGGTTTTTGACTTAGCTAGCTTACAATGAAATGGTTCTTGCTAAGATCATTATTATCACACAAAGTTTGTCCTTAGACTGAGTCATTTTGTAGCGCAGAAACACTTTAAAAAGTGGGGTCCACTCAGACAGCAATGAGGAATATTTTGAAAAATACCGTATTCTTGAAATTGAGACAGGTTTTCAGAATTTATGTAAAACAGTTACTTCCATGTTGGTGTGTCCTTCTCTGAGGTTCTGTGACTTCCTAGTGAAGTCACATACTGCTCATAGGCCTCAGAATAAATAAGTGTTCCTAACATTTACCATAAGGCATTTTATGACAAGTAGGTGTTAGTTTGGATGCTACTGTTGAGTAGCTGTGAGTGGAAAAGCAGGTTACTTTCCATAACATTCAGGGGTGTTGGAGGAATTCAAGTCAGGACTGTAAGCAAATGTCCAGGAATCTCCTGGAGCCTGGCATAAGAGAGAGCTGGCAGAACTCTTGTCATTCATCTTTGCTTCTCTTTGCGCATGTGCTTTGCTGTTCTCTCTCCATCTTTTTCATATGATTTTCTCCTTTGCCTTTAGCCTCATGCTGGAATGCTTGCCCCAATACCTACTGAGTGTCGATGCTGCTACTTACAGCCATCTGCAGAGACTCTTTCTGAGCACAGTTTTAAATGATTTGTTGTACAGTTTTGGTCACTTTTCCACATGGCTTCTTCTAATGGAGGCTCTGCGATGGACGCTTGACCTGAGAATCAGGGAAGGATTTTCAGAGTAAGGAAGGGAGGTGGCATGACAGACATTTCACAAAGAATGTGCCACAAGTGAAAGCCCTGAACTGTACAGCATTAAAGAAAGTCAAGGTATTGTTATCATTAGATGGTGTAGTGCTTTGTGAAATGTCACTGAATGTAACATGTAGTCAGTAGAGACGTGTCTCCTGTCTAGAAGTACAGCAGACTAGTTAGATGGCCTTGATTTTTGTCAGAGATAGTAATATAGCTGTTATTAAATCTTTTCCAGCTGTTGTAATGAATATAGTTTTTTGTTATTGTTGTTATTGGTTTTTTTGTAATTTGTCTTATGTAGCCAAAATGATTTTACTCACACAGAGTGCCTGAGATGGCCTTATGGTGGATAGAATTCATGGCTTTTTTCCTTATTTTTGTTAAATATTGCTAATGAAATTTTGGCAGTAAGTTGGATGTATAATCAATTACTTCAAATGCAGCATAGAAATAAGAAATAATCAAGTAATTGAAATTGTGAATCATCTGGTTCTGTGTCAAAATTTCATTGAATTTTTGAACTCTCAGCTCTAATGTAGTAGAACATCTTTTAACCTATCTCAGACATTGTTGATGGAGTGCTCACTAATACAAATTACTTGTTTTGGTTCATTTTCTTTATACTATTTGAATATCATAATAACTATGTACCTTCTATAGATACCAGTTGTAGTCCCTTGTTCATTTTTAACCACAAATTAGAATAATTAGAGATGTAATTTATCTGTTTCTGGACTTCTGATTTAGCCTTGGGAGGAAGTCAGTTATGGGAGAATGATACCTTTGTTTTGTGATCCTATTATATAGTAGAAATCAAAGCTCCTTTTAAGAAATCAAAGCTCCAGTACTTAAAAGTATTACAGATTGGTGTTATAGTTTTTTTAAGGCTCCCATTTTCAACTCTCATAGGCCTGTCTGCATCATCCCAACTTAGCAACCCCCCCCCTTTTTTTTTTAAAGATTTCTTCCTTAAAAAACAAACAACTTTATTGAGATATAATTCAGATACCAAATAATTCACTCATTTGAAATGTATAATTCAGTGGTTTGGGTATATTATACTATTATACTATATTATATATATATATATAAAATTATACTATATTATACTAATCTTTAACATGCGGTAAAGGATATGTAAGTTTGCCATTTTAACCATTTTTGAGTGTACTGTTCATTGGCATTAATGGCACTCACAATGTCATACCCATCACCACTATATTTAAGTCCCAAACTTTTTCATCACCCCAAAGAGAAATTCTGTAAGCATTAACCCCCATTTTCTCCCCTTCCCCAGCCCCTGGGAACCTCTGATCTATTTTCTGTCTCTCTGAATTTGCCTGTTCTAGGTAATTCCTATAAGTTGAAGCAAACAGTTGTCTTTTTAATGTCTGGCTTATTTCACTTAGGATAATGTCTTCAAGATTCATGCATGTTTAAGCTTTTGAGGAACCTCTATACTATTTTCCTGAGTGGCTGTACAAGTTTGCATTCCTGCCAATAGTGCATGAGGGTTCCCCTTTCTCCATATCTCCACCAATACCAGTTGTTCCCTGCATTAATTTTAGCCACTCAGTGAGGTGGTATATCATTGTGGTTTTGATTTGTATTGTCCTGATGATGAGTGATGTTGAGCATCTTTTCATGTGTCTGTTGGCCATCTGTATTGTCTTCTCTGGAAGAATGTCTGCTCATCTTTTCTCCCCATTTTTAAATTGGATTATTTGTTTTTTGGGTATTGAGTTTGAGAGATTCTTTATAGATTTTGGACACTAACCCTTTATCTGATATGTCTTTTACAAGTATCATCTCCCATTCCGTAGACTGCCTTTAAGTTTTGTTGATTGTTTCCTTTGCCCTGTAGAAGCTTTTTTTAACTTGAAGAAGTCCCAGTAGTTCATTTTTGCTTCTTTCCCTTGCTTCCGGTGATGTGTCTAGTGAGAATTTGCTATGGTCAAAGTCAAAGAGGTTTCTCTGTGTGTTTTCCTCTAGGATTTTGGTGGCTTCCTGTTTCACATTTAGGCCCTTCATCCATTTTGAATTTATTTTTGTGTATTGTGTAAGAGAGTGGTCCAGTTTCAGTCTTTGCATGTGGCTGTCCATTTTTCTGATCACCATTTACTGAAGAGACTGTCTTTTTTCCATTGGATGTTCTTTCCTCTTTTGTCAAAGATTAGTTGACTGTATAGCTGAAGGTCCTTCTCTGGGTTCTGTATTCTTTCCATTGAGCTATTGTCTGTTTTTATGCCAGTACCATACTGTCTGGATGACTACATCTTTGTAACACACCTTGAAATCTGGAATTGTGATGCCTCCAGTTTAGTTTTTCTTTTTCAGAATTGCTTTTGTTATTCGGGGTCTTTTGTGGTTCCATATACATTTTAAGACTGAGCTCTGTGAAAAAATGCTGGTGATATTTTGATAGGGATTGCATTAAATGTGTAGATTGCTTTCTGTAGTAGGACATTTTAACAATGGTTGTTCTTATAGTCCATAAGCATGGAATGCTTTTACATTTCTTTGTGTCCTCTTCAATTTCTTTCATAAGTGTTATGTAGTTTTCAGAGTACAGATACTTTACCTCTTTAGTTAGGTTTATAACTAGGTATCTTACTGTTTTTGGTGCAATTGTAAATGGGACTGATTGGAGTATAGAAGCGCAACACATTTCTGCACATTAATTTTATATCTTGCAACTTTGCTGAATTCATGTATTAGTTCTAGCAGGTTTTTTGTTGTTGTTGGTGGTGGTGGTGGTGTTTTGGGTTTTCTATGTAAAGTATCATATCATCTGCAAATAATGAAAGTTTGACTTCTTTCTTGCCAGTTTGGATGCCTTTTCTTTTTGTCATCTCATTGCTGAGGCTAAGACTTCCGGTACCATGTTAAATAGTAATGGTGAGAGTGGACATCCTTGTGTTGTTCCTGACTGTAAGGGAAAGGCTGTCAGTTTTTCCCCACTGAGGATGATATTAGCTGTGTGTCTTTGTATATGGCCTTTATGATGTTGAGGTATGTTCTGTCTGACCCTACCTTGTTGAGGGTTTTTATCAAGAAAGGCTATTGTATTTTGTCAAATACGTTTTATGCATCTATTGAGAGAATTGTAATGATCTTATCCTTTCTTTTATTAATGTGGTATATCATGTTGATTGATTTGGAACTACTGAACTACCCCTCCAGCCCACAAATAAATCCCACTTGATTGTGGTGTGTAATTCTTTTAATGTACTGTTGAATTCAGTTTGCTAGTATCTTGCTAAGAATTTCGGCATCCATGTTCATCAGGGATATTGACCTGTAATTCTCCTTTTTGGTGAGGTCTTTGGTTTTAGAATCAAGGCCATGCTGACTTTGTAGAATGAGTTTGTAAGTTTTCTGCCATTTCTCTTTTTTGGAGCAGTTTGAGAAGAATAGGTATTAACTCTTCTTAAATGTCTGGTAGAATTCCACTGGGAAACCCATCTCGCCCTGGATGTTTTTTGTTGGGAGATTTTTGACTACTGATTTGATTTCTTTGCTGGTTTTGGGTCTGTTTAAATTTTTCTATATCTTCCTGTTTCAGTTTTGGTAGTTTGTAGGTTTCTGAGACTTTGCCGTTTCTTCCAGGTTGCCCACTTAGTTGGCATATAATTTCTCTTAGTATTCTCTCATAATTATTTGTATTTCTGTGGTGTTGGTTGTGATCTCTCCTCTTTCATTAATGATTTTTATCTATTTGGGTTCTTTCTTTTTTTGATAAGTCTGGCTAGGGGTTTATCAATTTTATTAATTCTTTCGATAAACAGCTCTTAGTTTCTTAGCTCTTAGTTTCATTAATCCGTTCTTTTTTGTTTGTTTCTATATCCTTTTTTTCTGTTCTAATCTATATTAATAATTTCCCCTCTTCTGCTGGCTTTAGGATTTATTTGCTGTTCCTTTAGGTGCAAGGTTAGATTGTGTATTTGAGACTTTTCTTGCATTATAGTCTTAGGACTGCCTTTGCTGCATCCCAAAGGTTTTGGACTGTCATGTTTCATTTTCATTCAATTCCTTTTTTTTTTTCCTTTCTTTCTTTTTTTTTTTTTTTAATTTCTTCTCTGATTTCTTGGTTAACCGTTCATTCTTTAGTAGGATGTTCTTTAACTTCCATATATTTGTAATTTTTCCAAATTTTTTCTTGTGGTTGACTTCAAGCTTCATACTGTTGTGGTCTGAAAATATGCATGGTATGATGTCAGTCTTTTTGTACTTGCTGAGGCCTGATTTATGACCTAGCATGTGATCTATTCTGGAGAATGTCCATGTACACTTGAATCTGTATTTGTGTATTCTGCTTTAGGATGAAATGCTCTGAATATATCTGTAAAGTCCATCTAGGTCCAGTAGGTCATTCAAGCCCATTGTTTCCTTCCTGATTTTCTCTTTAGATGATCTGTCCATTGGTGTCAGTGGGGTGTTAAGGTCCCTACTATTATTGTATTATTATCAGTGAGTTTCTTTATGTTTATTATTAATTATTAATTTATATATTTGGGTGCTCCCAAGTTGGGGGTGTAAATATTTACAATTATTAGATCTTCTTGATGGATAAAGCCCTTTATTATGATACAGTACCCCTGTAGTACATTTCTATAGCTCTTGTCTTTGTTTTAAAATGTAGTTTGTCTGATATAATTATATATATGTGTGTGTGTGTGTATTTCTTTTGAAATATATATACTTCTTTTGATGTCCATTAGCAATGCTAAATGGTTCCCATCCCCTCACTTTCAGTCTGCAGGTGACTGTAAGTCTAAAATGAGTCTCTCGTAGGCCGCATATAGATGGATCTTATTTTATTATCCATTCTGATACCTTTGTCTTTTGATTGGAGCATTTAGTCTGGTCACATTCATTATTGAAAGATATGAATTTAATGCCTTTGTGTTACCTGTAGAGTTGATGTTTCTGGTGATATTCTCTGGTCCTTTGTAGTCTTTGTTGCTTTTGGTCTTTTTTTCCTCCAGTCAGAGTCCTCAAAATTTCTCGCAGTCCTGGTTTAAGTGATCACAAACACCTTCAGTTTTTGTTTGTTTGGGAAACTCTTTATCTCTCTATTCTGAATGACAGTCTAACTGGACAAAGAATTCTTGGCTGCATATTTTTCCCATTCAGCACGCTGAATATTTTCTTTCACTTCTTTCTGGCCTGCCAAATTACTATGGACAAATCTGCAGACAGATCTGTCTTCCCCTGTAGGTTAAGTACTTCCCCCCACCTTGCCGCTTTCAGGATTCTTGCCTTATCTGAATATTTTGTGAATTTGACTATGATATGCCTTGGCGATAGTAGGCTTTTGTTGAATTTATTGGAAATTTTCTGTGCTTCTTGCATTTTTATATGTGTGTCACTCCCCAGATTAGAGAAGTTTTCAGCTCTAATTTGTTCAAGTAAATCTTCTGACCCCCTTTTTCTCTCTTCTTCTGGGATTCCTGTGATATGAATGTTATTACGTTTTAATAAGTTGCTGAGTTCCCTAAGTTTACCTTTGTGGTCAGTTACCTTTCTTTCCCTATTTTTTTCAGCTTCATTATTTTCCATAATTTTATCATCTGATTCACTCCTCTGCTTTGTCTGGCCTTCTTTTTATGACTAGCATTTGGGACTGCATCTTGGTTATAGCATTTTTTTTTTTCTGGTTACAGCATTTTTAATTTTCTCCTGACTAGATTTTATTTTTTTAAATTTCTGCACGAAGGGATTCTTCTTGTTTTCTATGCTATTTTTGAGCTCAGCTAGTATTCTTATAATCGTTTTAAATTCTAGTTCAGACATCTTTCTTCTATCTGTATTGATTTAATCTTTGACTGTAGTTGTACTTCCTGTTCTTTGTGTGAATTTCTCCATTTTGTCATTTTGTCCAGAAAAGAAAAGAAGAAAGAAAATAAAGGCAAAAACTAAAATAGAGAAATCCAAAGAAGAAACAAACCCCAAACAAACCCAGAACAACAACAACAAAAAACTAGATCCTGGGTGTGTTTTGGTCTGCTTGTTAAAAGCTTCTAAATCCCCCTCCCCCCAAAAAAGAGAGAGAAAGGAGAAGAAACAAAATTTAAAAAATATAAGTATATATATAGAAGTTTAAACATAAAAAATGAATTAAAAATAATAAATGAAAAATGATAAATAAAAAGTAAGTAAAAAGGAAGATGGATCCCACTTCCCCTAGAGCTGAAACTTTGTAGCCTTTTAGGATCAATAAACTATTTGTGGTCTTCTGGGGGAGGGGTCTTCTGAGCAGATTCTCAAGCGGACTTGTTTCAGTCAGAATGGACCTGCGAGGTGCAGGGAGGTGGGGCTTGGTGTATGCGACTCTGGAATCCACTACGTGGCGCTATTTTTGCTCTCTGAAGCCTTTCAGAGCACATGGATGGGATGAATATGGTGTGCCCAGCTCTCTAGTTCTGAAGTTGAAAGTTTGACCCCAGACTCTTCAGTGAGCCTTCACAGAAGAGCAGTCACTCTTCTTGTGTCTCTAGTTTCCATCTGAACCTTGCATTCACCCTGCCTGTGTCTGAGCTATTTTTGGTCTCAGGCATGTGATTGAGTTTCAGGACTCCAAATTTTAGGGACTTCTGGGATATCAACCTGTGCTGTTCCTCTGGTGAGGGACTCACTGAGCTTTTGCTATTTCCGTGGGCCCCAAGAAAAGGGGTTGCAGGATCATGCAGTAGTTCACAGTTAATGGCAAAACAAAACAGTAGGTGGGCACCAGGACCTGCTGCTCCCAGCCAACTTTCCTGCTTCTGTGCCTGGCAACAGTGCAGCTTGTTGGCACCACCCATTCTTCTTGTGATCCAGGAGATCCTCAGACCGTGCTGTCACTCCTGGGGCTCTGTTGGGCTTTGCCACTTGAGTTCTTTTAAGCCAGGCATGTCCCCCACAGTAGTAGACTTCTAAAAGTTCAGATTTTGGGTTCCCTGGGTTGTAATACTTGGTAGTCTCAGTAAGCAGGCTCCCTCTGTGTGGCCATATCCACAGCTATATCTCCTTCAACTTTCCACACTTCTTACCTTCCAAAAGGTTGTTGCTTTTCTACTTTTCTACTTGTAGACTTGCGTTTTTGTTCTCTCAGTTGTCTAGTCGATTTCTTGGGTGTTCAGAATGATTTGCTAACTATCTTTGTTCAAGGGATGAGACAAGCTTAGGGTACACCTACTCCTCTGCCATTTAACTCCTCTCCTGAAAAGCTCCTGAGTAGTGCTTCTTAGTAATATGTGTGTAGAAAATGGTTTTGAATTAAGTAATCCTCAGTAAGATTGTTTTATTTGAGGGATGAAGTTGCTTGCATCATGTATGTAGTAGATTGAAGGGCCTGTGATCAACCAGTCATATATTCTTTTCAGGAACATGTCTTCAGAGAACTTAAAAAAAAAAAAACAAAAAAAAAAACTTCTTTTTTTTTTCCCCCAAGTATGTATTTGTTTTTGAGGGAGAGTGCATGAGTGGGAGGGGCAGAGGGAGAGGGAAAGAGAATCTCAAGCAGACTCCTCGCTGAGCATGGAGCCCAGTGAGGTGTTTGATACACGACCCTGAGATCATGAGCTGAGGTGAAATTGGAGTCCACTGTTAACTAGCTGTGCCACCCATGTGCCCCTCAGAGAACTTTTTTTTCTTCTGGTGAATAATGACTAGTAATGATTTATTTTGTCCCAAAAGTTGTTCATAGTTCAATTTTTCATGACCAGTTGTTTTCATCTAACTCGATCACTGAAATTAAAGGTATATCATCAGGTTTAGTTAAAGACATCATAGTTTCTCAGATTTGAAAAAATACTCAATTGTGAAAAAATTCTGGTCAAATAACTCAATTTTTGAGCTAATCATATTTATTAACATAAATATTGATTGATTCACATTGTACAAACTAAAAAAATTTTATTAGAAGTTTTTCCTGTGAATATATATAGCGTATAAGACTTTTTGTACAATTCAAAAGATGATAATAAAATGAACATCTCTTTGTCCTTTGAGCCAGCTTAAGAAATGGGATATTAACAGGATCTTAGAAACACCTGTGTGTCAGTGTATTTCTCTTTTTTCTCCAGAATAAATCATACAATGAAATTCCTTGCTTTTCTTCATAGATATATCACTTTGATAAATTCCTATAGAAGATTATTTATTTTTGCCTGTTTTTGAACAGTAGGTAAAGGAAATCATACTATATGTTTTTGCGACTTCTTTCTTAGGTAGTGTGTTTTTGAGGTTGCTTATGTTAACCTTAAAAATAGTTATTTTACCAGCAAAAAAAAAATAACAGAATTGCTATTTGAGGTATGCAAATTATGGCAAAACCATAGATAAATCCAGCAAACAAAGGAGAGGAACAATATTTTATGGCTAATAAGGAGGAAGTTGAGAGTTGTTTTGAACAAAAATCTTTTTTGAAGCAAATCAGGAGTTCAGGGTGATAGTGGTTTCTCCCTGGCTGAGCTGCAGGGGCGGTCATTTCTTATAGGAGATGCAGTACTCATCTTTTCCTGTTGGGGACCTGTAATTCATGATTTGAGTTTTTCTTTTGGGGTCTGTAATTGGCAGTTCTTCCTGTAATTGATACTGAGTGGGACAGCTCCCCCTTCCAGCCTTTCCTTCTTTTCTTCCCCACTTTTTCAGTCACGTTATTTTCTTAATTTAAAATCAACTAAATTAACATATACTGTATTATCTTTTTCAGAGTTAGAATTTAGTGATTCATCAGTTGCACTTAATACCCAGTGCTCATTACACCACATGCCTTCCTGAATGCCCATCACCCATTTACCCTGTCCCCCCGATCCAGCTCCCCTCCACCAACCCTTAGTTTGTTTCCTACAGTTAAGAGTCTCTTATAGTTTGTCTCCCTTTCAGTTTCATCTTATTTTTCCTTCCTTTCCCATGTGTTCATCTGTTTTGTTTCTTAAATTCCACATATGAGTGAAATCATACATTTATCTTTCTCTGACTTATTTCACTTAGCCTAATACCCTCTAGTTCCATTCACATTGTTGCAAATGGCAAGATTTCATCCTTTTTGATGGCTGAGTGATAGTCCATATTTCTTTGTACCACATCGTCTTTATCCATTCATCCATCGATGGACTTCTGGGCTCTTTCCATATTTTGACTGTTGTTGATGTTGCTGCTGTAAACATTGGAGTGCATGTGCCCCTTTGAATCACTATGTTTATATTCTTTGGATAAATACCTAATAGGGCGATTTCTGGGTCATAGGGTAGCTCTATTTTTAACTTTTTGAGGCCTCTCCATACTGCATACCAGTGTGCATTACCACCAACAGTGTAAGAAGGTTCCCCTTTATCTGTATCCTCACTAGCATCTTTTCTTTACTGACTTGTTAATTTTTGCCTTTCTGACTAGTGTGACCAGCCTCCCCTTCTGCATCCAGAATTCACTGTAGTGAGGTTTCCCTTTATTAATTTTCACTTAAAATAGCTATGTTTCATTTATTTTCACTTCCTTTTATTACTTGGATGTATGAATGAACCAGTTTATTTATCTTCATGTAGATGGACATTTGTTTGCAGGTTTTCATTATTATGGATAATGCTGAATAATATGGTCTTCCAGTTGCATACATGAGGGTTTCTCTACGTGCTATTATATGTTGAAGATGGAATCTCTGGATAGCAGGATATGCGTATATTCCATTGAAATAGCTAAATGGGAAACTTAAATATAGTGCTTGTATTCATTTACATTCCCACTAGCAGTGGACAAGATATTATTCCTCCCAACACTTGTTTTTTTCTGATTATTTAATTTTTGCCAGTCAGATGTATGTGAAATTGTAGCTCATCGTGGTTTTAGGTACAGTTGTTCAGTTGCTATTGAGTTGGCTGTCTGTTGATATATTTATGGGCCATTGGAAACAAACCAATTGAAAAATTGTGTATTTCATAGAGAAGTACACAATTTTTCAATTGGTTTGTTTTACTTATTTTTTTCATTTTAAAATTTTTATTGAAATTCTAGTTAGTTAACATACGGTACAATATTGGTTTTTAGAGTAGAATTTAGTGATTCGTCACTTAAATACAACACAGCGCTCATCATAACAAGTGGTTTGTTTCTTTTAAATAAATTGGTAGATGGGCATGTAAGTACTTATCTATTCCTGTTGGGGCCTATAATTCATGATTTCTTTCTCAAGTTTTTCTTTTGGGGTCTGTAACTGACAGCTAATGTTTTTTCTTTTGGGGTCTGTAATTGGCAGCTCTTTGTGTAATTGACACTCAGTGATATGGTTACCAATCCATTTCCAGTTATATGTGTCACGGTTAAATTACTTCTAGTTAGTGTCTTGCTTTTATGGTGACTTTTGATGAAAAAAATTTTTCTTAAAGGTTTATTTATTTTGAGTGAGAGAAAAAGGGAGCACATGTGTGAGTGAGCACGGATGGGAAAGGGCAGAGGGAGAGGAGTCTTAAGCAGACTCTCTGCTGACCTTGGAGCCTGACTTGGGGCTTGGTCTCATGAAGCTGAGATCACAACTTGAGCTGAAAGCAAGAGCTGGACTCTTACCTGATTGTGCCATGCATGTGCCCAGATTAAAAAATTATTAATTGTCAAATTTATTAATTTTTAAAATAAACTAAACTTTATCTTTGTTAAAAAATTCTTCTCCAACCCAAAGTCCTAGTGTCCTGTATATTGTCTTGTAAACAACCTGGAATGACTTTGTATATTGTGTGAAATACTATTCCAATTGCATTCCTTTCCTGAATATAACCATTGTCATGTGTTAAATAGTCCATTCTTTTCCCACCATTGTACTGTGCCAGTACTATTATAAATTATATCCATATGTGTATGAGTTGCTTCTGGGCTCTCTGTTTGGCCAGTTTGCCCATCTTCTTGCCAACACATACTATTTTAATTACCCTAGTTTTATTATAAGTCTTGGTTTGTTAATAGTGCAAGTCTTCGTCCTTTTTCTATCATGTTTTTTGTTTTTGTTTTTGTCAAAAGTATCTTGATTATTCTTGGTTTCTTCATTCATCCTTGTAAATTTTAGAACTCGCTTGTCAGGTTCATGAAAACCCCGAGTTGGATTTTGATTGTAATTACATTAAATTGCAAATATTTTGGGGTGAATTGACCTTTTAACGATACTGTGCCCTTCTGTCCGAGTACTTTTTGTTTGGGACTTGAACATTTTCCAGGAAGTATTTATAGTATATTAAGTATATATATTTGTAGTATATTAACTATTTGTAGTGTATTTGTAGTATATTAAGGGAAGTAATGTAGCATATATTTGTAGTATAGTATATGCATCTTTTGGTAGATTTATTGATAGGTCCTTTTAAAAGTGCCATCATAAATATCTTTCTAGATAATTTCACAAAAATGTTTTTGATGTATAGGAATGAAATTGAGTTCTGCATAATATTTCTGTCCAGCAGCTTGCTTGATTCAGTCATTGTAGGCATGAGGCATATTGCTTTTTTTGTGGGTTTTTCCCCCTTGTGCTGTACTTTTCATCTCCATGATGTACTTATTTTATACTGGAAGTTTGTGCCTCTTAATCTCCTTCACCTATTTTGCCCATCCTCTCATCCACTCCTGGCAACTACCAGTCGGTTCTCTGTAATTAAGAGAGTGTTTTGTTTTTTGTTTTTTGTTTTTCCCGAGGGTGGTTATGTATTTGAAATAATTTATTTGCATTCAGAGTAGAGAATTCACTAAAGAATATTATCTATCTATACATTATTTCATTTTGAAGCACATTTTTATGGAAGATGAATTTTAATACATAAATTTCTTAAGAAATTTTTTTTAGTGTAGTTGACACAAATGTTAACATTTGTTTCAGGTGACAACTTGCTGATTCAACTTCTCTTCATGTTATGCTGGGTTCACCATAAGTGTAGCTGTCATTTGTCACCATAGAACACTATTAAAATATCATTGGCTATATTTGCTATGTTGTGTCTTTTATTCCCATAACTTACTGATTCCATAGCTGTAAGTTGTATCTTTGCTCCCCTTCACCAATCTTCACCATCCCCCACTCCCTTCCCCACTGGTAATGATCAGTTTGTTCTCTGTATTTACAGGTCAGATTTTGCTTTTTGTTTGTTTATTCATTTGTTTTGTTTTTTGATTCCATATATGAGTGAAATAATTTTCTATTTGTCTTTCTCTGACTTATTTCACCTAGCATAGTACCCACTAGGTTCATTCATGTTTTTTTTTTTAATTTTATAATTTTTTATTTTTTATAAACATATATTTTTAAGCCCAGGGGTACAGGTCTGTGAATCACCAGGTTTACACACTTCACAGCACTCACCAAAGCACATACCCTCCCCGATGTCCATAATCCCACCCCCTTCCCCCAAACCCCCTCCCCCCAGCAACCCTCAGTTTGTTTTGTGAGATTAAGAGTCACTTATGGTTTGTCTCCCTCCCAATCCCATCTTGTTTCATTGATTCTTCTCCTACCCACTTAAGCCCCCATGTTGCATCACCACTTCCTCATATCAGGGAGATCATATGATAGTTGTCTTTCTCTGCTTGACTTATTTCGCTAAGCATGATACGCTCTAGTTCCATCCATGTTGTCGCAAATGGCAAGATTTCATTTCTTTTGATGGCTGCATAGTATTCCATTGTGTATATATACCACATCTTATTTATCCATTCATCTGTTGATGGACATCTAGGTTCTTTCCATAGTTTGGCTATTGTGGACATTGCTGCTATAAACATTCGGGTGCACGTGCCCCTTTGGATCACTACGTTTGTATCTTTAGGGTAAATACCCAATAGTGCAATTGCTGGGTCATAGGGCAGTTCTATTTTCAACATTTTGAGGAACCTCCATGCAGGTTCATTCATGTTTTTACACATGGCAAGAGTTTATCCTTTTTATGGCTGTGTAATATTCCCCCCCCCCCCCCCACAGACACATACACACACACCACATCATTAACCATTCATCTGTCAGTGGACACTTGGGTTACTTTCATATCTTAGCTATTGTAAATAATGCTGCAGTTAGCATAGGGATGCATATATCTTTTTGAATTAGTGTTTTTATGTTCTGTGGATAAATAGTAATGGAGTTACTGGATCATATAATATTTCTATTTTTGATTTTTTGAGGAACCTACATATTTTCCAAAGCTGTTGCACTAATTTGCACTTCCACCAACAGTGCACAAGGGTTCCTTTTCTCCACATCTTTACCAATACTTGTTACTTCTTCTCTTTTTAATAGTAGCCACTCTGCCAGGTGTGGAGTGGTATCTCACTGTGGTTTTGATTTGCTTGTGGGGTTTTCTATGTAGATAATTACATCATCTGTGCATAATAACAGCTTCCTTCCTTTTCAATCCTTATTTTTATTATTTCTTTTCTTACTGTACTGACTGTATCATTATTAAACTGTTTAGTAGGAGTGACAATAATGATAGTTTTAATAGAAGATGTCCTTATTTGCCTCTTGATTTTAAGGAGAATATTTTTAATATTTTTCTTTAAAGTGTTAAGTTTGCTATTCTGCTGCTGCTGTTGTAGCTATCAGTTATCAGGCCATGGAAGTTTCTTTTGTTTCTCTTTTGTTTAAAGTGTAGTTTTTATTTGAATCTCCCTGATGGCTAATGATGATGAACATTTTTTCATGTGTCTGTTAGCCATTTGTATGTCTTCTTTGGAGAAGTCTCTTTCATGTCTCTGCCCATATTTTGATGTGATTATCTGTTTTGTGTGTGTTGAGTTTGAGGAGTTCTTTGTATATCTTGGATATCAGCCCTTTGTCTGTACTGTCATTTGCGAATATCTTCTCCCATTCTGTGGGTTGCCTCTTCATTTTGTTGACTGTTTCCTTTGCTGTGCAGAATCTTCTGATTTTTTTTTAAGGTTTTATTTATTTATTTGACAGAGATCATAGTAGGCAGAGAGGCAGGCAGAGAGAGGAGGATGAGCAGAGAGCTGAGCAGAGAGCCCGACGTGGGGCTCGAACCCAGAACCCTGAGCAGAAGGCAGAGGCCTTAACCCACTGAGCCACCCAGGTGCCCCCAAAAGCTTCTGATCTTGATGAAGTCCCAAAAGTTCATTTTTGCTTTTGTCTCCTTTGCCTTTGGAGACATACCCTGAAAGAAACTGCTGTCGCCAGTGTTGAAGAGGTTACTGCCTATGTTCTCCTCTAGGATTCTGATGGATTCCTGCCTCATGTTGAGGTCTTTTACCCATTTCAAGTTCATCATCATTAGCCATCAGGGAGATTCAAATCAAAACCACATTGTGATACCACCCTATATCAGTTAGAATGGCCAAAATTAACAAGACCGAAAACAACATGCATTGAAGAGGATGTGGAGAAAGGATAACCCTCTTACACTGTTGGTGGGATTGCAAGTTGGTGCAGTTACTTTGGAAAACAGTGTGGAGATTCCTTAAGAAATTAAAAATAGAACTTCCCTATGACCCTGCAATTGCACTATTGGGTGTTTACCCCAAAGATACAGATACAGTGAAAAGAAGGGCCATATGTACCCCAGTGTTCATAGCAGTAATGGCCATAGTTGCCAAACTAGTGGAAAGAACCAAGATGCCCTTCAATAGACGAATGGATAAAGAAGATGTGGTCCATATATACTATGGAGTGTTATGCCTCCATCAGAAAGGATGAATACCCAACTTTTGTATCAACATGGATGGGACTGGAGGAGATTATGCTGATATGCTGAATGAAATAAGTCAAGCAGAGAGAGTCAATTATCATGGTTTCACTTACTTGTGGAGCATAAGGAATAACATGGAGGACATGGGGAGATGGAGAGGAGAGGTAAGTTGGGGGAAATTGGAGAGAGAGATGAACCATGAGAGATGGTGGACTCTAAGAAACAAACTGAGAGTTTTGGAGGGGAGGGAGTAGGGAGGGTGAGCCGGTGGTGGGTATTAAGGAGGGCACGTATTGCATGGATCACTGGGTGTGGTGCATAAACAATGAATTCTGGAACACTGAAAAGGAAATTTTAAAAAATTGCTAAAAAAGGTGTAGTTTTTAAAAAATCGCATGAATGCTTGTATAATTTTATTGATCTGTGTTTGTATATAGAAATATTCCTTTCTTTCTTTAAAGATTTTATTTATTTTTTTGTTAGAGAGCGTGAGCACAGGCAGACAGAGTGGTAGGCAGAGGCAGAGGGAAAGCAGGCTCCCGGCCGAGCAAGGAGCCCAATGTGGGGCTCGATCCCAGGACGCTGGGATCATGACCTGAGCTGAAGGCAGCCGCTTAACCAACTGAGCCACCCAGGCGTCCCAGAAATATTTCTTAAAATATTGAATTTTTTTTCCAATTTGTTTATGTGCTAAATCACATTAATCAGTTTTCTAATATTAAAACAACTTTGCATTCTTGGGATAAACCCAACTTGGTCATGTTATTTTATTTATAAATTGCTAGATTAGTTGATAATTTGATGAGACCTTTTGCATCTGTATTTTTGATGAAATGGGTTAGCTTTCCCTCTTGATTTATTATTTGGAAAATTTCATTAAAATTGGAATTACCTCTTAATGTGTTTAGTTGAATTTGGAGGTAATGCTCTTCAGGATTGGTCTTTTTTTGTGGAAGATTTTTACACTAGTGATTCAGCTTATTAGATAGTTCATATTTTTAATTTTAAAAACACAGTTACTCATTCTAGGAATTTGTTTACTTCTATATTTTCCAATTTATTGGCATAAGCTTTTAATGATATTCTCTTACCACCCATTTAGTCTCAGCAGCATCTGAAGTTTTGTTCAGTTTCTCATTCCCAGTATAGATTTTTCTGTTTTTATTAGTTTTTTTTCAACAAACTGTCCTTTGGCCTTGTTGAGCCTTTGTATTCTATGCTTATTTTCAAGTTAATTAATTTTATTTATTTTGCTTTCTTATTTATTTTCTTCTACTTTGAGTTTATTTTTTTGGTCTAATACTTCATGGTCTCTTTAATACCTTAATTTTTAAGTTGTTCTTTACCCATGTAAATACTGAGAGTTCCCCCCTGCCCCAGTATATACTAGTTTAGTCTGCTTTTGTTATATAGTATTTTATTATTACTGTGTAGTTCTGAGTATTTTCTAATTTTTATTAATTTCTTCCTTAATATTGGTTTAGGATATCAGAACTTATGGTTTTTTCTGGTAACCTTTCTGTTATTGATTTCTAATTGTATTATACTCATATAATTTGGTTTTTATGTTCTCAGTACTTTGGAATTTTTTGGAGGCAGCTTTATGTCTTGGCATGTTGTCAAAATTTGTAGAAGTTCTGTGTGTATGTT
Source organism: Mustela nigripes (assembly GCF_022355385.1). NCBI lineage: Eukaryota > Metazoa > Chordata > Mammalia > Carnivora > Mustelidae > Mustela > Mustela nigripes. The sequence goes on from NC_081566.1 coordinate 11,758,499, forward strand.
TTTAAATGATATTCTCCAACTCATAGGTGGGGCATTACATGCATGGTGCTCATTTTTTTTTTTTTTTTGTCTTTTTGGGTTATCAATTACTAAGAGTTACAGTAAAATATATGAAGGTGAGTTTGTTTCTTCTTTTATGTCTGTCAGTTTAGCTTTACGTATTTTGAGGTTATGTTGTTTGGTCCATACATGTTTAGAATCATTATGTTCTGGTTATACACCCCCCCCCCCTTTTTAAGCTCTATGTATGGCTCCTTTAAATCCTTAGTCTACTAATGCATTTCCCCCTAATATCTCTTTTGCTTATTCTAACTTAGTTATTTCGTGGGAGGGGACGGGTTAATAGTAGCTTCTACTTTTTCTGAAATTTTGCATAAATTTGGGGAAGAACCTACTAAAACAAGAAAAAACTCACAGAATTTTATGGAGGGCCAGCAAATCTAAATATTATGTATTTGGAAGAATTACTGTAAAATATGCAAACTTCCAGCCGTATTCATAAGGAAAAACAATAAAAAAAGATACAAATATACAGTATTAGCATAGTTTTAAAAGGGCACAAAAATAAAAAAAATTGTTATGTTCCTTAAAAAAAAGACAAAAGAAAATTATTTTACTTTATCCCAGTAAATTTGAAAATTTCAGTGCAACATATGAATTTGTAGAAAAGTATAACATAGTTGTCACAAGAAGAAATAGAAAATATGAAAATGACAATAATATGAAAGTCAGCTATTAAAAGTCCACTGGAAAGATGTTTTCATTAACATGCTTTATCAGACCTTATAGTCAGAGTCACCGCTTTCATCTTCTCTTTGTTTTTTTTTTTTTTTTTAATATTTTTATTTATTTATTTGTCAGAGAGAGTAAGAATGTGAGCACAAGCAGGGAGAGAGTAGGCAGAGTGAGAAGCAGGCTCTCTACTGACAGCAGATTCTCAACGACTGAGCCACGCAGGCGCCCCTCTACTTTCATCTTCTAAAAGTTTTCTGGTTTTGTTTATCACCTTGAGATCTTTAAACAAACTGTATTTTGTGTAGACACTGAAAAAGGAGAGAAAGCTACTTAAACATACTTAATGAGGTTTATTGATCATTGGTCCCAAACCAGATGAAGACAGTATAGAAAAAAAGATAATTGTAGATCAACATTGTTTATGAACACAGATATAAAATTTTAAAAGCAAAGCAATGACATCTGTGTATTAAATAAATTCATTACAACCAAGTATGATTTATATCAAGGTATATAAAGATGTTTCAAGTTTTAAAAATCTTAAGTAATATACTAAATTGAAAGAGTGAAATAGGAAACCAAATCCTCTTCATGGAGATTGTAATTAAGTCATATCAGCTATGTATGAGAATACCTGTTATTCATAATTCAAACACCCACAAACACTTGGTGGTTTCACTTTTTTTTTCTTTTTGCCGGAGGTTGGGGGGAGTTGGTGGTGGTGCGCATTTGATTGGTAAGTAATAGAATATTTCTAGTTTGTTTGTTTGCATTTCTCTGATTTCTTGTGAGTGCCATTTTCTGTTTATTAGCCATTTGTATTCACATGGAACATTTTAAATGGAAAAATAACACTTATTGCACAATTTGTTTACTTGAGGACAGGGACTATTTATCTTTTGTATCTCTAGCGTCTTATAAAATGGCTGGCATACAGCACAGGTATTAGAATGTACTTTGTGAGTGAATTGAGTAAATGATTAGTAAAACTATGAGCCTTCAGAAGAAATTTGTGGCTTAACTCATTTTTGAATGTCTAAAATAGAATACTTTTGCAGTGCCAAAGAAATGGGATTTTTACTAGCAGGTTTCAGAAAATAAAGAATAGATAGGATTGTTTGAAGTCTCCCATAAAACTTGGAAAACTCATAAAATCCTAATGACACATAATTGTGCCGTACTCATTTGTAGTGCTTTCAGGGAATATGCTACTGTATGGAAAAATGATTTTTTCTTTTGGCATACTATCATCCTTTGTATCTTTCCTAAAAGATCATTTTAGCAACCGTTTATGTACCTGAATTGTATAAATTTCATTTATAGAGAGAATTTCATTTAATTTTAAAAAATAGTTTCTTCCCACCCCTTTCTCCCAACCCCCCTCACAGACCTGTACCCCTGGGGATAAAAATATATGTTTATAAAAAATAGTTTCTTTGAATCATTGAATACCCCATCAAAAACTAATGATGTACTATATGTTGGCTAATAGAATTTAAATTAAAAAAAAATTTTTTTCTTTTCCTGTTCTGCAGTAGTGTTTCAGGTGTTTGAAAATGCTCCATTTTTGACTTTTTAGATAAGTAGGATGTTACCTAAAAGAAGGTATATGTGGAATTACTCTAGATTACAAATAACTGTAGTTGTCTGTGATGAAATGCTGTTTTTGGATTTAGGGTCGGTAATGAGACAAAATTATGGAGCATATACTTTATTTGGGTTCAGGTTATTTGGAAGTCTTGAGGTAGGAGGAATATAAAGTGAGGTAGAAGCTGTATTTAAAGAACTGCTAAATGTTATGTTGTAGGCCGCTGTGTGATGTTTTTTAGCTGTAGCTGGCAACTGGACCAGCACTAGACTCATACTGGCTGACTCCACATCTTTATTTTTATTTTATATATTCTGTACCTACTCACCTTAACCATGTATTCCTGAAACGCTGATACAGAAGCTGGGAAAGGGAGGGACACAGCCTCAGATTACTCCTAGATGGATAGATGACTAATCTTCCCTGTGGTTCCCTTATGTCCCACCTACAACCTTGCAAATAGTCTATTTGTCAATAAACTTTCCGCCAGTTATGATGTATTTCCATTTGGAACCCTGACTGGTACACAGTGGCCATAGTCTCACCAATTTGTCTAGTCTGGTTTGTTCAAAAACCAAGGTGCCTTAGTAATTTTTTCGAAGTGTTCACTTCATTTGGTGCCATTATTTTGTGTGTTTCCTTTTTCCTAGGATGAGCTCCTCCATACCTTCATTCAAATTTGATATTCCTTTGATCATCTTCTTACTTGTGTGAATTCCAAATAGCCAACCTCTATTTCCTTTCCTTATTATCTAAAACACCACAGAAGTCTCTACTAGACTGAGATATGAAGTGTGGAATACCCTTCTTCTTTTTTTTTTTTTTTTTTTTAAGATTATTTATTTATTTATTTGACAGAGATCACAAGTAGGCAGAGAGAGAGAGAGAGGAGGAAGCAGGCTCCCTGCTGAGCAGAGAGCCCGATATGGGGCTTGATCCCAGGACACAGGGATCATGACCTGAGCCTAAGGCAGAAGCTTAACCCACTGAGCCACCCAGGCGCCCCCCTTCTTTTCTAATCTAGTAGAGCTAAATACCTTCAGAACAAATCAATTTGTAAGGACTGCCTCGCCTGTTTCACTCTCCTAATGCTCAAATAAACATTACTCTTGCCCCATGGAGGGAAGGGGACGAGACCTGTATCTATAGACCCTTTAATCATATTACTCCTTTTTTTGTGAGACCGAAGAGGGACATGAAGGGAGGAAAGGAAGACAGGTTGACATTTCTCTCAGAGGCAGCAGAACATACACTGATTTTAAGATTTTTTAAAAATGTCAGTTTATCAGCTATTATTAATAGGGTGTCTGAATTCCTTGTATGGTATTCAAGGCCAATTACATTTTCCGCTTTCTGGGTCCATTTTCTTTGCCTTTCTTCTCAAAATTCTGTAACAGCAGTGGAATATTTATTGTCATCACCTCATGGTCATTTTCTTGCCTCTCTGCATTTGCTTATATTGCTCCCTGTGCCTGGAATGTCTACACTGCAAACCCAGGCAAAGTAGCAGAGTTCTACTTAGTCCTCAAGGTGCAGTTCTGTGTTATGTCATCTGTAAAGTATTAGTGTTCCATTTTCACCTATCTTGAAGCACTTTATATTTACCTCTCTTAGAAGTTTCATCCCACTGTTAAATTTTGTATGTGTGTCTACTGTCTGTCTGCCCTGAAGACTTAGAACTTCCTGAAGAAGGAAGGTATCATACTGTACTGATAATTGTTCAAACTCCGGTGAGTGCCACCATCTTTTATACAGTGTAGACTCTTGCTAATGGTGTTAAAAGGGTATATACATGAATGAGTGTGAAAGAAATCTGAATTTACGTGGTTGGAATTGCTGAAGCTCCTTCCATGAAATTTGCTTTTACTTCTTGGACATTTGTTGTTAAAATAATATGTCTAGCATTGAGTGTTAGAATTCTACGTGAAAATGAATTGACCTCCTTTGTACATTGCTCTTACTTTGCATTATTTCTTAGGTTGTTAGGTGTTTAAAAGTATGTTTATCACAAAAAATGCAATTTACATGCAAGAAATAAAGGAAATTGTTTTCTTATGGAAATTAAATGTATTTCTTCTTAATATAGTTTGATGGGATTATGAGGTATTTTGACTTCATTCTTAATTATCATTTGAATGTTTATTGCTTAAGAAATGCCATTATGTATATACCTAATTTAAGTAATTGATGTTCTTTTGTTTCAGCCAAACCATTTACTTCTAAAGTGAAACAGATGCGCCTACACAGAGAAGACTTTGAGATACTGAAGGTGATAGGTCGAGGAGCTTTTGGAGAGGTAAGAGATAAAGTTTTTATTAAAGTTCTGCTAATTGTTGTGGAAAAAATTTTATACAGTTTATGAGAGAATTTAACTGAAATATGATGTCCTTGCTATCATTATATGATCAATCAGAAAATATATTAGTGTTTGGATGAAATATTTCTACATGGAATTTTTTTCCAAGATGTTTTTCTTCACATGTCAGTGGAAGTTTCCTTGTGCCGGTACCACAGTCTTACATACTCTAGATTAAGAAGTCTCAATATCTGATACTGTAATTACTCCAGCTTCCTTCCTCTCCTCCTCTGTTCTTGGCCCTTGATATTTTCATAAAATTTTACACTGAATGTTTCAGTTTCGGAAATACTCTTAAAAATCCACACCCATACATCTACTTGAATTTTGATTAGGATTGCCCTGAAATAGGAGATTAATTTGTAGATAATTGATACTTAATGATACTGAATCAGCCACTTGATAAAGGAATGTGGTATTCTTTGTTATTTTAATTAGAATTGTTAAATTTCATTTTCTAGTTGTTTTTTTGCTAGTAATTAGAAATATCGTGGAGTTTTGTTTGCCTTCATACCTAGCAACCCAGTTGATTTTACTTTTCAATTATGAATTGTGTTGGATTTTAAGAAAATGTTTTATCAGCATCTTTTAAGACACTTAAGGCTTTTCTGCTTTACTCTGTTAATGTGTTGAATTACAACGATTTAGTTTCAAATGTTAAACTAACCTTGCATTTCTAAGATAAGCCCAACCTTATATTATCTTCATGTCTCATTGCACTTAGCTTACTGTGTGTGTGTGTGTGTGTCTGTGTTCAGATTCTTGGAGAGAAACTGGCTTGTAATTTTCCTACTTAAAATGCCAATCAGGGGCGCCTGGGTGGCTCAGTGGGTTAAAGCCTCTGCCTTCGGCTCAGGTCATGATCCCAGGGTCCTGGGATCGAGCCCCACATCAGGCTCTCTGCTCAGCGGAGAGTCTGCTTCCTCCTCTCTTTCTGCCTGCCTCTTTGCCTGCTTGTGATCTTTGTCTGTCAAATAAATAAAATCTTAAAAAAATAGTAACAAAATAAAATACCAATCAGATTTTGGTATTTTGGTTATGCTGGCCTCTCTTACTGTTCTCTGGAAGAGTTTGGGAAGATTGTTATTATTTCTTCCTTAAATGTGTAGAAGATTCCACTTGTGAAACCATTGGGCCTGGAGCTTGCCAATAAGACAGTTTTAATTTCTTTAGAGGAAATCAGATTGGATTTTCTCTCTATATGTTAGTTTTGCTAAGTTCACCCATGTCATCTGATTTTTCACAGTTATTACTATACTTATTATTTTTACCTCTCATTTTTTCATTTTTCATGCTAGAACTTTATCAGTTTTATTTTTTCAATGAATTAACCTTTGCCTTTTGAATTTTTCTATTGTATATTTGTTTCAGTAATTGCTGCTTTTAATATTTTCTTCCTTTTATTCTCTTTGTTTTTTTTTCCCTTAAGATTTTATTCATTTATTAGAGAGAGAGTAGAAGGCAGACGCTTAACCAACTGAGCCACCCAGGTGCCCCTTTTTTCTTTTCCTTCTTTTCCTTTCGTGGGAGCATCAGCAGGGTAAGGGTAGAGGGAGAAGTGGGCTGTACTTTCTTTTGTTTTAAGTTGCTATTCTTTTTATAACTTTTAGAGACAGATAATTAGAGCATTGGTGTCTAGCCCTTTTTTTCAAATGTGTGTTTAAGGCTATACAATTTCCTCTAGACAGCTTTATCTACAGCTGATAAGTTTTGATATGTCATATTTTCTTTGTTATTTTGCTCAAAATACAGTGTGATTTCTAATGTGATTTCAAATTTCCATTGTGTTTTCTTTTTTTTTTTTTTCCTATTAACTTAGAAGTTTGTTGGTCAGTTTCTAAATACTTGGAGGGTTTTCTAAGTGTATTTCCCTTACTGAGTTGCAGTGTAATTCCGTAACAGTCTCTGTGCGTGATTTCAGTCCTTTGAAATTTGCCATGCATTGTTATATAAATATTAGGTTAAAATCATTCACCTTGTTCAAATCTTCCACATCCTTACTTTATTTTCTCTGCTTGATTTGTCGTTTCCTGATAGAGGATTTGTTTAGTCTTTATTTCTTTTATTTTTCACTGATAACAAATATAAAGTTATTGTATCTTCCTGGTGATTAACTCTTTTAATCATAATAGAATGATCCTTGTTGTCTCTAAATAATGCTTTTTGAAATTTTCCTTAATTTGATGTGACTAGAATGATTCTAGGTCTTTTTATTTGTATTTTCATTAAATATCTTATTCCATGCTTAGAGTTTTAGCTTTCTATAATCTTATGGTATGTTTGCTGTTCAGTAGAATACAGGTTTGGTTTGTTTGTTTGTTTGTTTTTTTAAGGGAACTCTACCCCCAGCTTAGGGCTTGAACTCATGACCCTCAAGATCAAGAATCACATTCTCTACTTTGTTTTTTAAGATTTTATTTACTTATTTGACAGATCACAAGTAGACAGGGAGGCAGGCAGAGAGAGAGGGGGAAGCAGGCTCCCTGCTGAGCAGAGAGCCCCATGTGGGGCTTGGTCCCAGGATCCTGACATCATGACCTGAACCAAAGGCAGAGGCTTAACCCACAGAGCCATCCAGACTCCCCTTTGTTTTTGTTTTTGCCTTTTTTTTTTTTTTTAAGATTTTATTTACTTATTAAGAATGACATTCCCTACTGACTGAGCCAGCCAGGTCCCCCAGTTTTTATTTTTTAATCCAGTCTGATAATCTCATCTTTTAGTTGAAGTGTATAGTCATTTGACTATATGTAATGGAATTATTTATTACTATTTGTTTTCTATTTATCTTGCCCATTCTGTATTACATGTTTAATTCCTGGTAATGGAGTATTTTAAATTATTCTCTCCCTCATTTATTAATTTCTTAGTTTAACTTTTCATTTGGTTTCTCTAGAGATTGCCATACGTAGTTGTGGCAAATTTGTATTTTGCTAATTCTGATTTATCTGACTTAAACCTTTTTTTGGGTCATTGCTGTTATGTCTTCAGTAGTACATATATTTAAAACCTACAAAACTACTGGCTCTGTTCCTTTAGATGTGCTCATATATTCACATTTTTCTCTTGCTTTTTATAGTCACAGACTTCCCTTTGATAACATTTTGACTTAAAAATTCCTTTAATTATTTCATCCTGTCTGATGATAAACTGTCTGCTTTTATTTGTCTGAAAATACATTTATTTTGAGGTCTTAAGCTTTTTAAAAAATTGAGTTCTGTGCACACCTGACTCAATGGATTTTTACATTTGCATGTACTTATGTAACCATTACATACAATAGGTACCCACTGCCTCCTCTCTGTGAGTAAGCACCTCCATATTAATTATTTATGCTGACTTTATCACTGTTGATTTATTTTGCCTGTTTTTGAATTATTTATTAATGGAATTATATAATACATACTCTTGTTTCTGGCTTTTTGCTCAACATGTGTGATTCATCTTTGTATTAGTTCACAGTATTCCTTTGTATAAATACACCACAAGATATTTATTCATACTAATGTTGGTGGGTATTCAAGTTGTTTATAGTTTTTGGCCATGTTAATGTTGCTATGAACATTCTTTTACATGTCTTTTGGGAGACAGAGACACTCATTTGTGTTTCATATAAACTTAGGAGTGGAATTGCTGGGTGATCGGATAGGTCTGTTTAGCTTTGGTCGATAATGCCAGAAAATTTCCCAAGTGGTTACCAGTTTGCTGATTTTTACCAAAAAACCCACCAACAGAGAAGGTTCCAGTTGCTGACAACCTCACCAATACTTGGTTATTTATTTGTTTTTAAATTTTTAGCAATTTTTTTGGAGGGTGAGTAGTAATATTGGATTACAATTTCATTTTATATTTTCTCTTAAGTTTTTAACTTATACCCGTTTTCATATCACTGTAAATACCTTAGATTTTTTTTGTGTGTGTGTGAAGTGCATATTCTGATGTTAGATTGGGAGTGGGTGGCGGATTGAGAGTGGGTTATCTGACTTACTGGTATATTCTGGGTATAGGTGCTTTATTGGAGATAATGTGTGTGTATGTGTGTATTAAATAAAATATCTCTTCCTTTCTGTGTCTTGGCTTTTCCCTCTCCATATGGATCTTTTATTGAAGAGAAGTTTTTAGATTTAGTAAACTCCAGTTAATAAAATTTCTTTATTGTTAGTCCTTTTGTGTTCCTTTAAAGAAGTTTTTTTAAAACTTCCAAGGTCATGAGGATATTTTCCCATGCTAAAGTCTATAATCTTAAAAAAAATTTTTTATATTTTAGACTGTTTTCCATCAGATTTATAATTTTGTGTTTCTTGAGGTATAAGTCAAGGCTCATTTTATTCTTTGTAGGTTTTATACATTTATGAGTGTTTGATGTTTTCAGATGAGCTTTAAGAGAATTGTTTTCTAACTTTGTACTAGAATAGAAATGCAATTGATTTTTGTATATTCATACTGTATTTAAGAATCTTGATATATTCACTTATTCTAGATTATTAATATGTAAGTTTTTGAATTTTTCATAATTGTATTTCCAAATAATGACCGTTTTTTTTTCTTTCTGAACTTTATGCCTTTTATTTCTTTTTCATATATTACTGCAATGGAGAGGATCTTCCATAAAATGTTGAATTCAAGTGGTGAAAATAGAATTTTTGTCTGGTTTGTGATTTTAGAGTGAAGTACTCAGTATTCTACTATTGCATTTGAAGTTTGCTGCAGATTTTTTGTTTGTATTGTTATTCATTTTTAGGCTAAGGTAGTTTTCCTTCTAGTCCTAGTCTGTTTAGAGTTTTTCCCATGCATAGAAGTTAACCTTTATCAAAAGTTTTTCTATATGTGTTTTGTTGATATGATTTAACTTCTATATTTGGTTACTGCGGGGATTATATTGGTTAGTTTTTGAATGTACCAATATTACATTAGTATATAAATCCAGCTCTGTGTATCATTTTAATATATATAGTTTGGTTTAATTTGCTTATATTTTGTTTAGCAGTTTTAATTTACATGTATGAGAAAGATTGGCTTTTAATTTACCTATTCTATTAATTTTTTTATATTCTGGAATGATATGCTTAGGTCGTAAGAATTAACAATTTGGGAAGCGTTCTTGGTTTCTCAGTTTTTGAAAGTTTGTGTAAGATTATTATTTCTTGGAAACTAGTTAAGCCATCTGGGAGTGTGATTTCTTTTTGCTTTTTTCTTTTTTTGATGGTCTCTCTCTTTTGCGGTAAATTTTATGTGTTGAAATACATGTATTGTGTGTATGTATGATGTGAGTTTTGACAAATAGATTCACTCTTATTGAATATATAGAACTTTTCCATCTCCCTAAGAAGTGGCAACCACTGTTTTAAATTATAACTGTGGCTTAGTTTTGGGTTTTTGAAAATTTCATGTAAATGGAATCCTACCATATGTACTTTTCAGGGTACAATTTCTTTTGCTCAGAATATGTCTGTGAGATCCATTGTTGTGATTGAATGTATGAATATTCCCTTTTTTGTTGCTGATTAGCATACTATTTTATTAATATAGTACAATTTATCCATTCTTATGTTGATGAGCATTTGGGCTGTTTTTAGTTTTTGAGTATTAGGAGTAAAATTGATACGCATATTATTGTACAAGTATGTATGGAAATACATTTATATTTTCCTTTGGTAATATTACTGGAACAGCACTGCTAATGGTAGGTGCATGTTTAAATTTAAAAGAAACTGGCAGTTTTCTAATCTGGTTGTACCAATTTATATTCCTACCATGTTCCATAGGTCTCACCAATACATTCTCATTGTTAGTCTAGCGAGTATGTAATAGTATCTCATGGTCTTAAATTGCATTGTTATTTGGATTTGTGTTGTATGTCAACATAGTAATGTGTTTTTGTGGCTTATTCACCATTCTTCTATCTTCTTTGTGAAGTATATATTCAAATATTTTGTTCATTTTAAAAAAATTGATGTATTTGTATTTTCATTATTGTAGGAATTCATTATATTTTATATTATAAGAGTCCTTTGTCAGATACATGTTTTGTCAATATTTTCTCACAGGCTGTGTGGTTTGCCTATTAATTTTCTTAAGAAATGTTTCCTTATGAGCAGAAGTTTTAAATTTTGATGATATAATTGAAAATTTTTTCTCTCATTGTTGTTATTTTTTTTTATTCTAAGAAATTCTTGTTCATAGCCTGGTCACAAAGGTATTTATGCTTTTCCCATTAAAGCTTTATAGTTTTACCTTTTCTGTTTGGATTGGTGATCCATTTCCCACATTTCCCAATTCCATTTCAAATTAATTCATGTATGATGTCAGATAGGCATTGGGGCTCATTTATGTCCCAATGGATTTCCAGTTGTTTTAACACCATTTGTTGAAAAGCCTGTTTTCCGTCTATTGAATTACTTCTGCACCTTTGTTTAAAAAAAAAAAAAAATCATCAGTTGACCATATAAGCCTGCACCTTTTTCTGCTCTTTCTATTCTATTTCATTGGTCTCTTTGTCTTTCCCTATGCCAGTTCCACACTATCTTTTTTTTTTTTTTAAGATTTTTATTTATTTATTTGACAGACAGAGATCTCAAGTAGGCAGAGAGACAGACAGAGAGGAGGAAGCAGGCTCCCTGCTGAGCAGAGAGCCCAATGCGGGGCTCAATCCCAGGACCTGAGCTGAAGGCAGAGGCTTTAACCCACTGAGCCACCCAGGTGCCCCATTTCCACACTATCTTGATTTTTTTTCCTTTTGCTTTATACTGTAAAGTTGAGAGCATGTCGTGAAGTCTGAGTGTAAGTCCTTCTACCAGGTTCTTTTTCAAAATCGTTTGAACTCTTATAGAACTGTTGGATTATTGCATAAATTTTAGAATCCATGTCAGTTTCCATAAAACCTACTGGTTTTGAAAATGAATTTGCATCAATTATAGATCAGTTTTGGTCGGACTGACACATTAATAATGTTGGGTCTACTAGTTAGTCCATAAACAATGTTATTTCTCTCTTCCTTTTTTTTTTTTTTTAAGATTTTATTTATATATTTGAGAGAGAGAGACCGTGAGAGAGAGCATGAGCAAGGAGAAGGTCAGAGGGAGAAGCAGACTCCCTGTGGAGCTGGGAGCCAGATGCCGGACTCGATCCTGGGACTCCGGGATCATGACCTGAGCTGAAGGCAGTCATCCAACCAACTGAGCCATCTAGGCGCCCCGTTTTTTGTTTTTTTTTTTTTTTTTTTAAAGAGAAACAGGGAGAGCATGTGTGAGCTGAGGGGTTGGGTGTGCAGAGGTTCAGAGGGAGAATTTTTTTCCTTTAATATTATTTATTTACTTACTTGACAGAGAGAGACACAGTGAGAGAGGGAAGACAAGTAGGGGGAGTGGGAGAGGGAATAGCAGACTCCCCTGCTGAGTAGGGAGCTCCATGTGGGCCTGATCCCAGGACTCTGGGATCATGACCTGAGCCAAAGACGGATGCTTAAAGACTAAGCCATCCAGGTGCCCTGGGAGAGAGAGAATCTTAAACAGGTTCCACACTCAGTGCAGAGCCTGATGTGGGGCTTGATCTCATGACCCTGAGATCATGATCTGAGCCAAAATCAGGAGTCAAATACTCAATGACTGAGCCACCAAAGTGCCCCTCTCTTTGTTTTTTAAAGTGTATTTTAATTTTTCTCAAGAATGTTTTATAATTTTAGTATATAAGTTTTGTTCGTTCTTTTAATTAAATGTATTCCTAAATATATTATGTTTTTTGGTGCTATGGTAGATGATACTAAAATTTTTTATGTTCAGATAGCATGCTGCTAGTATGTAGATACATCACGGATTTTTGTATCTAATATTATTTCCTAAATTCACTTATTTTTAAATAGTTTTTTGTTATTTTAGTTGTTGCTTTCTTAGATTTTCTTTGTAAACGATCATATCATCTGAAAATAGGGACAATTTCCTTTTTACTTTACAGGCTTTATACTTTCTGTTTCTTTATCTTACTGTACTAGTTTGGACGTGTAGTACATTATTGAATAGATGCCAGGAGGATAGGCATCCTTACCCTATTCCTGAGCACTGGGAGACAGGACTCAGTGTTTTAGTGTTTGTGTAGGTGCCTTTTATCCTTTTGAAAATACTGTCTTCTATTACTGGTTTGCCGAGAATTAAAAAAAAATTTCCTCTCTAATGGGTGCTGAATTTTATCATATGCTTTTTGGGCATTTACTGAAATAATCATATAGATTTGCTCTTTTATTCTGGTAATATGGTGAGTCACTTAGACTTTTTAAAAATAGAATTTATTTTTTAGAACATTTTTATAGCAAAATTTATAGCAAGTTTGAGTGGAAAGTACAGGGAGTTCCCATATCCCCCCAAGCCCAACTTGTGCTCAGCCTCTTCCACTATTGACATTCTGCATTCTAGTGATGCATGTGCTATAGTCTGTGAGTCTGCACAGACACAGTGTTATCAGCCGATGTCCACAGTTTACACTGGGGGGGTCACTCTTGGTGGTTCACATTGTATGGGTTTGAACCAATGTATAATGGTACATATCCATCCTTAAAATATCACACAGAATTGTTTCACTGCCTTCAAAATCCTCTGTGCGCTGTTTTATCATTCCACGTTTCCTTTGTCTTCTGGCTATCCGTCATCTTTTTACTATCTCCACAGTTTTGCCTTTTCCAGAATGTCCTGTAGTTGGAACATATAGAAGGTAGCCTTTCAGATTGGCTTCTTCCATGTAGTAATGTTCATTTACATTTCTCTTATGGCTTTTCATGGCTTTTGATAGCTCATTTCTTTTTAGTGTTGGGTAATACACCATTGTCTAAACAAGCCTCTGGTTTTATTTATCCATTTACCTACTGAAAAATATCTTGGTTGCTTCCAACTTTTGGCAATTATGAATTAAGCTGCCATAAGTACCCATGAGGAGATTGTTGGGTGGACATAAATTTTCACTTCCTTTGGGGAAATACCAAGGAGCATGATTGCTGGATGGAATGGTAGGAGTACTGTTAAAGTTTTGTAAGAAACTACCAAAATGTCATACTATGTGGCTGGTACCATTTTGCATTTGACTAGCAATGAATGAGAGTTCCTGTTGATCCACATCCTTATCAGCCTTTGGCATTTTCAGTGTTTTAAATTTTGGCCATTTTAATAGGTGTGTAGTTGTATCTCATGGTTGTTTTAACCTGCAGTTCTCTAGGTGATGTTGAGCATATTTTCATATGCCACCTGTGTATCTTCTTGGGTGAGGTGTCTGTTAGGATCTTTCGCCCATTTTTTTAATGGGGTGGTTTGTTTTCTTTTTCTTTTTTTTTTTTAAGATTTTATTTTTATCTATTTGATAGAGAGAAAGATCACAGGTAGGCAGAGAGGCAGGCAGAGAGAGAGAGGGGGAAGCAGGCTCCCTGCTGAGCAGAGAGCCCGATGCGGGGCCTGATCCCAGGACCCTGAGATCATGACCTGAGCCGAAAGCAGAGGCTTAACCCACTGAGCCACCCAGGTGCCCCAGGGTGGTTTGTTTTCTTAATGTTGATTTTTAAGAGTTCTTTGTTTGTTTTAGATAATTGTCCTTTATCAGATGCCGTCTTTTGCAAATACTTCTTCTCAGGTTTGTCTTCTCATTCTTGTGACAGTATCTGTCATAAAGCAGAAGTTTTTAATTTTGGTGAAGTCGAATTTATCAGTTATTTCTTTCATGAATTCTGCCTTTGGTAAGTGATTGATTTTTCAAATGTTAAACTCATCTCTGGGATAAACTCCAGTTGGTCATGACTTACTGTCCTTTTGAGATATTGCTCTATTCAGTAGTTCCTTTGTGTTTTCTTAGCTATTTTCATATCTATAATTAATGGAGAATGTTTACCTATGATTTATTTTTTATAATGTTGATGTCAATTTTTGGCATTAGTTTTATGCTGGACTTAGAAAATGAACTGGTGGAGGGTTTGCCTTTTTTTTTCTTTCTTTTTTTTTAATATTTTATGTATATTTGGTATTTTTTTCCCATTAAATGTTGGATAGAATTTACCAGTAAAACCTTCTGGACTTGGGGTTTTTTGTGGGCATATAATTGTACTAATTTAGTTTCTTGATGGTTATAGAACTATTCAGATTTTCTGTTTTATATTGTGTCAGCTTCAGTAAATTTTATTTTTCATGAAATTTGTTTATTTCATTTATGTTTTCAAATGATGCTTATAATATCCCTTTATTATTTTTTTGACGTCTGTGGAATATGAGGTAATACTCCCATCTTTCATTGCTGATGCTTAGGTTTTTTTCCCTCTCATTCTTTGTTAGTCATGTTAGAAGTTGTTTAGTGTTACTAATTTTGAACAAATCTACTTTAGGTTTATGGATTGTCTGTATTTTTGTCACTTATAAAAAAAGATTTATTTTAGAGAGAGCGCATGTGAGCAGAGAGAGGGACAGAGGAGGGTGGAGAGGGAGAGGAGAGACTCTCAAGCAGATTCTGGGCTGAGTGTGGAGCCCAGTGCAGGGCTCGATCTCACAACCCTGAGATCATGACCTGAGCCAAAAACCAAGAGTCAGATGCTTAACTGGCTGAGCCCCCCGCAAGGCGCACCTATTTTTGTCACTTTTTAACATAATTTTTTTTCTTTGTTTCTTTTATAATGCTTTCTTTGGATTTGATTTGCTCATCTTTTTTCTAGCCTCTCAAAAACTTAAACTTAGATCTTTCATTCTTTTCCATTCCAATTTCAGCATTAAAACTATAAATTTCGGGACTCCTGGGTGGCTCAGTTGGTTGGATGACTGGCTTTGGCTCAGGTCATGATCCCAGAGTCCCGGATCGAGTCCCGCATTGGGCTCCCAGCTCTATGGGGAGTCTGCTTCTCCCTCTGACCTTCTCCTCGCTCATGCTCTCTCTCACTGTCTCTCTCAAATAAATAAATAAAATCTTTAAAAAAAAACCTAAATTTCTCTCTGAGCAGGGTTAGGTGTATCCCACAGATTCTGATGTTATATTTTCATTATCATTCATATCAAAAAACGATCTGACTTTCTCTTTGATATCTTCTTTGATTAGTCATTAAATATAGCATTTACTTTTAATAATTTTGAGACTAAATGGGTTATCTTACTGTTACTGATGTCCAAATTATGTTTGTTATGTTTAGACATCATACTCTTAAGTTTTCAGTACTTTGGAGATTTATTAAAATTTGTTTTATGGTCAAAATATGATTTATCATTATGAATACTCCATATGTACTTGAAAATAATTTTTATTGTTTGTTTGTTGATTGATTATATGCTTTTATGAATGTCAGGTCAAGGTGGTTGATGCTGTCAATAAAATCTTCCATACTTTGGTGTGTTTTGTTTAGTTCATTTGAGAAAGGAATATTAGAATCTTCAAATATTATTGTGGGTATGTCTGTTCCTCCTCCTCATGCATTTTGAAACTCATAAAAGTTGCAAACAATTTCTCAATTTGTATGTATTTCTGATACATCAACTTTTTTTGTCATTATGGAGTGTTTCCTTTTTTGTAAGGTAGTATGTCTGTCTGATAGTCTAGTTTGTTTCATATTAATATAGCCACCGTTTTTTAAAAAAAGATTTTATTTACTTATTTGACACAGAGAGAGAGACCACAAGTAGGCAGAGAGGCAGGCAGAGAAAGAGGAGGAAGCAGGCTCCCTCCTGAACAGAGAGCCCAATGTGGGGCTCAATCCCAGGACTCTGGGATCCTGACTGGAGTCTAAGGCAAATGCTTAACCATCTGAGCCACCCAGGCGTCCTCTCTTGCTCTCTTTCTGCCTTTTTTTGGGGTTACTTGAATATTTTTTAATGTTCTCTTTTGATTTCTGTATTGACTTCTTTGCCAAACAATCTCTGCATTATTTTCATAATAGTTGTTCTTGAATATGGGTCCTTTTTTTCCCATTCCAAGAACTTAGCATCTTTTAAGTGTCACAACAGTCTTATTTTTACAGAAACATCAGTGTCAGTCAGTTTTCTTGTTGATAATTTTGCTCTCTTTCTTCTACCTTTCTACTACTGCATAAACTAGAGGGTGAAGTCACATAAATTGCCCAGAATTAGGGTCAAATGAAAATGAATTGGAATGACCCAGACACGCACACATATAATTTTTGCCAAAAAGCCTGTATCAATTAGGTGTAAGAATTAAAAAGGAAGAGTTAGAACTTCAGTTTGGAAATATATTTTGATATATCTAAAAACTATATCTAAAAGCCCAAAGATAGGGCTAAAAGCTACTATAAAACTAAAGAGATAATTCCATACTAATTTTACATATACACAAGTTGTGAACTTTTATATGTATGAATAACTGTAGTTGGAAGTTAATGGAAGAGAAAAATTTACAATGGCCACATCATAAAAGTGTTAATTATTTATAAATTAATCAACAGATTAAATAATTCCAGTAATATGGTAATTACTAGGCTAGTTCTTAAGTTTATACAGGAAAATATTAAGAATCAACAGAAAAATGCTTAAAAAATGGAGCGGGGATAGACCTACTGTATATTAAAACGTGTTATAAAGCCTCAAGAAATAGCACATGAATAAAAAGTCCAGAAATGGGCTCACATACACATAGTAATGTCTAGTAATGTCTGCTAAAGGCAGTCTCTCCAATTAGTGCAAAAGAGAAATTTTAATACATGGTCTTGATACAACGGGAGAGCCAGTTGGAAGGGTCCATTTGTGGATCCAGTTAAAATTCATATTATATATTAGGACAAACTATGAATGGATCAGATATTCAAGTGTGAAAAATAAGACAAATAGAACGTAAGTGTCCAAAATAGGTTGAACAAGCTATGGTATAGCCACACAGTGGAACACTGTACACCTTCGATAAAGATCTGAGGTCGCCAGGATATATCGTAAAGTGCATAAAATAGGCTGCGGGTCAGGTCATGATCCCGGGATCTTGGGATCAAGCCCCATGTTGGGCTCCCAGCTAAGTGGGGAGTCTGCTTCTCCCTTTCCCTCTGCCTGCCATACCCCCTGCTCGTGCTCACTCCCTCTCAAATATATAAAACCTTAAAAAAATAGGCTGCAGGATAGTGTATATATAGTAAGCTGTTTTTTGTTAAGAGGTAGAAATTGTACAATTCATACTTGTATTTCATAAAGTAACATTTTACAGGGACAAGGGGGGGAGGGTGTACAGTGACAGGAGTAGGGGTAACCCTTCTAGGTAGAAACATTTTTGTTTCTAGGTAGAAACAAAAATGTTGGTTTTTGTTGTTTTGTTTGGTTTTTGAAGCATTTGCTTTTTATTGAATAATAAATTCTTTTTGAACTTATTCTCTATTTCATAAATCACTAGAAAGCCTTCCAGGTTAAGATGAATTAATCTGCAAGTTCTGCAAATAATTTAAGGAAGAAGTCAGTCTGAATGTAAACTTCCCCAGATAGAAAAGTGGGACCATTGCCCAGCCCATTTGATGAGGCTAGAATAAGCTTGTTTCTAAAACCTGACTGTTGAGTTGGAGGAGGGCACCTTAGGAATGCCTGTGATTTGATTTCATCACAAAAGTCAGGATAATGCTTATCTCTGGTGAGAAGGTAGAGGTACGTGGGTAGATTCTGGGCTACTACAGTGTTCTATTTCTTGATCTCCATTTTACTTATATGTTGTTCACTTTAAAATTGTGTTTAACTCTACATTTGTTTTGTCTTTCTGAATGTTATAATCACAAATGTTATAAAGTAATTTGTAAAAAGTTATAATAATCCATGTTTATCTAACAAATGAGCTCTAAAATATATATTGTAACAACTGATAACATTTCCATAAGGGAATACAAAAATACAGAACAGTTGAAAATAGAGCTTTTAACTATCCCTTCTCAGAAACTGGCTAGTCAAGGAGTTAAAAAAAAAAAAATCACGACTTAAGAAGTTTTTATTTTTTGAAATAGGACTTTTTAATGACATGTTTATTCCATTCTGTGTTAAAACGATTGGTAGAGTAATGCAGTGATTTTTAAAAATGGAAACAACTAGCTTCTCCTAAACTCGTTTCACGAAGGGATTAGAGGCTGTCAAATTGGTATCCAGTAGGGACGCACTTGCTTTTGTGTAAGCTATTCTATTGGGGTTTATGTTCTGCAACTAGCATAGCAGTTCTAGTCAGCGTTGGAATTGTTCATTCACATGATCAGGTCCACCGCAAATAAAACTTCTTTTTAAAAAAAAGTCATGCCACAGAGAAGAACAGAAAGGGTGTGCCACAGTGGAAGGTTTAACAGATTAAGGGACCCCTGGACAAAGTGGCTTTCTTCACTTAACAGTCTATCATCTCTCCTCTTCCTCAAAGTCTAGAAAATAACCACTTGGTAGGAGGTTCTGTATATATGTAGGAATTTATATCATTGTTGGGAATTTCATTTTCCATCGCTTTAGAAAACCTGAAGTCAGACCCTTCCGGTTCTCACACAGTTTTGCTCAGTGGAGATGTTCCTGGAGGGAGAGTTTGGAGGTTGGTTGCAGCAGGATTTGGAGCAGCAGGCACTAGTCTACGCAAAAGTCCTTATTAGGAAATTGAAAGGGCTCACTGTTCTGTCAGCAGTAAGGATCAGTCCATGGAAGAGGCCGCTTGTAGCCAAGGCTGCCTTTTTTTTTTTTTTTTTTCCTGTGTAAGGGAGCTCTGTTTAATCTTAAATAGTATACACAGGGTGTGGTCTGGTCTTGTCTTTCGGGCCCCACAGCGCACTAGCCACCATCCGAGCTCTTGAGTCTTATCCAAACTCAAAGAAGAAAAGGAGTTCCCACCGCCATCCTCACCTTAACCCAACCAGCCTTATAAAAAACAAAAACCAGGCTGCAGTAGGCCACAACATTTTTGTGGTGCTGATCAGTACCTGAGATTCTGACCACAATCTCTGATTGATTCCTCTGAGAATTTGAAGAAGCAGTTGTCACCCCAGTCTGTTTTCTAGGGGTGATAGCCAGCCAGTGGGGGACGGCATTCTCCTCAGTCCAGTCCGGGAGCCAGGTGGTGTGGCCTCCCTTTACTTTGCTGCTGACAGGAACATCAAAGACCGCCTGAGTTGGCCAACATAGAGAAGGCTCCCTCTGCTGGGCCCTGCTTGTAAGCACCAGCTGTAAGTGTGCTGGAAGGAAGCTGGAAACTAGCGGTAGCTTCTTCTTACCCCTGTAGGACCGAGGATACGCGGGTTTACAGACCTCGCTGCACTTGGGAGGGTCTCTCCACTTCCATCGCCTGGTGGCTGAGAGCCATTGAAATAGTCCTCACGTAGGGGGATAGAGTAGGGTCTGCAGCCTACATGGGAATCATGATGAGGCCATCTGAGACCAGGCCTTGCTTGGTCCAGAAAATTCAGGCTCCAGAGGGAAGGCCCTCATAAAATCATCCTGCACTACTCAGTAGAGGAGCAGCCTTCAGCAGGCCCCGAGCTCCCCACTGGCATCGGAATGGGTGTGAATGCAGAGTTGGTCAGAGCTTGTGGCCCAAAGAACTGGGAAGAAACACAGGAATTCTGTTGCTGATATCTTTTGAATGTTTAGAAAGTTCAGCCACTATTTCTAGATATCAGAGTTTTTTAGGCAGACTCATTTTCTTAGCAAACTGTACTCTTTGAGGCAACTTTGGTCTATCCAGGAAAGGCTCAAGCACTCTGTTTTGCTGATGTCCCCATATGGAGGCTGAACGGTTCATCTGCAGGGGTGCAAAATAGGGTCTGCTTTAGTAAGCAGCACCACCAGGCATAAAAGGATGGCTAGGGCCCACCACACTTTGGGGTCTAGATCCTGGATTTACTGAAGCTGTGGAGACCCTGAGCCTACAGTTGCCATGTCCAGTCCCAGTACCTGCTTCCTGTAAACCTAGTCTACCATTGTTGCCACCTGGATAAGATGTAAAATATTTTAATGACATGATTAAATAATAATATTAAATAATATTAAATATTAAATAATAATATTAAATAATAATAATTAAATAATGACATGATTAGATAAATAAAGAATTCTATATCTAGTAGAGAACACACATTGTTTTCTAGCACATACTGATCATTCTTAGAATTTACCTTGGTCTTGGGGCACCTGGGTGGCTCCGTCGGTTAAATAGCTCCTTTGGCTTGGGTCATGATCCCAGGGTCCCAGGATCTAGGCCTGCATCAGTGTTCCTGCTCAGCAGGGAACCTGCTTCTCCCTCAGCCCCACTTGTGTTCCTCTGCTCTCAAATAAATAAATAAAATCTTTTAAAAAATCTTTAAAAAATTTTACATTGTTCTAGGCCAGAAGGGGTGCCTCAGTAACTTCCAAAAATTATTATTATGAAGCCCAGTATCTGACCTTAAAAAAAACAGTTAGAAATTTGGGGTGCCAAATTGGGGTGGCTCAGTGGGTTAAGCATCCGACTCTTGATTTCAGCTCAGGTTATGATCTCAGGGTTGTAAGATCAAGCTTGTGTCAGGCTCCAAGCTCAGCAGGCAATCTGTTTGAGATTCTCTTCTCCTTTTGCCCCTTCCCCTCCTCACTCTCTCTTTCTCAAATAGAGAAGTCTCTTTAAGAAAAGGAATTAATACCAGCTAAAAATGACCTATATGTTTATACACTTGAAAGTATAGATCATAAGGGAAATTATAAAGTAGTTAGATATGAATGAAATTGCATTTCCAAATTTGTGAGACACTTAGAGATTTATAACTTATAATTAATTTAGCAGGAAACAAGAAACTTGGGCTGAATTGCAGCTCTATCCCCAAGCCCTCAAAAACATTTGTATATTAAAGTTGTAGCTAAGTACCTCAGAACATGACCCTATTTAGACATAGAGTCTTTGTAGAGATAACTAAGTTAAAATGAGGTCATTACTGGGGGCTCTACTGTACTATTAAGGGTATCCTTATAAGAAGGGGAAATTTGGACACAGTCATGGACAGAAGGAAGATGATTTGAAGATACAGGGAGAAGTTGGGCGTGTCAAGCCAAGGAGAAAGGCCTGGAATAGATCCTTTCCTCATGACACTCAGAAGTAACCAACCCTTTCACCTTGATCTTGGACTTCTGAGTCTCCAGAACTGTAAGAGAAAATATATTTCTGTTGGTAAAGCTACCTGATCTATGATACCTTGTTATGCCAGGCCAAGCAAACTAATACAGTAATAAATGACCCACATTTTAATTCAGAAAGTTGGAAAAAGAACCACAAAGTAAACGAGAATGAGAAAAATACTAAAAGTAAGGCTGGAAATTTGTTAAATAGAGAGTAGTATTACCAAAACCAAAATATGGGTTCTTTAAAAAAAATTAGTGTATTTAAAAATTGTTGGGTCATGGCTCATGATTATTTCAATTTCAGAAGCATTAAGTTTAATACATATCTATTTAAAAAACTCTAAAAATAATTAAGGGGATGTCTTTAATTTGCTGAAAGATATGTGCCAAAACCTAAAGCAGACTTTGAATGGAAAAACTTCAGGTGCATGTCATTTAAGATCAGGAACAAGACAAACATGGTTAACACTGTTAGAGCATTTTGTGTTACTGGAGTTCCTGGCCAGTATGCTAGGAAAATAAATGAGTTAATAGATTTGGAAGGGAAGAGATAAATCTGTATTTATAGATCACCTACACATAAAAATCTACAGAGGCAATAGACAAAATATATGTATTAGTAAGATAATTTAGTACTTCTCAAATAAAAGATCATTTTATAAAAATCAGAATTCCTATAGACACAAAATAATCAGCTAGAAGAGATGATGATATAAGATACCATTTGCAAGAATAAAAACAATCAAGTAGCAGGATTTAACCTGACCAATAATGGCCACGATTTACAAGGAGGAAAATTTAAAACTCTGTTAGAGTATATCATAAAGATCTGAAAAACAGATACTCTATAGTCAAACATGGTATAACGTATTTGTAAATATGTCCATTCTCTCTAGAGTAATCTATAAATTCTATGAAATGCCAATCAAAATCCTATAGAATATTTTGAGAAATTTGACACGCTAAGTAATTTGCAAGGAACTTCTCATTCTGATTATGACACTTGCTTGTATCACTCTACCTTTTCTGCTGAAAACGACTAGAAAATCTTGAGTAAAATACAGATTTATCTGAAAGTGTAGAGCTGTAAAATCAGTTCGGACTCTGGCTGTGAGTCAGAAAAGTAGGTCTATTGAGATGTGAATCTCCAGCATTTTAGCTCTACCTTTCAATTGAAGGCAGTTGTCTTGGGGCAGAGAAGCTAAAGAAAACTTTCAGAAATCTCACAGCTCAGGGAGAACAAAAATTAGAAATTAGAGCTCAATAAAGGGGAGGGCTCTGTTAAATATTCTAGGTATTTAATTGGGGCCCCTGAAGGGTTACACCCCTTAGGTGGAAGGACAAATGGAAATAGGCCAGCCCTCACAAGATGGAAACTTGGTTGTAATCAAATCAATCCCAGATTGTATTAAGGTGATCTGACCCTTGGGTAGAAATAAAACATACAGTGGCTTAAATTAAAACTCAGTAGGTTTCATAGCAACCACAGAAAACTGAAGAGAGGATTAGTGGATTGGAAACTAGGTCAGGAGAAAATATCTAGGTTGAAGTATGGAGAGAAAAAAGTGGACAGAAAATTAAAAAATAAATTAGGATTCCTATTAGACAGTGAAAAAATTAACATGTATGTATTTATAGTTCCAGAAAGGAGACAAAAGAGAAAATGGGACAGAAACAGCATCTGAAGAAAAGAGATAATCTGTGAGAACTTTTCAAAGCTAACTAAGAACAGAAATCCACACATAGATTCAAGAGTTCCTGTGACTCAGTGACAGGACAAATGCATCAAGACATATGATAGTAAAATTTGATATGTCCAGGCATATGATAGTCCAGGCATGTGATAGTAAAATTTCTGAAAGCTAAAAAATAAAATAAAGAGAGGGTTTTAATAACAACTAGAGGAAAAAGGACTTGTAACTTCCAAAAAGCAATGAGAAGACAGTTCACTTGACAAGGGAAACGATCAAGTTGAAGATAATGGAAAATTGCTCAAAGAAGCAAACATGTCGATTTATGTTTCTATACCCAGCAAAAATATGTATTTTAAAATGAAAGCAAAACTATAAAATATAGTCAAAAGCAATTAAAGAAGACCTCGACAAATAGAGACATTCTGTATTTGTAGGTTGGAACACTTTATACTGTTAAGATGGCAATTCTCCCCAAATTGATGTAATCCCTTTCAAAACCCACGCTTTGACATGGTGATTTTAAAATTTATGTAGAAATTCATGGGACCCAGAATAATTAAAATGATTTTGAAAAGGGACATAGTGGGAAAACTCACACTTGCTGATTTTAGAATTCATTACAAAGCACTAGTAATTAGGGCTGTGTGGTCCTGGTTTAAGGATTACATATCAGTGGAATACAATTCAAAGTCCAGAAAAAACCCCACATGTCTGTGGTCAGTTGACCTTTTCTTTTCTTTCCTTTCCCTTCCCTTCGTTTCCTTTCCTTTCTTTTTAAGATTTTATTTATTTGAGTTAGAGAGAGAGAGAGCAAGATTGGGCCGGGGGGGGGGGGGGGGCAGGGACAGAGGTGGAGGGACAAGCAGACTCCCTGCTGAGAGTGGAGCCTGATATGGGGCTTGTTCCTAAACCCTGAGGTTATGACCTGAGCCAAAGTCAGTTGCCTAACCAACTGATCCGCCCAAGTGCCCCAACTTGTTTCTTTTTTCTTTTCTTTCTTTTCTTTTTTTTTTTATTTTAACTTTTACTTATTAAGTAATCTGTACCCCCAAAGTGGGGCCCAAATTCATGACCCCAAGATCACGAGTCGTGTGCTTCACCAACTGAGCCAGGCAGGCGTCCCTGGTCAGTTGATTTTTAATAAGGGTGCCAAGAACATTCAAGGGATTAAAAAAATAGTCTTTCAACAAGTGGTGCAGGAGTAGCTAGATACCACATGAGGAATAATGAAGTTGGACCCTACCTTATACCATGTATAAAAGTAACTCAAAACAGAGAAGAGAGCTAAAGAGCTAAGAGCTAAAACTTAGTTAAGAGCTAAAACTGTGGAACTCTTAGAGGAAACATAGATATAAATTTTTGTGACCTTGGGTTGGGCAATGGTTTCTTAAATATACATCAAAACCAAAGAAAAAAATAAATTAGATTTCATCAGAATTAAAAACTTTTGAACTTCTAAAAAACACTATTGGAAAAGTGAAAAAGATGGGAGACCATTAAATATCTGAAAATGGTCTAATATCCAGGAACCTATAAAGAACATTTGCAACACACCAGTAAATTGCAAATAACATAACTAAAAGATTGACAAATAATTTTAATATGCATATCTTCAGTGAGATATATGAATGATCAGTAAGCACATGAAAAGATGTCCAGCATCGTTAGTCATTTGGGAAACACAATTCAGGGACTAGGGGATATCACTTATCATCCAGCAAGATGGCTGTAATTAAAAAGACGGCAAGCTTTGGTGAGGATATGGAAGGACTGGAACGCTTTCTTGTACCTTGCTGGCGGGAATGTAAAGTGTGCAGCTGCTGTAGAAAACATACAGTCCAGGGCACCTGGGTGGCTCAGTTGGTTAAGTGTCTGCCTTCGGCTCAGGTCATGGTCCTGGGGTCTTGGGGTTGAGTCCGGCATTGGGCTTCCTGCTCATTGGGGGAGTCTGCTTCTTCCTCTCCTCCCTGCTTGTGCTCTCTGTCACTATCTCTGTCTCTCTTGAACAAATAAAAAAAATCTTTAAAAAAAGTTCAGTCCAGCAATCCAATTTTCAATCCAGCAATCCTATTCCGAAATTTATACCCAAGAGAAATGAAAACAAAGCATACACACAAAACCTGTATGTGAATATGCATAGGAACCTTCATCATAAGAGCCAAATAAATAAATAAATAAATGAAAATGGGAACAGTCCATGTGTTTGTAAACTGAAGACTGTGAACACAGGTGGTCTATCCATCCACTGGTATCTTGTTCAGCCACAAGGAAAGAGATACTTGTATCTGCTGTGGTGTGGGTGAATCCTGAAATCATGCTAAGTAAAATTAATCAGACATAAACAGCCACTTATTAGCTGTTCTATTTGTATGAAACATCCAGAATAGGCAAATCCATAGAGACTGAAAGTAGATTAGTGGTTTTCAGGGGCTGATGGGAAGGGGGCGTGGAGGCATGCTTGCTCCTGGGTATGGGGTGTTTTGTGGGGAGTGATGAAAATATTCTGGCATTAGACAGTGATGATTATACAACCTTGTGAATATACTGAAAACCAGTGAATTGTACACTTTAAAAGGGTGAATTTTATAGTATATGAATTATGTCTTAATTTTTTTTAAGTGAAGACAAAATAAAGAACCTTTAGGCAAAGAGAAAACTGAGAAAATCTGTCATCAGTAGACTTACACTAAGGGAAATACTGAAGGGAATCTTCTGGCAGAAAGAGAATGATCCTAGATAAAGCACAGGGATGTAGGAAGGACCAGAGAGCTTCAGAAAGGGTAAATGTGGCTTTTGATGATGGCATAAAATAGTCATAGTACTCCACGTACGTACATTTAGGTTACATGACCACAATGGCACAGTGGGTAGGAGATGGGGAAGTGGATTAAATGTACTCGCAGATCTAATGACTGTCTGGGAGGTGGTAAGAATACTAATTTGAATCTGTAAATTGTAATCTTTAGGATAGCCAGTGAAAGGAAAATACTAGTATGTATAATGAGTTATAGAGGTAGAAAATAAATGATGGGAAATACAGCAGATAGTGAGCAGATAGGTTAAATCAAAATTTTAGTATACCCAATTTTAAAATTTTATTATATCCCACCCATCATAGCTTAGTATGGCCTAATTAATTGCTTTTATGGATACAGAGCAACAATGGACAGAAGTAAAAGGGTACACATGGGAGCCTCATAGTAGGAGATTTTAGCACACTGATTAATATCTCATACAAGTAGACAACAGTAAGGAAAAAAGATGTGAACAGCTACAAACTCAGTTGATGTAGAACACTATACTCAACCACCGATGAACCCTCCTTTATGTCCAGTATATGTGGCGCGTTTAGCATTTACTAGTGCATAGATGTGCAATTAATTTTTTTGTATAAGGACCTTATGTCCTGTGACTGTTACAAATCTACTTACTAGGTTTGGTTTCCTGTTCTGTTTTTTACTTTTCATGCTGCCTAGTCTTTATTTCCCGTCCCTTCCTGCTCTCCAGGCACCGAAGTGCAAGATCAGTCTCCAGAGTCCAGGGTGAAAGCCGGCTGTGCTTGCTTGTCCTCTAGGATTCTTAGATGTGCTTCGTTTTGAGACTGTGTCAGGTTCCTTCATCTCATCTGTGAAAAGTGTTTAAAAGGTTGTTCTCATAGTTTATCACATTTATGTTGTTTAGGAAGCTTGTTCAACATACGTAATCTTCCATACCACCAGAAATAGACTCAAAGTATGTGCGTCCAGGTAGCTGTACTGGTTTCCAGAGTACAGGCCTCCCCACTGATTACTAGTGGACAAGTGTCTTAATTCACCTTCGTTCGTCATTTGGACAGAAGTGGAGGGGAATTACTCCTCTTTGCTTTTCAGTACTTAACTCTTGACGCCAAGAGAGATGGTAGAACCTTTTTGCTTTTGGGGTAGAGTATTTCCATTTCCATTTACTGCTAACTTCTGAGCCCTAGGGGACTCAAGAGCAGAGTGAATTTGTCCATACTCTCAGCTCTTTTGATACAGTTCCTCCAGATACTTTGAAATGACTGCTGCCTTATATCTAAGGCCAATATTAATGGGTATGTGTTTTCAAAGAAAGCAGAGGTCCCTGCTGAACAAAATGTATTTCCTTATTACCTGTTGCTTCTTTAAAATCATTCCATGGGCTCCTGGGTGGCTCAGTTGGTTAAGCATCTGACTCTTGATTTTGGCTCAGGTGATGATCTCAGGGTCACGAGATCGAGCTGAGCATTGGGGTCCATGCTGAGTGTGAGATTCTCCCTCTCTGCCCCTTCTCTTCCGAGTAAGTAAGTAAATGAATAAATAAAATCTTAAATCATTCCATATATGGAAGTCAGTGAAATAATTGATGGCAGAATGCAATCCATAAGGAAACTGAATGGGAGAATGAAATCAGTCAGTGGAATGCATTTATAAAAATGGGAATAAAGATGTAAGATACTTTTATCTTTCTGATGGGAAAGGGGAGAACCCCTGTCCAACTGCTTCCTAACATATACACTTTCAACTTCTCAGTTGCTTATTTCTGTGCTTAATGTTTGTCTTCTTCAGTGGGCTGCTAGTGAAGGCAGGGATTGAATTTCTTTATTCATTATACTAAGTACTTAGCACTATGCTTTTAAACATAATTTTCCCTATTAGATTAGAAGCAGAAAAAAATGAGGCTCTTTTTTTCCTTTCATGATTCTCTGTTATGACTAATGAAAGTAATACTTTCTAATCATGTACTGTAATCCAAATATGTTCCATGCCCTTGGTTAGAGTCACTGTCTAATTAGCAAGAGGGAAAATGGTACGTGACCTTGAGATCTACTTCTAACATTTTCAGGCTTTTCTTTCTAATGTTATTTCTATTCATGGATAGTAAAATTGGAAGTTTTGTCAACACTAATATCTAACTGGCTTTTCTTACCAAATAGTTTTAAGCCTTCTCCCCATGTGTTGAAATATTTCTTGGCAAACCTGGTTTCTCATGGCTCCATAGAAGTCCATAATGTGACTGTTCTGTAATTGACTCAACGGTAACGTTAAGCTAGAATGTGTGCTTTGTGAATATAAGGATATTCATTTCTCTGCAGTACTGAGGCACTTACTACAGAGTCTAGGACATGCTAGGCATTCAATATGTATTTGTAAAATGAATGAATGAATATTTAGGTGGTTATATTTTTTCTGTATTATAAAGGATACTCTTCATAGTGTGTCTGTACATGATGCTTTCAGTGCATTTCAAATGATTTTTTAAAAAAGATTATTTATTTATTTATTTGACAGAGAGAGAGATCAATCACAAGTAGGCAGAGAGGCAGGCAGAAAGAGAGAAAGAGAGAGGAGGAAGCAGGCTCTCTGTTGAGCAGAGAGCCCACTGTGGGACTTGATCCCAGGACCCTGAGATCACGACCTGAGCCGAAGGCAGAGGCTTAACCCACTGAGCCACCCAGGCACCCTCAAATGATTTTTTAAAAAAGATTTTATTTATTTGTTTGACAGGCAGAGATCACAAGTAGGCAGAGAGGCAGACAGAGAGAAAGGAAGAGAAGCAGGCTCCCTGCTGAGCAGAGAGCCTGATGTGGAGCTCAATCCCAGGACCCTGGGATCATGACCTGAGCCAAAGGCAGAGACTTTAACCCACTGAGCCACCCAGGTGCCATGCCCCTCAAATGATTTTAATAAATAATTTGTTGCAGAATTAGAAGAGGATCTTGCTGGTTGTAAGGGTATGGCCAAAGTTATAGGATTTCAGAGTAGTTTTCTTTTCACTATGAAATAATGTTATCTGTGGCTATTTTTTTAATACTTTGATTTTATAAGTTTTCTATAATTATATTCTATTAGAATCAAAAGAGGTTTTCAAAAAATTTTAATTGAAGTGAATTTCCTTCAATTGAGGGAGCAGTTAGGGATCTTATGAGTGGAATATAGAATTTCTGGTGGTGGTGGTTGGAAGATCACTGGAATGTGAGTAATGGGCCATGCTATGCTAAGGAACGTTATTCGGTGGGAATGGGAGAAGACCAGAGGGCTGTAGGTAGAGGCACGAGAGTTGGAACAAACAGGAGGGGTAGTACCAGTGATAGTGTTGAGGAAGGAGTGGAGAGAGAAGAGACCAGAGGCATGGAAAGCCTGGATTTCTCTCCTCATCCCCACATCTAATTGACCACCAACTTTCATATCCTAAGTATTTCTTGAATTTTCTTGAATTTCTTCCTCTCTTCCCCAGTTGGGTCATTGGTGTCTTTAACCTCAGCTTCTCGTTTCTTTCCATCCTTGATTGAACCCACTTGCCATAAAGCTGCTAAAGCGATCTAAGTAAAGCCAGCTCTGAGGAATGGCTTCCTGTTATTCATATTTTAAGTTTCTAGTGATGAACACATCATGCAAGCTCTTCCTTATTGGGATACTTCAGCCTCATTTCCTTCTATTCTCTGCTAGGGGAGAAATCTTTCCTTGTCCCTAAACATCCTCACCCCTCTCCCCTACACAGGTATTTCCAGCTTCTGTTTCTTGCTCATCTGTATCCCCTTCCCAGAATCCCCTCCTCCAGTCAAATCCCCCAGGACCCCCTTCTCCCGGGTGCATTGTGTAAGACCTCAGGTGTCAGTCACCTCTTCCAAAACACTTTAACAGATATATTCACATAGTACCTCCCTCCCCCACTCTCACCTTTTGGGTCAGGAATCTGTCTTCTGTGCTTTTAAAAAGATCTTATTTTTACCTCTTCCAGGTTGTCCTGTAATTCTTCAGGTATGTTTCCCACATTAGAGTGTGAGATTTTTGAGGGCAAGAGCTCTTTTATTTTTGTATTCTCAGCAGTTAGCATAATGTCTGGCATATTATCAGGTGGTCAAAAAGGTTTTTGGTATCAATTTCTAGTTGAAATAATGAGGTGTTGAACCAGCTGGTGGCAGGTGGGAGGGACAGATTGGAAAGAAGTCACTTGGTTGTCAGAGATGAGCTATGGGTGGAGCTCATGGACGATTGAGGTGTGCAGCTTAGAATGTGAGTTTGCTATATAGATAGGTTTTGACTTGTTGAATTTGAAACTTTTGCTGAACATTTAGAGATGAATAATAGGCAGTTAGAAATAAGGGCATCAATATTAGGAGATCAGGATTTAGGAGTCATGAGCGTATAGACTCATGAGCTGGGCACTTGGGGTAGATATACAAGTCAGGAGGGGGGAGGGCATCTAAAAAGCCAGAGTAGGGGTCGTTGGGGAACAGTTATCAAGTCAAAGAAAAGTAGGAGAGTATACTGATTGTCAGCAGTGTTTGGTGATGAAGAAGGTTTGAAGCAGATGAGAAATGAGAATGAGAGATTTTATTTGGAAATTAAGTCATTATGGATCTTTGAGAGAATAATTTTGGTCGAGTGGAGGGAAATAGAAACTAGATGGAAGTAAGTGATTGTAAGAGGCTGGGAAGCAAATAAATGAGGAGCAAGTGGGAAGAGCAAGCGCATACTACTCCTTAAAAATGTGCTTCATGGAGAAATGATGCGTTATGGAAAAGGGATGTAGTAACGGCTCCTTGAGGGGAGGGTAGTAGTGGGTCAGTTTTTTTGTTTAATTTTTTGGTTTTTGGGTGAGAGAAGGTCTCAATTGATATTCAGGAAGCGGAAGAAAGGGGTGCTTGAAGTCTAGAAAGAAATCTTTAATGGAAAAAGGGTAAGAAGGAAGGAGAGGGTCTGGGATCAAGATCTCAGGTGGTATCATTAGCCTTGAGAGTCATGGGGACATTTCTTCCCTGGGTTAAAAATGAAAAGAAGTGAGGATATGTAGAAGTACAGAGACATGTAAAGATGGTATGAGGGAATGCGAAGGATCTACTTTCTAGGAAGTAGGTCCCCAGGTCTTTAATTGTGGGGTGACAAGTAGATAGGACAGGTGGCACAGGCCATTTTAGAAGATTGGAAAGGGACAGAGAATTAGTGGTGGGACTGAAGGTAGATTTTAGGGCTCAGTGCAGGTTGAGCTATGGAAGGAAATAAAGTAATAATAAAAATATTTAAATAATTTTTTTCCATAAAAAAGACTGGAAGAAAGGATAGGGCACTAGAGTATTATTGATACCTATACAGTGGGTTAAGTGAGGCCCATAGCCAAGTCCAGGGATGTTTGCCCTACAGGTCTGCTGCTTGGGTGGGTTGAAGGGCCGGGGCGTGTGCGGGACACATGGCAGCGTGGCCGTGGGGACCGGGAGCAAGTCCCGCCTGGCCTGGGCTTCTGCTGTTAGATCTCCAGAGTCAAGTCAGAGTCCCCAGCGCACGACTGAGGGTATTTGAGATTTCGTGTGAGAAGGTTTCTTCCCCCTGCACCTTTCTTTCCTTTCTTTTTTTATTCTTGCAGTATATGAGTATCAGTAAAATGTGTAAATAAAAGCAACAGATTGCATGTAATTTATTTTAAGACTGAATTTTGAATAGAAAAGTAGTATTGCTGGATTCTGAGCTCTTAATGCATAGTTATTCATTCCTGATAAAAACTCTCTGGCAGTCTTTTCCACCCTGTATTTCTCAACCCAGAGATTCTAAAATGCAGAGACAACCCTTAAGAGGTAGCTATGTCTTCCAAGGTATTTTGTCTTCTCTCAGGAATTTGTAAGTAGGTTTATAGATGCCTCTAGCTCACCTCTGGCCTGGATATCTGATGGGAGCGGCATTTCTATCAATTATGCTTTTTCTTAAAAGAAAAAAATGATGAAAATAAAAGCAGAAGTTAGGGAACTCCTTCAAGAAATGCATACATCAAGGGAAACACTAAATGAGCCGAGACCTAATCAAAAATCAGCAGCTCTACCAGTTAAGAACCTTCTCTCTACAACTCACTTGTCAGTTACTGCTTAACTTAACGCTGGGTTTTCCTTTTTGCTTTCAGGAAAACCTTTAACTTACGCCCTGGGTGTTGCGTGTCCACAGCTTCCTGGTGGCTCACCGCTTCCGCCTGCTCCAGCCTTGCTCCGGCAGCTTCAAGGCTTCTGGGCTTCAGAGCTTGGTGGGAGAGCTTGCTGCTTTGGCCTGCTACCCCTGCTTCAGGTGTCAAAAAGCTTTTAATTAGCCTGCTTCCTCTACGTACTACAACTAGGCCCTTCGGTGTCTGCATAGCCTAGTCCTAGGGTCTGAGGGAGAATTATTTTGAGCTGTTCGTTCTTCTGTAAACATTCTTGTACCCTGGTTCTCTGGGGATTCGAGGGAGTAAAGGCAGCATGAGGTTCTCCTGCATGGTTGACCTTTGACTGCCCCGCACACACAGGGCTGGTTCTCAGTCCACTGGCATATGCCGTGCGGGGCACGCTGTGTTTGTGCAGCCTGTGTCTGTTCTGAGGGGTCGATGCCCGTCCTGGCCCAGTTTTTAAATGTTCTGATGGTTGCTACTGTATGTATAAATTGTGTCTCCAAGGAAAGGATACCTCCAACTGTTCAGTGAAATCTTTGTAGTGTTTTTAGTTTGCTTGTTAAAGAGACTATTTTTCCCCCCCAGTAAATATTTGAACACAAACCTGTCACTGACAGAGCATTATAAACAACAAGCAGACTGATTTCCATGCATATTAACAGGGATGACCGTTAACATGTCAAAAGGTGTCAAGATGATGGGGTGATGAGTGGGAGATCTCTTTAGGGCCTGTAGAAGGTTTAGTACTTACAGTAGTAAAGGGCACTAGCTGTCACCGGGGAGTGAGTGATGTGGGGCTGCCTGGAGGGCGGTGTGGGAGCTCAGCCCAGTGCCAGGCACAGAGCACGTGTTCTGTACATGAGGCTTGTTCTTGTGATTTTATCATTAGTAGTAATAATAAATGATGGTAGACATTATACATTGGAGATTTTTAAAGAAAGGAGATAAAGACGAAGTTGTGAAGTGAGACTTTAAAAGCCACACATGTCATTAAGAGAGCAGCATGGGATAGAATAATCCCAGACACACTTAATCTTAAAACACACAATTGTTAGGGCACCTGGGTGGCTCAGTTGTTGGCCGCTGCCTTTGACTGAGGTCTGAGGTCCTGATTTAAGAGTCTTGGGATCGAGCCCTGCATTGAACTTTCTGCTTATCGGGAAGCCTGCTTCTTCCTCTCCCACTCCCCCTGCTTGTGTTCCCTCTCTCACTGTCTCTCTCTCTGTGTCAAATAAATAAATAAATCCCACGAATGTGTGTCTTACCATAATGGCTTGTGTTTTTAAAAATATTTATTTATTTATTTTAGAGAGCCAAAGCATGAACCAGGGGAGGGGCAGCAGGAGAGAGAGTCTCAAGCAGACTCCCGCCGAACGTGGAGCCTGACTTGGGGCTTGGTCCCACAACCCTGGGATCATGACTTGAGCTGAAACCAAGAGTTGGATGCTTAACCAACTGAGCCAACCAGGTGCCCCATAATACCTTGTTTAACTCGAGTTTCAGTATCAGTTTAGTAGTGTACTTGAAGCTGATAATATTGATGCCTTAATTGTTTGTTAAATAATAAGAGCAAAGGGGAAGAGGAAGCGGGAGATGGTATAGAACGTGTGGCAGAGTAGTGACTGTTCAGGAAGGAACTCTTCTCAGTTCAGTTTGAGAGAAGAGATCATGTGATTTTACTGGGGGAGTTTGAGAGAGCAGATCATGTGGTTTTACTGGGGGAGACTACTCGAGACCTGGGAATAAGTGCAAAGGCCCTGGGTTGGGATTGAACCAGGTGAGCAGTGTGTTTGGAGCGGAGTGAGCTAGGAGGAGAGAGCATACGAGATCTGGAAGGTCAGAAGACCAGAATATGTTGGCCTTGTAAGTTATAGCAGGTTGACTTTTACTTGGAGAGGGTGGGAGGTTTGGAGCAGAGGAGCGTCACCAACTGAGATATGTCGAAATGGGATTGCTAGGACTGCCAAGGTTGAGAATAGATCCTGGGGGTTAAGGGCAGAAGTGGAGGGGCCGGTAGGGCCATCCAGGCTGGATGCAAAGGCAGGTTTGTTGGAATGGGCCAGAGAAGGTACAGTGAATTCTGGATGTGCTGAGTGTAGACTAGATTTGAGAACTGCATGTGGGAACTGTTATTGGAGATTGAAATTCTATTTAATACAGTGGGATAAATCCTCTGTTATGTGTTGTATCTGTAAGTGCAGACCCTTAAACTGTGTGTAAGAACTCATTCGTTGATGTGTGTTACTTACTGACTTCTTCCTGTCATGTTGGCAGTTTTTCCAACATTATAGTTCTTTCAGTATGAAGCCTTTAAACAGGCATGTCTATGTTTGGCATTTTTTAAAAACTACATCTTTGTTTTGTGTTAAATTTGTGGTCTTCCAGTCCATACCAAGAGTACTATTTCTTTTGATCAAATTAAGTAAGAAAGGTCATTTTAACATACATGACCTCTTGTATATCAGTTAATGTGGTTCTTGAGAATCTAGAACCTTAAGTTACAGTCCTGGGAGGAGCCTTTTTTTCTGAGTTTTTCCTTCTACTGTCACAAACACGAAAATGATCTGTAGTGTTAGAGGAGAAAAGCAAGATGAGTTTTATTTTACTTTAGCATTTCATCAGCTTCATGGTCTTGTCTTACTATGTCATCAACTTAGGCATTCAAGAATATTTCCTGAACTGACATTTAAAAATTTCATTACATCCCACCACATTCCAGAGAAGGCTGAAGGCAGCTCATGAACCTGTCATAGGTAGTGTGGAGAACGGTTTTCACGGTGCGACATTGTGGAACTCTGATGACCACATGTGTGCAGCATGGCCCCCACCAGCCACACTAAGCACCCAAGTAATTGGCCGTCACTTCCTGACCACGGTGAGGTGTGGTATGTCACATGATCCCATTCCATGCTTCAGATTGTGCCTGGTCCACACAGAAAATACAGGAAAGGGACGAGAAATCATCTCACCGAGAAATTCCTGATCTTTCAACATTTTGGTGCCTACCTTTCTCTGTATTCATCTGGCATAGGTATGTATTTTGTGTATATACAGAAAAAAATAATCCATATGCAAACATTAATAAACTTCTTACCAGTGAGACATTCTGCATTTTTGCTTATTAAATAGTGTTCCTTAACAATATTTTTTTTTTAAAGATTTTATTTATTTATTTGACAGACAGAGATCACAAGGAGGCAGAGAGGCAGGCAGAGAGAGAGAGGGGGGAAGCAGGCTCTCTGCTGAGTAGGGAGCCCGATGCGGGGCTCGATCCTAGGACCCTGGGATCATGACCTGAGCCGAAGGCAGAGGCTTTAACCCACTGAGCCACCCAGGTGCCCCCCTTAACAATATTTTAAAAAATATGATTAATTTTCTGTTTTGTGACATATTTACTAAATCTCATCTTTCAGAATATTTAAGTTATTCCCAATATGTTACTGTTGGAAACCACCACTCTTGAATAAATGTTGTGGCTTCATTTTTATTTGTATATATTTCCACTTGAGGATATTCCTAACTATATTTCTATGTATCAGGGTACCAAGTTATTAGAAGTTGAAGAGGTCAGAGTTTCCCATTTCACAGTTAAAGGAATTGAATAAATTGGAATATGTAATGTCTGCTGTGTGCTGGGGGGTAGGGCAAACGGAAGGTTAAGAGATTGGGCTACAATGTGCTTATTTACTAGCTAATAGTACCTGGGGTTATTGGACACTGCTAAGTAGTAAGCACTTTCTACTTGTATGAATTATTTTCATCTTTGTGACAGTTATATAAGAGGATTACTATTAGTAAGACTGTTACATTGATGAGAAAACTGAAATTTTGAAAGGTTGCATTATTTGCCCAGAGCTACACCGCTAATGGCAGAGCTGGGATTAAAACCTGGGTGGTCTGGCTGCCGAGGGCATGCAGTTTCCGCTATCCTACGGCTAGCATGGCGGTACGTGCTAGCTCAGCGTCTGAGTCTTTAGGACATGCTCATTCCCCGCACTGTGCTATAGACCAGAGGTGGTTTTGGTTCCAGTATTGTTTAGATTTTAGAAAGGTGATTTAGTACACATGCTCTGTTTTATGAAGGACTCCCGTTGGGGTTTGGAGCAGGTGCATTGGTGTTTCTACAACGAAGCATGCTTGTCTTTACACTAAATGAGATTTAAAAACAAACCTCCCCCCCCCAAAAAAAAACTACAATTAGCCCAATGTCAGTACCTGCTGTCAAATGAATTGTGAAAACCTTCTGGCTTTAGCATTGCAGGTAAGGGATTGTGGGACCTGCATAGAAGTCTCAAAAGAGTGTCCAGTGTAGAGAGCACACTTAGTGTGTGCTGCTGGGTACTACTACTATGACTCCCACCAGGTATCATCAGAGCCTTACATCCTCAAGTGCAGAGAGCTGGTGAGACTCACAGCTAGGAGTAGTCTTTCTCATAAGGACCCGAGGAGGGGAAATCTTAAGTCTTAGAGTCTTTCAGCCATTCTTCCCTAAATCAGAATAAGGACGGCTTAAGCAATAGATAGATGTCCTGAATATAAGTGTGTTAAGCTCAGAGCTCCTGTTGTCTGTCTGTACTCTCAACGTACAGTGTGAGTCTAAAGAGCAGCTAAACTTGTGTTTCTAGCCTTTCAGAGGTTTGGCTCTTGATGACAGCCCCCATTTTCTTCCCCCATCTTTTTGGGGATATAATTGACATATAACATTGTGGAGGTTTAACGTGTACCAAGTGATGATTTCAAACATGTGTATATTGTAAGATGATTACCATAGTAAGTTACTATCACCTCACTTAGGTTTTTTGTGTTTTATTTTTTTTAATTTGTGAGAACATTTAAGATCTTTTCTCTAAGCAACTTTCAAGTATACAGTACAAGACTGCTAACTATAGCCACCGTGCTGTATATCACGCCACCAGAACATATTCATCTTACAACTGGAGCTTTGTATACTTTGACCAACATCTCCCCATCTCCTCTATCCCCTGGCAACCCTCATTCTATTCTCTGATTTTATTACTTGGACTCTTCTAGATTCCACATATAAATGAAATCATACAGTAGTTGTTTTTCTATGTCTGGCTTATTTCACTTAGCATTTTCTAGTTTACATAGTATTACACAGTGATCTTAATTATATGATCTTACTACCTTTATTGCAATCTGATCCAAATATAAAATTACTAAATGCTCCTAATATGTACATTTGCTGTTAAGATTTTAAAATTTTCCAGATTCATCCATGTTGTCATAAAAACAGGATTCCCTTTTTTTATGGCTGAATAATATCCCATTGTATATGTGTGCCACATTTTATTTATTCATTTGTTGATGGAATTCAGGTTGTTTCTGTGTCATAGACAGCCCCCTTTCTTTAACCCATGAACCCACTGGGAGAACAGTTTAACCGATCCATCATTTCTGCAGATAGGACCAGAAATGAGTGAAGACTAAAGCGATTGCACTTGAAATCGAGCTATTCCTCTTTCCCACCATTTTAACTGATAAAAAATTATAATCACAAGTCATTATAACCGTTTATGAGGATTATCAAGAAATATTCTATTTTATATACAGTGATTTTAATTATATGATCATATTACTTTTATTGCAGTCTAACCCAAATATAAATTCATTAAATGCGCCTAAAATGTACATCTGCCATTAAGATTTTAAAATTTTTGATACTTGAGTTAAACCTATTCTCTGTCCTAGGCAATAGCCCTTTGAACTATTTGAAGACATGCTGTGTATAGTTTGTCCTCTCCTTCTTCATGTTAAGGTAGCACTTGTCCTCCTCTTCCCAGCCCCCAGGAACTGGAAACAAGCTTAGTCTCCCGCTCTGCTGTGCCTTCACAGCCCTGCAGTGTCCCCTGTGAGCTGGAAGGTTCCTCTGAGATTAGCTAGTCACACCGAAGCAGAGAGGTAGAAACAGCAATGGAATCAGTTTGTTGAGGCTTATTTATTTTTATTTGTCAGTTTTTTGATCCCTAACTAAAATTCAAAATACAAAAAATACTTGTTCCTTTTAGTGTTGGAAAGAATGTGTGAAGTCTACAATTTGTTGAACTGTTAGCCTTAACCTGATCTTCAGGAGTGGTTTGTGTGTGTGTGTGTGTGTGTGTGTGTGTGTAAGAGAGAGAGAGATGGGGGTTGTTGTACAGTGGGTAAGAATATGTGGTGTGAAAAATAATATCATTTTCAGTTTATTTTATATTATTTGATTCCCATGAAACTTATTTGTTTTGGCAGCTGCCTTCCCTTATAGCATTGTGTTGGAATTTGGCACGTGGTATTCACTAAGCTCTAGTTTATTTCAGTGTTGTACATTTTAGTCAATTTCCTAGTGATAGTAGATGTTGAGTTTAAATTCCAGAGCAGAGAACTTGAAAAGGAATGTATAATATACAATCACTTGATACAGAGTTAAAAAATACATGTATTTATTTGGCACATGTTTACTAATGTAACTTTTTCAACTGACAATATTATTTGATTTCGGATCTTAGAGTATGAACTGTATGGAAATCATTGATAATGTTGGTATTTATTTTCTTACAGAGAGGAAAAAGAAAAATGGATGACTGAAAAAAGTTTTATTTGTTACATTGTCATATATTAAAAGTTGTATTTCTTTTTCTAGGTTGCTGTAGTGAAACTAAAAAATGCAGATAAGGTATTTGCCATGAAAATATTGAACAAATGGGAAATGCTGAAAAGAGCTGAGGTAAGATCCTAATTATTGGAATATTTAAATAATGTTTCAGAAATAATTTTAGAGATCTATAAAATTATAAAGCCAATAGATCCTTAAATATCATTTAGTAACATTGTACCTTTGGTGGCATTATTTTTAAGACCTAAGACAAGTTCCACAATTTACAATTGTGATATAATGATGATAAAAGTTTTAATTCATAAAAAAATAAAGTTATACTTCCTGACATTTAGCTCATATTGCCTGAACGCTGGATGTGGGGCTTGTATATTTATGTGAAAAGGAGGTATGGAAACCAGTTTATTTTATAGGAAGAAATTTTGCAATAATGGATTTCCAACTTGACATAACTCGTTTATATTATTCCATATTTATCTATGTTGTGCTCAAAGTGGAAGTCAGCAGGAATTTTGAATGTGCCCTTTAAGAAGTCTCTCTCTCGGGCACCTGGGTGGCTCAGTGGGTTGGGCCTCTGCCTTCGGCTCAGGTCATGATCTCAGGGTCCTGGGATCGAGCCCCGCATTGGG
The DNA here is from genome assembly GCF_022355385.1 of Mustela nigripes. Classification (NCBI taxonomy): domain Eukaryota; kingdom Metazoa; phylum Chordata; class Mammalia; order Carnivora; family Mustelidae; genus Mustela; species Mustela nigripes. The sequence continues at coordinate 11,798,051 of NC_081566.1, forward strand.
CTCTCTTCTCAGCAAGGAGCCTGCTTCCTCCTCTTTCTCTCTCTGCCTGCCTCTCTGTCTACTTGTGATCTCTCTCTGTCAAATAAATAAATAAAATAAAATAAAAAAAAGAAGTCTCTCTTTCTCTCTCTCTCTTTTTTTTTTTTTTTAAAGATTTATTTATTTGACAGAGATCACAAATAGGCATAGCTGGTATGGTCTGGTTGGAACTGACATTACACATAGATTTGGGGGGATTCTGGGGATCTCCTGCCATGGGAGATCATGGTGAGTGGCCAGATGGGGTAGGGCACTCAGGGGCCTCAGGGTGGAAGTATTTTAGTATTTGAACTTGTAGGAGGATAAGACTGTTGCATAGGCTCAACAGTAGCTCTGGAGGTTCGGAAGATCTCTCTAAGAAGAAATTAGCTCTTCGAAATCTTTCTTTGACTCCGGGCCACCTCCTGCAGGACATGGCCTTGGGATTGTAGAGCTTCTGCAACTGAGGCAGACCGTGAGGGAGCTGACAGCGTTGTCAGCAGCTGGAGCAACAAGTCTTATTAGTAAGAAAGAGTAAATAAATCTGTTCTAATTGTTTCATGGAAATCATAATTGTAGTCCATTTAGTGTTTCAGCATTAGAAGTTTTAAAAATTGAGTTAAAGTTTGCACTGTTTTCTATGAAGTTGGTATGTTCTGGAGAATTAGAAGAAAAAGGAAGGATCACTGGGTTAGCTTTCATTATAGAAGAAGTGGCAAAATTGGAGATAAAACAAGGAATTGGAAATTAAATTATTTTGTTGAATTAACATTAGTATATATATTCCCTTTCTGGGATGAGATGGAATAAATGTATTTCTTCCTATCCCTCCCATTAAGAACAGTTTTAAAGACCCTGGACATTATATAGAAAACAAATTTAAGGAGATTCTGCAAGGCAGAGAGGAGGAGGTGGACTTTGGGGCCTGAGAAGCAACACTCATTCTGTGAAGCCTGTATTATTCCCATAGAAAACCTGAAAACCTGACAGGGGCCATACAGAGAAAATTAAAGGCCAGAGTGCCTCATGAGCATGATACAAATAAACTTAACAACATGTTAGCAAATAGAATTCAGCAGTGTGTAAAAAGACTTGTGGGTACAACATGACTGAGTGGGTTTTACTTCAGGGACACAAAGCTGGTTCAGTATTTAAAAGGAGCTCTCCTTAAACTACCTGAAGGAGTGCATGTATTGCACGGAACACTGGGTGAGGTACATAAACAATGATTTTTGAAACACACACAAATAAAATTAAATTACATTAAAAAAAACTGCTTAAAACTTTCCTCTTTTAGGAAGAAATTCGACACTGAAATTTTTGCATAGAGCTTCATTTTGAAGTAGAGTGGAATTGTATTTCTGTGCTTTAGTTATCAAGTCCTTTTTTAAACACATGTTTAAATAGGGTTTTAAATAGAATAGAATTTTTTTAAACATATGTTTAAATTCTGGCCATGACTTATCCAGCTTTGGAAAACTGAGCCTATCAGTGATGTTTAATAACTTACAGTTAAGCAGCGAAATGTCTTGATTTTTGACCTATGCATTGTTGATGCTTTAAATACTTTTTTTTTTTTTTAAGATTTTATTTATTTATTTGACAGACAGAGATCACAAGTAGGCAGAGAGGCAGGCAGAGAGAGAGGGGGAAGCAGGCTCCCTGTTGAGCAGAAAGCCCGATGTGGGACTCGATCCCAGGACCCTGAGATCATGACCTGAGCCAAAGGCAGCGGCTTAACCCACTGAGCCACCCAGGCACCCCGATGCTTTAAATACTTTCTCAAAGATCTACCCCTGACCTGTTGGCTGCATTTATTTCCATTTAAGATATATCACAAATAAATGATTAGTGAGACATGCATCATTGGAAGGTAGCGGGATACCCTCTCTCTTTCTGTACCTGGGCGGCTTAGTTTTGCTAACTAACTTTATGGGTACAGAGGTCGCTGTCACTGCCCGTTTATCATTCACAAACTCTGTCAGTGCGTCAGCAGTCCCTTCCCTTCTTCTGATCTGTGACAGCATCTGAAGAAGCTCTATGACCTCCAGTAACCCCTCATACATATTTATTACATTTTCATCTATTTAGATACTCTGTTTTTAACAGGAGGATATTAAAAAATGGTTTAAAAGGGGAACCCTCCTGCACTGTTGGTGGGAATGCAAGCTGGTGCAGTCACTCTGGAAAACAGCATGGAGATTCCTTAAAACGTTGAAAATAGAGCTACCCTATGACCCAGCAATTGCACTACTGGGTATTTACCCTAAAGATACAAATGTAGTGATCTGAAGGGGCACGTGCATCTGAATGTTTATAGCAGCAATGTCCACAATAGCTAAACTCAGGAAAAAGCCTAGGTGTCCATTAACAGATGAATAGATAAAGAAGATGTGATATATATATATATATATTGTAGCCATCAAAAGAAATGAAATCTTGCATTTGCAGCAATGTGGATGGAACTAGAGGTGTTATGCCAAATGAAATGAGTTAGTCAGAGAAAAACAAGTTATATGATCTCACTGATAGGAGGAATTTGAGAAACAAGACAGAGGATCATAAGGGAAGGGAGGGAAAAATGAAACAAGATGAAAGCAGAGAGGAAGACAAACCATAAGCGACTCTTAAACTCAGGAAACAAGTTGACGGTTGCTAGAGGGGAGGTGGTGGGGGGATGGGGTAACTGGGTGGTGGACATTGGGGAGGATATGTTCTATGGTGAGTGCTGTGAATTGTGTAAGACTGATGATTCACAGACCTGTACCCCTGAAACAAATAATACATTATATGGTAATAAAAAATTGTTTAGTTTTTTTTTCTTAAAGGTATAAGTAGACATTATTATAGCCTTTATCTACATGGAGTGATGAACCTTGTGCACGTGCATCATGGTTTGGTTAATATCGATCTGAAACAGGGTTTCTCAGCAGTGGCACTTGTGACATTTGGGGCCAGATGATTCCTTGTGGACCCTTGTGGGGTCTGTCCTGTACTTTGTAGGATGTGTAGCAGCCTCTTTACAGTAGATTGTCGTTACCCCCACATCCCCGGTTCTGATGACTGAGGACAATGTGACCTATTGAAGCAGAAAAGGACACAATGCTTTACATCTGAACTCAGTATCTGAGGCATTAATAGGGATAGTTTAACACCTAAGTACTTATGAATAGAGTCATATGATGTCTAGGATTTGCTTCAGAAAAAACCTTGTACGTGTACACATGTGTATTCTTATGCATGGGAGGATGGTATGTGAAAGGTGCTGGACCGGAGTTGGACGGGTTGAAGGGGAGGGGGTGTTGATGAAGCAGGATTGAACAGTAACATCATTGTTGAAGTTGGTTGATGAGGATGTTGTAGGGAGGAGGGGGTTGTATTCTTTTCTCTTGTATGTGTTTGAAGTTTTAGGTCACAGTTTATATATATATTTTTTTAAATTTATTTTGTCACTGAAACAGTTTGGAATAGATGAGAATGTACTAATGTTTAATCTGTTGACAAAATGTCTTTAGAGCTTTGTTGACTTTGGAGTCCCTAATCAGATGTTTACTAGAATTTAGCTGGAATGTCTGTGAGATTCCAGAAAGCTGTCATAATAAGATAGTCAGGAGCAAAGAGTCTTTTTGGCTCTGACCATCTTTACTCAGAACCATTAGCAGCAAATGAAAATCGTAGGTCACTTAAATTCTAAAACACAACTTAGCAGTGAGTGTGTCAAGCGGTTCTCTTTTACTGCAAAAGTGAACCAAAGCATAATGATGTTGATTTTAATAATCGAATTGTCAGGTCAACCTGCCCATTTATTTGGTTTAAGGTTTAATTGTTTTTAAATTTTTCTCTGGTGCTATTCCGTGCATGACTTTGGAAGCTTCATTTGATCAAATAAAATTTATGGGAATACATGGAAAAAATTAAGCTGCCTAATTAGGGGATGTTAATGTTAATTGTTTTGTATATCTTGGTTATTGAGTTTGTTTTATGGCAAATAAGTAACTAAGCCCTCCCTGCCTGTCAATCGAATACTGGGTGATGGCTTTTCAGCGTGCATGGACATGGTGCAGCCGTTAAGAATTAGGTAGTAGGTGAGTCTCTACTGGTGTGGCAAACTGTTCAGTATATCATTACTTGAAAAAAAAACACGTTACAGAGCACTGTGATCTGATTTGTATAAAGAAAAGAAAAACGAGGGGAAATGGGGTACCACACGAATATTGTGTGTGTGCATGTGCTCGCGCATGCTTACAGAACATGCTTACAGAGACCCAATTTTCTGAGAAGATACTTTGCAGTTATTGATGGTGACTTCTGGACACACAAGACCGTGTGAGTATAGGGTATGACTTAGGAGACTTGGGTTTCACTTTACCTTTCAGTTCTTCTTGAACTTGCTGACGTAGTAGATTTTTAAGTTAAAACTTTCAAGATTACAGATTATAATGTATTGTATAAAATTAGTATTTTTTTAGCCACATATTTCTAAGTATCTCTGGATGTACCTTTGTAATAGTGAAAATATGGTCTCAGAATAAATTAAAACTTTTACAAATCAAAAAGGAAAAGACAGTTCATTAGAGAAAATGGACATAGGGAGCGAACAATTCAGAGACAAAATTCAGATGTCCTGTAAGCATGCGTGGAGCTGTTTATCTCTATGGAGAATTGGGAATATGTTGATGAAAAAAACATTGAGGTGTGGTTTTACACCCGTCGTATTGACACATTTAAGAGTCCAGTAGTGCCAAATGCAGTTGAGGATGTGGGGCCGGCTGAGGGAGATTTCTCTAGTGGGGTGAGGACAGTGATCCGTACGCAGGAGACAAAGTTGGCTATGTCCAGTCAAGTGGAAAGTGCTTATAGCTAGCATTTCAACTTCTAAGTATATGCCCTGGAGAGGCTCTTGTACATTTGTACAAATACATTCATTGCAACATCATAAAAACAAGATTGGAAGTAACCTATGTTTTCCTTGTTGGTTTGTGTACATAAATTCTGGTATATTCAGACAAGCAAATGCCATAGCAGTTGAAAACAGCCATCACTGAGTAAGAACTAATCAAATTGCAACAGGGTAGATAAAATTGTAACATTCATGTAAACTTTCAAAATGTAAAACAGTTGTGGTGTTTTGGACACATACATGTGTGATCAAAGCACATGAAGGGAAGAGCCTAGTATGCCCTAGGAGTATTCATTTTACCAGGAGGAGATAGGGAAATGTATAAGGAAGAGGAAGACTACAATTTACTTCTATTTTATTTCTTAAAAATAAAAAGAACAGAAGTAGAGATGGCAAAATGTTAATGTTTATATTATCTAAATGGTAGGTTGGACTGTGGTCATTAAATGCATGCATGCTTTTTTTCTGTTTTTCTTTTTTTTTTAACTAGTTAATAGCAGTATTTTTTAATATAAAATGTTTTCAAGTGTACTATTCCCATTGTCCACTTTCTGTGGGTGCTTGACTAGTTGAAAAGTCATATCAGACTTTTCAACTAAAAGGATGTATTCCTTTTCTAGGACGGGAAGTATAATAAACATATTCCTTTTCCAGGACAGGAAGTATAATAAACATTTTCCTTTTCTAGAACTGAAAGTATAATAAACACATTAAGCCATTGTTTGCATAATATATATATACATATATATATATAAAGTGTCCTCTGATTAAAAAACATCTTTGTTTTTCCTTTTCAGACAGCATGTTTTCGTGAAGAAAGGGATGTATTAGTGAATGGAGATAATAAATGGATTACAACTCTGCATTATGCTTTCCAGGATGACAATAACTTAGTAAGAATCATTTTTTATGTTTCTACATTCTTATTAAATTTTTATTGGCAGAATTTAGCATTATGCTCTTTTAAGCATTTTTAAATGTAATTTTTATTTAGAAAACCACTGAATTTCACAGCGTATAAATTGTGTATTTAATATGTCCCCCAGCCCTGGATAATTTGATAGCTTCCTACTAGAATTTTTTATGCTTTTTAATAAGCAAGTCCAAACTAAATCCAGACATTTAAATTCTGTAAGAGGTGCTCAGGATTTTTCTTTTCATGGTTTTCCCAATATATTTTATTTGTAATAGTCTGTCACTGCTGGATTTACATATTTTTCAAAGTGGCCACGTGCTGCTTGAAGTAGAGAGCCACATGTAAAATTGAGGCTGCGTCTGATTTTCTATGGACATTATGAACCACGTGATGGAAGAAGCTGGGAACAAGGTCAGAGGAAAATCGAAATCCGAGAAGTGCTACTAATTGAAGATTGAAGGGGTAAAAAGAAAGGAACAGGAAATGAAGGTGGAACTCACCATCACTGGGCCTACTGTTCAAGGCTCTTCATCTTCGAGCCTGAATTTTCATTTCATGGTTTTTTAGCATACGTGTGTTGAATTCCTGCTGTGTGCCAGATACAATACTGTGTATCGGGTTATAAAATTGGTAAGATAGGGGGACTTCGGTGACTCGGTTGGTTAAGCGTCTGCCTTCGGCTCATGGTTGTGATCTTGGGGTCCTGGGATCGAGCCCTGTGCTGCAGGGCTCCTTGCTCAGTGGAGAGTCTGCTTTTCCCTTTCCCTCTGCTAGTCTTTCCCACCCCCCACTCATGCTTTCTCTCTCTCAAAATCTTTAAAAAAAAATTAATAAGATTTCTTACTCATGTGATAGCTGTTTATTGGATATGTGCCATCGGCTAGGCACTGTTTTCTAGATTCTGGAGATTCAGGAGTAAGAAAGACAAAGGATCTCTCTTCTTACTGTTCCAGACAATAAATCCCAAATCAGGCAAATATTATTCTCAGATTATTTCAGATGAAGAAAGTATAACATTTATTCAAACGAGGACTATTATAAGACAAATACAAATTAGCTAAAGCAAGAAGGGAGAAGTGGCAGAGAGGGCTTGGTGAGCCAAAGTGTGGAGATTGAAGCTTGTTTTGTTCACACCGATGGAGGGTCAAATAAGGGGCTTAGAGATGGGGATGGAGAGTTGAGAGAGTCCCATCATATAGCACCTTACGTGTTAACGGTAAAGAAATGAGACTTTCACAGCCATGTTTCTCAAAACAGTGGGGTTTTTTGGGTCATGGAACTCTTGGGTATTTTTTAGAATGACTTTCTATCTGTAAGCCTTGACAGTGAAGCGTAGAGAAATGGAGCGGCTGGTCTCTTAGCTTCTTCCTTCTGCCTTCTGTCATGCTCACTCAGGTGTCCCTCACAGAGCCAAGTGTGAAACGGCTGTTTTAGGACCTTGCGGAGTTGTGGCGGCAAGGGACAAGAGGGGTGTTTGAGGGACAAGAGGAAGCCAGTGTGATCACAGCGGCAAAACGGCAAAACGTCAGGAGTACAGAATGGCGCTTCCAGAACTGTAGGGCGGTGCGCTGAGGAGTTTGGACCAATTCTGAGTTCGAGGAGGGCCTCAGGGGAGAGAGTGGGTGAATCGGAGTTTTCCAGCGTCTGACTTGGGGGATTCGGTGCTTAGCAATGGATGAATTGAGTTGGAAAATATATTTGGGAAGGGAAAATATAGAGCAGAGGGAGGGTGATGGGTTTAATTTGATGTGCTTTGGGTTTGAGTTGTCATGTGACCCACGGAGGGGGTTAGGGCTCCTGAGGGTAAACAGCATTGCATCGCCTAGGCAGTCCTTATTTTCTGGATCAGCCACCTATGGCCTGCAGTGCAAATTTGGCTCACCACCTATTTTTGTACAACCCAGCTAAGAATTTTCACATATTTGAAAAAAAAAATATTTTGTGACATGTGTTATAAAATTCAGACTTCAGTGTCCATAAAATTCTGTTGGGACAAAGCTGTTCTTGCTGATGTGTACCTTGTCAGTGGCTGCTTTTGCACGATGACGGCAGAGTTGGCCTCATGTGACAGCAGCTGGCCCCGTGACACGCAGACACTGCATGTGTGTGTTACTCTCAGTGGGCTCAGCGGCCTACAAATTTCAGTGACAGTTAACAACTTGATAGCATTTCTGATGGCGTACGTCTTACGATCCTGTGACATTTTATTATTCATGTCATTAATAGCGCACATGCAGACGTCACCGAGTCTGCTTTGCAGTTCCAGCGCAGTGCGGGCGATACTGTTAACAAGTTAAATGCCAGCCTGGTGTGCCCGGGCTGCTGCACCACAGCGGGCCTGCTGGACCGGCCAGCGTCCGTGGTGCCTTCCCAGCTCTCAGGAAGGCAGCAGTCAGGAAAGTAAAAAATACAAAACAGTATCTTTTCACTGCAGAACTTCTTCACAAAAACCAAAATGAGCTCTAGTGAGCTTCTGAGTGGCTCGTTTGTTAGCCAGGCAGGAAGACCATGTACCAGCAGTGAGTGAATTCAGTCACGTTTGACTGCTGCAGCCAAAGGAACATGTTCACAGAAAATAAACTTGTCTCACAGTATTCGCCTTTTGGGGGAATGGTTGCTTCAAGAATGGGGAGTGTTGGGAGCATGAGCGGTTGTTCTGAAAACCAGGAAGTGATTCTGAGCAGTCGCTTTTGGCTCTTGAGGTAGAAGAGGTTACAGGTCCTGCTCTTTTGTTGTGACCTGAGATGGCGTGCTGAATTTGTGGTCCTGAGGAATCAGCCTTTGCTAATACTTGGTGTGGGACAATTACAGCCAATCGTATTTTCAGAGACGTTGAGGAAACCCTAAGTTGCTACAACCTGCCTTGGGATTTGCTAATACGTATTATAAGAGAGAGTGGTGAAAGTGGGTGTGGAGTAGGAAGGGGCTTCATCAGACAGACTTACAAGTTATGTAAAAATATCAAGGGCCCAGAGCCCATGGATATTCATTGTCTCCTTAATCAGCAGGTAGTTTGCAGCAAACACTTGAATCCATCATTTGTTACTGAACCAGGAATATCACTGGTGGACTTCATTCAGTCTTACGGAAACGAGTGTTACCATATCCATGAATTTTCGTCAGAAACCAAAGCTGAATGTCCTCACTTGCTCTTTGCTCAGCCATTCAGTGCTTTTGCAGTGTCAACATTTTGTTGCAGAGGGCCAAGATCGAAACATTTCTGAACAAAAAACCTCACCCTCACCCATTAGTATAAAATATTCAATAGCTTTGAAATTAGCTTTTCCTGTAGACTTGGTATGTTTTAAAAATAAGTTTTGCCTAAAATTGTAAGACAAAACAGCACTTACATCCAAAACTTACACTCTGGCGAAGTCATTTTGTCAGCGAACATTGTTGGAATTGCAAGTCATGTCAAATTGCTTTATCTAATTCTCATGCCATCAAAAGTAAAAAGAAATGAGATCTCTATTTCCACACAGATTTGCAGCACATAGACCTTTTGAGCTCACACTACAGTTAGCAGCAGTTTCTGGGATTTGATGCATGTGCTAAGGAAGTGTCCATAGTTCAAAAACCCAGTTACCGGCAGGTGTGACCTTCCACCTAACCTTTAGTTACAAGTGACGAATCTGCAGTGTATCAACATGCACTGAACACAAGTATCAGGAGAAAAATCGAATAGCATTCTCTAGACGCCTTCCAAGTAAGGAACGTGCTCTATTAAAATTAAATGCTCACGAATTGATACCAGTAGCCGTCATTGCAGAAGACATTTTCACATGAAACACATAAGTGCTGACACTCATTTCAGGTCAGCACTTGCAGTGGAACATTACCGTGGATTCTGATGATGGGGAACACTGACTTTGAGCCCCAATGAAGCCAACGGTCGTACTCTCCTACCCCACAAAAAGAATTACATTTTTCTGTTAATACACTTGTATTATAAAACTCACACTCACTTATTATTTTATTTTTACTTTTGCCAATAAAATCTGTGGAAATTTGTTTTCTATCTTATTGTATATCTGGCTTTTTCTTCTGGGCCATCCACGCTTGAAGTGTTTACTATCTGGTCCTTACAGGAAAAATTGGCCTCCTCTTGTAGATAACGGTGAATGCTAGTAGTAAATGAGAATAACTGATGGGTGCTTGTACAGGGAGAAAAGTTTACCGAGAGAAGCCTGAACTGGAGGACCCAGTAAGGAGGAAACTAATGGGAATGGTCGAGCAAGAAAGAGAGTCCAGGTTCTATACCATGGAAATGAACGAAAGGGGAATTGGTCGTGGTGGAGGGAGATGGTTTCTCAGTCGTGTTAGACAGATTAGAATGGTTTTTGAAAAATAAACTGGAAATATTGTGCCTACACACAAATCCTGTATTTCAGCCTCAATGGAATACCGCCAGTCCTGGACATTGTCTGTACTCCTCTGCTCTTCGCCTTTATTTCTGTTCTCCCTGCTACCTCTCATGCCAGTGCCCATTCCTCTCAGTCGGCCTGTTGAAGTCCAGCTAATATACCAGAATTGTCTAAAAGTCTTCTCCAGAATTCTCAGTTGGAGCTAATCTTTCTCACTGTGTTTCAGCTCGACACTACATTTATTTTTTAGTACTGCCTTTAGATGAGTAACGTACATATATATGCATCTCTAATTTGGGGGTACAGCTTAAGAAGCTGTCTTTAGCTAAAATGTACTTAAAGTGCTGTGCAACTTAGTAGTCATGGAGCTTATCTGATTTCAGGCAGGTTCAGGGGTTCAAACAGTGTCATTACATTCCTTGTCTTTCTATCCTTTACACACTTGCAGAGTATGAGAGCGGGCTTCAGACTTCAGATCGTGATCGGTTGGTGGATCATAAACTCAATTTAGTGGTTTAAAACCAGCATTTAAAAACTTTAATAAGGGGCGCCTGGGTGACTCAGTCGGTTAAGCCTCTGCCTTCAGCTCAGGTCATGATCTCAGGGTTCTGGGATCGAGTCCCTCATTGGGCTTCTCTGTTCGGCAGGGAGCCTGCTTCCTCCTCTCTCTCTCTCTGCTTACCTCTCTGCCTACTTGTGATCTCTCTCTGTCAAATAAATAAAATCTTTAAAAAAAAAACTTGAATAAAATAGAAAATGATGGAGTTCAAGCAAGCAATAAGAAGGATTATTGCTTCATGACATTTATTTCTTTTATAATATGTATTGAGTCATCATATAAACCGTGTTATTGTGGTTTTTAGTCAGAATTGTTTAAAATTCATGATGTAGAGCTTTTCACATGCTAGTTGCTCTGTTAAATTGAGAGGAGGGGTATTTGACTTGGATTTACCATACGTATGTAAGGTTTTGGGGATGAATATATCAATTCAAATATACTCTATAGGTTTGTCAGCAAAATTTGTAGGAGTAAATTAAACACAATCACGTACTTGGGTAGCAAATGTAGAGCAGTTTATTGTGATGGATTTTTGAAAGCTTTTAGGTAATAAGAACTTAAATCCACTCTTGCAGTGTTTTCTGTTGTAGGGAGGTGTAACTCTATAGAGTTACGGATTGCTTAAAAATCTGTATTTTGGGGCACCTGGGTGTCTCAGTGGGTTAAAAATCTGTATTTTGTTATAAACGTAGAAATGTATAGATGCAGAATAGTGTCCAAATACCAGATTTTGTATAGCAAAATTTTGCCTAATTTTCATTGACAGCCTGACATATCATTCTCTCTCTTCTGAGTGTAGCCTTACCTGTTCCCTTTGCATTTGACTTTAGAATTAACATTTTCCCCCCCAGAGGCATTTCTCCATCAGAAATAGTCTCTATATACCAGTCATTAATTATATTAGACTAAGTGTTACAATGTAACTGGAGCAGGACTGAAATTTACTCATGTAAATTGCCAATTTTTCTTATTTTAGGGCAAGCTTGTGGTATGGTAGTCTCAAGAGTAGAACTTTTGAATTAACTTGGTTATCATCAAAGATTTGCTTTCAATATTTATAGAATATTAGAATATAAAATCATTTAGAAATCTTGGCAAGTGTAGTTTTAGATTCCAAAAAGAAAATTTTACTATACAGTTATTTTCCAAAATAATTATTATCTCTGATACCCCTGAAGTAGCCAAATAAGTAACAAATAAGTCTGTAGTGTTACATGATTCAAGAGGCTGTGATGAATAATTGCACTTTGATTTATAATCTGCTCAAATATCTCTGCAGCCAGTTTGTGAAAAAATATATGGAATCATAGCAAACATGCATTTTTTTAACATTTTATTTTATTTTTTTTCAGTGTTCCAAAATTCATTGTTTATGCACCACACCCAGTGCTCCATGCAATCCGTGCCCTACTTAATACCCACCACCAGGCTCACCCAACCTGCCACCCCACGCCCCTCCAAACCCTCAGTTTGTTTCTCAGAGTCCACAGTCTTTCATGGGTCTGTGCATTTATTTGCTTGAGAAGAATTGGTGTAATTTAATGAATGATCTTAAAATGCAATTAGAATATCTTTTTCCTTAGGAAAAACTCATTAAATACAAACCTGCTTAGTTGCATCGACACGGTCACATAAAATTCTTATCACTTTGATATCATTTAGAATATTCTGAATCAGTGACATTTGTCTCTTCTCCATATTTACTTGTCCTCTGTTTCCTGTTTAGATATTTTATGCCGGAGGGGGGAAAAAAGCCAGGGAAATATTTAAAACAAAAATTTTTATTTCTTGAATTAGCATTTGTAAACTGTTTAGAGGATGAAAGACATTGGTTTATTTATTTTTTATTTATTTATTTTTTGAAAGACATTTAAATGTTAGTTTGTAGTTAGTCACATGAACTCCAGACTCTACTGGAATCCAGTTTGTGCTCAAGATAGAAGTTGTTAGGAGGAAGTAAGGAGGGATGAATACAGAGTGGGCTCTGCGGATTAACTGTTAATGTCTTTGACAGCAGGATGACTAAAAGAGCTTCCAGTTCTCCCTAAGAAGACTTCTAAAAGCATATCTGTTCTAGGAGATGGTCTTTCTCTGCAACACAGTTCATGTATTGTATGTTTTCAGATGTTGTCACATTGTTTTTTTGGAATGTAGTTTCTTACAAAGCACAAACTTTGAAATAAAGATTTTTTTTTTTTTTAATTAGAAATTCAGAGTTGGAAGTCTTACGGTATGTTCTATCCATACCTAGGGGTCTGTTTATTTTGGAGGGGTAAAAGATGGGTAAAGACTTAGTTTGTATCCTTATTTTCCTGGAGGTTCTGTACATACTTGTTATGTCATGGATGTAGTCAGCTTTTTTAACTGAGCACTGACTCTTTGAGTAAAAAGGAACCGATGTAAGGATCAAGATCCTGAATTCTGGCTTTCTCACTGTTTTAGGGTATGTTTGGTCAGATCCTTTGACTTCTTATGCCTCTGATTCCACAGCCAGGAAGTGGGCATAGCAGCTGTAATCCCTGCCTGCAGCATAGGGCCCTTGTGTTAATATCCCTGTACCCTCATTCTGTGACTCCTGCACTTTCCATGGTCTGGTCTCAGCTCTTCTTTTCATTCCTCCCCTATATGTGTACAGATTTATTCATATGTGCACCTGTTCTCATCTCGTCTTGGTGTGAGTGAGATATTTGCCTGTGACCTTTTGTCCCATCGCCTTGGCCTTTGCAGAATTTTACTCCACTGGTCAACTTCATTGTGACTAGCTCCTTTCCCCTCTACAATGCAGAGGTCTAGGTATGTAAAAATAAGGTATTTGTACCTTATGTAAACATAAGGTATATGTTACTACAGCTCGCTGTTGTCCTTCAGAGATCTCATGGGCATATTTATTTAATTACCCCGTTTGGTGACTGTGCAGGATTCCACAGAATGGACATGTTGGATGGATGCATTTAATGGTTTTCTTGGTGGGCTCTATTCGTACTGTTTCTGATCTGTTGCAGTTATCAAAGTGCTGTGCAGTAAATATACTTGCCCACATGCCCTACACTGTATTCCTAAAAGTGGAAATGCTAGATCCAGGAGTATGCACCTTTTAAATTTCAGTGGATACTGTGAAGTTACTTTGCTGAGCAGTTGTAGTAAGTCATCACGCCCAAGAACTCGGTGTTGTTTCAACTCACTATTCCCAAAATAGGAATGGTCTCTTTGCTAATCTAATGGGTATAGAATGGTATCTCATTGTTGCTTTGTTTTTGGCCATGTGTTAATTGGCTAGTTGTATTTTCTCTTAGGTGAATTAACTGTTAAGAGCTTCAGCCTACTTTTGTTGGATTGCTTGCCCTCTGCCCTCTTCTTAGCAGTTGGTGGGAGCTCTTTATGTTAGGATTGTTATCTCCTTGGCATATCTATGGACATTACCTCTCAGTCTATATTTTTCTTAAACTCATTTAAAGGTATCTTCTATTGGGTACTATTTTAAAGATAGTTTATGAGTAGGAGGTTCTTGCAACAGGTATGATGTATTACTGAGGAATCATAGAGAGCAACCGTGGCCCAAGAGCAGATCCAAGGTGTTTTATGTCTTAAATTATGATAAGGGAGTATTAGGGGAAAGGATGGATATTTTACAACTTGTTTTAGATATTTGACTCTCCATAAATAAGTGAATAGTTTTCACACCTTATACAAAAAGAAATTCTGGACGAATGATTGAATGAAGGAATGAAAGAACCTGATTCAGAGATTAGGATCTTTTCCATTTAGAGCTTGCAGCAGCAGTTTCTGCTTATTTCTGTCACGGTATTTATGTTACACTGAACTTGACCACTGATTTGTGTTTTCTTCTCCATAAGGTTATAAATTCCATCAAGACGGAGCCACGTCTTACTCATGTAGCACCTTGTTGTCTAGTGTGATGGTAGCGCATATTGGGTACTCCGTATCTGTGGAATTGTGAATGAGCTTCTTTGTCCCTCACTTGTTCTGTGCTCTATCTGCCATTCCAAGGAAGTTTTGTACAGAATAAAATATAATATGGCAAGCTCTTAACCCTTAAAACTGTAACAGTAATACAGTCAAGACAGGCCCAGGACCTGGATTAGGGTAGGGATAGTGGGTAGTGTAGAAATGGATGGGCTTCACAGACATTTAGTAGGAAGTAGACCCAACAAGACCTTGGTGATTTAGTTGAATGTTGTTCTGAACAAAGGAGAAAATAGAAGACGGACTTGCAGCCCTTAGAGATACTCGCTGGGATGTGTACAGAGAAAAGGAGCTCTTTTCCCTTGTGGAGTTTTTATTTGTCTGCTGTTTCTGATCCATTTTGTCTCCCTAATACCAAAACCAGATTGCAAGTGTAGTTCATTTTCAACTCCTTGCTTTTCTTTTGAGAATTTTGTTTTGTGTTTCTTGCTCATTGCTCCCTCCAGTTGCTGAATTCTGTCCTAGTAACAGCTAATTTCCTCTGAGAACAAGGTAGGGAAATAACATGAGCAGGCAAAGTCAGAACTCTGTTCAGCAGGCAGCCCGAAAAGGAAAACAGAATAATGATGTATTTATAATTTTTTTATGCTATCTCAAGGAGGTTTTGTTTACCAGAGAAGAGTTTCAGTAAGGCATGTGGAGAAACTGAAAAGGACTGGACCCAGGGGCTCGGGGTTTGTTAAGGGGAAGCACGTCATAGAATATGGATGAAAGTAGGGGAGAGACAATGACACAAGGAGCCTCACTTTTGAATGTGGCAAAAATGTTGAGATGACAGTTTTTTAGCAGTTGCCTGGTAGATGGTTATACTCAGACTGTAAGAACCTGGTGTGGCAGGCACGGCTGTTGCACATGTCAAGACAGGAAGCTTTTGATGGAGGAGACTTTTGTCTTTTTGTCCTCTGAGGTTTTTTTTTCTCCTGTGTTTGGTACCAAAGAGTCCTGATTGGCACCTAGGGACTGTTTGTTGAAGGGGTAAGTTACATTTTATGATTTTCTATGTGTAAATGTTTGATTTCAGTTTCAGTAGGAAACTTTTTTATTTGAAAAGTTTTTGCATTTGCTGTTCTGCTCAGGGAACTTCTTCTTCTTTTTTTTTTTTTTTTAAGATTTTATTTATTTGACAGACAGAGATTACAAGTAGGCAGAGAGGCAGGCAGAGAGAGGAGGAAGCAGGCTTCCCGCCGAGCAGAGAGCCCGATGCGGGGCTCGATCCCAGGACCCTGGGATCATGACCTGGGCCAAAGGCAGAGGCTTTAACCCACTGAGCCACCCAGGCGCCCCTCAGAGAACTTCTTTAAGATGGTAGCTATGGATTTCTTCCCTGCCACCATTACCACTTCTAGTGACATGTTTATGCTAACACTGTTCTGTTACATTAAATTAGTTTGCTCTAATCTTCATGATGGAGTCTGTTAAACATTAGGCCTAGTAAATAGAGCAAGGAAACCATAGACCAGGATTTGAAGTAGATTGTTCCTCTCATTTTCAAGGATTTAACAGTAAAATTAGTTTCTTTTATTTAACAGAAATTATACATGCTTATAATTAATTTTAATATATAGTAATAAGAATATGGATTTTCTCAAGACTCTTTAAATTTTAAATGTCAAGTTGGTGATCACTGAAGTAATATCTTTATTTGGTAATAAAATAATTTTAACTTCAAGGTGTTATAAATGACATTAAAATATCTTCTGTTTACTGTCCTTCATGCTGAGTGCTGTACTCTGAAGAAGGTATCATTATTGTAGGTCTATAGATGAGAAAGCTCTAAGAGACTAATTTTTCAAAAGCCGCTTAAAACCCAGAGTCAGAATTTGAATACAGGTATCCCTGACTACAAAGGCCATCCTTCCACTGTGTCTCTTTTTCACTCACCTTAAAAGAATATGTATGATGTGGTAAAACACGCACGTACATATGTGATGCATGTTTAGAAAGCCATCTAGAAAATACTGAAAAGCTATGAGACCACGGGTAATCTAACAATGCAGGGCTAATCCCTGTGAACATTTTAGCATGTACTCCTTGTCTTTCTCTTTTGGCAAACACACATGGTCAAGGAAGTCTCCATGTTTTCATTTTTGTCACACATTGTACTCTCTCAGTACTGCTTCAGTGATGACATTAGCTGTGTGGGTTTTCCACTCATCGGAGCGTCCTGTGACACCAGCAGAGCCCCCTGCAATTTAACTCAGTTCCGATGCTCTCTCTATCTGGAGACAACACCAGATCCCAGAGGCTAAGCGTTCAAGTCCTACAAGACTCCCTCCTCACCCCCCAGTTACTTGTGCTTCTGAGTCACAGAGCAGAAGTTCCCATGATCCACTCCTCAGAAACGGTTAATTTGCCAGAGCTGCTCCCCGGACTGAATATCCGCTGTAGGAAGGAGGTGCACAGGCACCCTGTGATGGAGAGGCGCAGAGCTCACACGCCCTCTGCAAAAGTGTGCCAGTTCTTCCAGCACCACTCACCAAGGTTGCCCAGCTGGAAGCTTACCAAGCCCCATCTTCTGGGTTTTTATGAATGCTTCATTAGTTAGGCATGATTGATCAAGTCATTGGCCATTGATGATGGATTCAGTTTCTAGCCCTTCCCTAAATTTCCAACCTTCTAATTTTGGCTCCCTTGGCAGCCAGCCCCCACCCTTAGATTATCCAAGGGCTTTCCAAAAGCCACCTCATTAACATAAACACAAGTGTGGTTGAAAAGAGGTTTGTTATAAATAACAAAAGCCACCTTTGTCTTCTTCCTTAGGAGATTTTTTTAAAGTATTTTTTTTATTTATTTGAGAGAGAGAGCTTGCTTGAGCAGGGAGAAGGGACAGAGGTTGGAGGGACTCTGACCCTGCTCTATCCAGTGTTACAGGGTTGCAGGGATCTTGCCTCAGGGAGCTGAAGAATGAATCTCCCAGACACAAAAGGGTGAAGTGATGTGAAAGTTCATTAAGTGAAGGTGAGAACAGAAGGGAAAGAGAAAGCTCTCTAGAGTGAGAAGGGTCCCAAATGGTCTGCCACTGAGGGCTTTTAGGCAGGTCTTTTATTGAGAACTTGACCAGGGAGCTTGGGGCCTTGAGATTCTTGTGCCATCTTGGTCTGAACGAGGACAATCGATAACACCCTTACTGACTGACTGACTTTGAGGTTTGGTAATTTTCTTTCTTTCTTTTCTTTTTAAGATTTTATTTGTTTATTTGACAGAGAGATCACAAGTAGGCAGAGAGAGAGGGAACCAGGCTCCCCACTGAGCAGAGAGCCCGATGCGGGTCTCAATCCCAGGACCCTGAGATCATGACCCGAGCTGAGGGCAGAGGCTTAATTAACCCTAAGCCACCCAGGCACCCCGGTTTGGTCATTTTCTGTGATTCCCTGTAGCCGGCATAGAAAAATACTCCCTAACATCTGGGGCCAGGTGGTCTGGTCTATTCCCTGATCGCTTGTTCACTCTTTCAGAACCTAGCTAAGGGAGCCCTATCTTTTCCTGCCTACATCTGAGTCCTTACTCACCAGGACCCTGGGATCATGACCTGAGCCCGTATGACTGAACCACCCAGGGCACCCCCACTTAGGAGATTCTAAGGGTTTTTTAAGAGCTCTGCCAAATATATTTATATTTCATAAATATATATATTTCTTATAAATCATAATATCCTACACATATACCCATAACCATCCATATCTAAAATTAGTTGACTTCTATTTATACTTACCTAAGAAAAGTCCATTCCGCTATTTCTGCACTATCAGGAGTGGAAAGAGAAATATGTATATGATGGAAATTATTATATTCTCTATATTAGTGTTGACCCAAGTGCTGATTTGATAAATTGTTACCAGTCTAACTGGAAATAAGGAAAAGTTAATGATGATGAAAATGAACTTAACATAATAAAAGAATGTCTTATATTCTGAGTTACTTTAATCACTTTTGGAGAATTAATACATTGTTTCCTCAATGAAATGTTGATAAAACTGCAGCGTATTGTTATAGGTGATGATGCTGTTACTTCGCAAAACACAACAACAAAACAAGGGTAATCCTATCTTATTCCCTGCTTCAGGTTTTTAAATTTTTATTTTACTGCTTCCTGACATTTACAAGCCTTGTCATGATCATTTTATGCAACTTCTTGTAATTAACAACAAAAGTATTTGACCCAGTGCTATTTGACTTCGGGTTATATTACATTTATTAATTTTTCACCTTTACTTTTTATTGAGTCCTTTTTTTCTTTTCTACTTCTAGTACCTGGTCATGGATTATTATGTTGGTGGGGATTTGCTTACTCTGCTCAGCAAATTTGAAGACAGATTGCCTGAAGATATGGCTCGATTTTACTTGGCCGAGATGGTGATAGCAATCGATTCTGTTCATCAGCTGCACTATGTGCACCGGTGAGTAAGAGGCCACACAAGAATGGGTTCTGTGAGGGCCAGAAGAGATGTCTTTGTGGGAAAGTGATACTTTTGATGGCCATGGGGTAATTTTTTCTCTGTAAACTGTCTGACAGGGACAGTGATTTATTTAAAGTCTTCCTCACAAATGTGTGTTTGTATACAGTTTAAGATGAAATGAAAAGAAAAAAGTGAGCCTCTTTACAAAATAGTTTTTTATACAGGATTATTCTTTTTTTCTTTTTAAGTTTTTATTTAAACTCCAATTAACATACAGTGTAATACTGGTTTCAGATGTACAGTACAGTGATTTAGCACTTCCATTCCATGCACCAATAGGTGCATTCCTTAACCCCCATTACTGTTTCCCCCATTTCCCACACACCTCCCCTCAGGTGACCAGCAGTGTATGCTCTGGAGTTAAGAGTCTGCTTCTTGATTTGTGTCTCTCTCTTTTTTCCCTTTGCTCATTTGTTTTGTTTCTTAAATTCCACGTGAGTGAAATCATGGTATTTGTCCTTCTCTGACTTATTTTGATAATCAGAATACTTTAGCTCGCTTCTTATCGCTGAAAATGGTAAGATTTCATTCTCCTTTATGGCTGAGTAATATTCCATTGTATATATACACCACATCTTCTTTATCCATTCATCTATTGATGGACACTGGGGCTATTTCCATAGTTTGGCGATTGTAGATAATGCTGCTATAAACATCAGGGTGCATGTATCCCTTTGAATTAGTATTTTTGTACTCTTTGGGTAAATACCTAGTTGTGCGATTGCTGGATTGTAAGATACTTGCATTAACATTTTGAGAACCTTCCATCCTGTTTTCCAGAGTGGTTGCACCAGTTTGCATTCCCACCAACAGTGCACGAGGGTTCTCCTTTCTCCACGTACCAGATTATTCTTATAGCTGTTGACACAAGCTAAAAATTTCCTTCTGATATAAACAGCTCATAATAATTTATGTGTAATAAAAAAATTTTAAATGTATTGCATACTTTAAAAGGCAGTCTCACATTTTAAAAGGAGAGAGCGTAGGAAATGATCACAGAGTTACTGGTGAATGAATCATTCAAATGAGGAAAGCTTCGGGTTGTGAGACCATGAGAGAGAGTGACGAGGCGCTAGGAAGAAGCAAATGGAGGACCCGCCACTTCGGAGAGGGCAGGAGACATCCTCTGAGACGTCAGCACGCGTCCGAATGAGGCAGAGGGTTTGCTGTGACCCACTTTGATGGGTCTACTCCAGGGCTTTTGAATCCGTAGGGTGGGTGGGGCTGGGAATTGGCATTTCTGACAGGTTCCCAAGTGCTGCTGCTGGTCCTGTGACCAGACTCTGAGCCTGTCTGTTCAGTAACACAGCAGTGCCTGTTTGTTTTAGGTGGTGGTTGATGCACGTGATCTCTGTGAAGGACAGGAGCTCAGGTGGAAGAGAAAGTTTCTGTTTTAGTGTTGCTTTTTTTTTTTTTTTTTTTTTTTTAAAGATGTGGGTATTTTCAGCTGATTGATTTACTTAGTACTGAACTTCTAGGACATTAGAAAAGGAAGAATATTTTGATTAAAAATTTTGTATTTAGGAGATTTCAGTTTGGCTACTGCCTATTCATATGCTTTCCCCTGTTGATACCTAATAGTCACAAAGGTTTTTTTAAAATAAAACCTAGAATATACTTTATAATATAAACCATGAATATACTTTTATAATGAAAATTATAAAACACAGTGCAGTTTTTAAGATGGTATTATGGTCTTAAGAGCAAATTATGGAATGAGAAAATAAGTGCTTTTGTTACAGGAACTCAAGATCCCAGCTGAGAACTGTCATTTAAAAATATTTTTTTCTAATTTTCTCTAAATTTAATTTTATTTTTTCAGTGTTCCAAGATTCATTGTTTATGCACCACACCTAGTGCTCCATGCAATCCGTGCCCTTCTTAATACCCACCACCAGGGTCGCCCAGCCCCCCACACCCCCCTCCAAAACTCTCAATTTGTTTCTCAGAGTCCATAGTCCCTCATGGTTCATCTCCCCCTCCAATTTTCCCCAACTCACTTCTGCTCCCCTTCACCCGTTATCTTCTGTGTTATTCCTTATGCTCCACAAGTAAGTGAAACCATATGATAATTGACTTTCTCTGCTTGACTTATTTCACTCAGCATAATCTCTTCCAGTCCTGTCCATGTTCATACAAAAGTTGGGCATTCATCCTTTCTGATGGAGGCATCATTGTATATATGGACTATATCTTCTTTACCCATTCGTCTGTTGAAGGGAATCTTGGCTCTTTTCACAGTTTGGCAACTGTGGCCATTGCTGCTATGAACATTGGGGTACTGATGACCCAGTACATCTTTTATCTTTGGGGTAAATACCCAGTTGTACAATTGCAGGGGCATAGAGTAGCTCTATTTTTAATTTTTTGAGGAATCTCCACACTGTTTTCCAAAGTGGCCGTACCAACTTTCATTCCCACCAACACTTATTTACTGTTTTGTTAATTTTGGCCATTCTAACTGGTGTAAGGTGGTATCTCAATGTGATTTTGATTTTAATCTCCCTGATTGCTAATGATGATGAACATTTTTTCATGTGTCTGTTAGTCATTTGTATGTCTTCTATGGAGATGTGTCTTTTCATCTCTTTTGCCCATTTTTGACATGATTATCTGTTTTTTGAGTGTTGAGTTCAAGGAGTTCTTTATAGATCTTGGATATCAGCCCTTTGTCTGTAGTGTCATTTGTGAATATCTTCTCCCATTCCAGGGTTTGCCTCTTCGTTTTGTTGACCATTTCCTTTGCTGTGCAGAAGGTTTTGATCTTGATGAAGTCCCAAAAGTTCATTTTCACTTTGGTTTCTTTTGCCTTTGGAGACATATCTTGAAAGAAGTTGCTGTGGCTGATGTCGAAGAGGTTACTGTCTATGTTCTTCTCTAGGATTTGACAGATTCCTGTCTCATGTTGAGGTCTTTTATCCATTTCGAGTTTATCTTTGTGTGTTGTGTAAGAGAATGGTCAAGTTTTATTCTTCTATACATAGCTGTCCAGTTTTCCTAGCACCATTTATTGAAGAGACTGTCTTTTTTCCACGGAGTATTTTTCCCTGCTTTGTCAAAGATTATTTGACCATAGAGTTGAGGGTCCATATCTGGGCTCTCTACTCTTTTTCCACTGGTCTATGTGTCTGTTTTTGTGCCAGTACCATGCTGTCTTGGTGATCACAGATTTGTAGTAAAGCTTGAAATCAGGCAATGTGATGCCCCTAGTTTTGTTTTGCTTTTTTTTTTTTCAACATTTTCTTAGCAATTCAAGGTCTCTTCTGGTTCCATACATATTTTAGGATTGTGTTTGTTCCAGCATTTTGAAAAATGCCAGTGAAATTTTGATTGGGTCGGCATTGAAAGTATAGATTGCACAGGGCAGTGCAGACATTTTAACAATGTTTATTCTGATCCATGAGCATGGAATGCTTTTCCATCTTTTTGTGTCTTCTTCAGTTTCTTTCATGAGTGTTCTGTAGTTCCTCAAGTACAGATTCTGTACAGATTCTTTACCTCTTTGGTTAGGTTTATTCCCAGATATCTTATGGTTCTTGGTGCTATAGTAAATGAAATTAATTCTCTAATTTCCCTTTCTATATTTTCATTGTTAGTATATAAGAAAGCAACTGATTTCTGTGCATTGGTTTTGCATCCTGCCACATTACTGAATTGCCGTATGAATTCTAGTACTTTGAGGGTGGAGTCTTTTGGGTTTTCCATATAAAATATCATGTCATCTGCCAAGAGAGAGAGTTTGACTTCTTCTTTGCCAATTTGAATACCTTTTATTTCCTGATTGCTATTGCTAGGACTTCTAGTACTGTGTTGAACAAAAGTGGTGAGAGTGGCCATCCTTGTCGTGTTCCTGATGTCCATGGGAAATCTGTCAGCTTTTCCCCACTGAGAATGATATTTGCTGTGGGTTTTTCATAGATAGATTTTATGAAGTTGAGGAATGTTCCCTCTCTCCCTGTACTTTCAAGCATTTTAATCAGGAACGGATGCTGTATCTTGTCAAATGCTTTTTCTGCAACAATTGAGAGGACCATGTGGTTCTTCTCTCTTCTCTTATTGATTTGTTCTGTTACATTGATTGATTTGTGAATGTTGAACCACACTTGTATCCCAGGGATAAGTCCCACCTGGTCATGATGAATAATCTTTTTTATGTACTGTTGGATCTTATTAGCTAAGGTCTTGTTGAGAATTTTGGCATCCATATCCATCAGGAATATTGGTCTGAAATTCTCCTTTTTAATGGGGTCTTTGCCTGGTTTAGGGATCAGGATAATGCTGGCTTCATAGAAAGAGTCTGGAATTTTTCCCTCTGTTTCTATTTTAAGGAAACAGCTTCAGGAGAATAAGTATCATTTCTTCTTTGAATGTTTCGTAGAATTCTCCAGGGAATCCATCAGGCCCTGGACTCTTGTTTTTTGGGAGGTTTTTGATCACTGCTTCAATCTTGTTACTAGATATTGGTCTTTTCAGATTGTCATTTTCTTCCTGATGCAGTCTTAGGAGTTTATACTTTTTCAGGAATGCATCCATTTCCTCTGAGTTGCTTAACTTATTGGCATATAACTATTGATAATAATTTCTGATAATTGTACTTATTTCCTTGGTGTTAATCGTGATCTTTCCCCTTTCATTCATAATTTTATTAATTTGAGTCTTCTGTCTTTTCTTTTGGATTAGTTTGGCCAGTGGTTTATTGGTCTTATTGATTCTTTCAAAGAACCAGCTTTTAGTTTCATTAATGTGTTCTACTGTATCTCTAGTTTCTATTTCATTGATCTCTGCTCTAATCTTGATTATTTCCCTTCTTATGGAGTGGGTTGGCTTAATTTGTTGTTGGTTTTCCAGTTCTTTAAGGTGTAAAGAGAGCTGGTGTATTTTGGATTTTAAAGTTTTTTTGAGTGAGGCTTGGATGGCTCTGTTTTCTCCTTAGGACCGACTTTGCCGTATCCCATAGGTTTTGGACTGCTGGGTCTTCATTCTCATTGGTTTCCCCAATTCATGGAAACCAATGAAGTTTAAGTTCTTTGATTTCCAGGATCCAAACATTCTTGGGCAAGTTGGTCTTTAGCTTTCAAGTGTTTGAATTCCTTCCAGACTTTTTCTTATGGTTGAGTTCCAGTTTCAAAGCATTGTGGTCTGAGAAAATACAGGTAATAATCCCAATCTTTTGGTATTGGTTGAGCCCTGATTTGTGACCCAACATGTGGTTTATTCTGGAAAAGGTGACATGTGTGCTTGAGAAGAATGAGTATTCTGTTGTTTTAAAGTGGAATAGTCTGTATATATCCATGAGGTCCATCTGGTCCAATTTCTGCTTGGATGATGTGTCTGTTACTGAGAGTGGCGTGTTAAGATTCCCTATTATTAATGTATTCATATTGATATGACTCTTTATTTTTTGATTAACCATTGACTTATGTGGTTGGCTGCTTCCATATTGGGAGCTTAAATATTTACAATTATTAGATCTTCTTGGTGGATAGACCCTTTCACAATGAAGTAGTGTCCTTCTGTATCTCTGACTATAGTCTTTAGTTTAAAATCTAATTTATCTGATATGATAATCACTACCCCAGCTTTCTTTTGAGACCCATTGGCATGAAAAATTCTTCTCCATCCCTTTGCTTTCAGTCTGGATGTATTCTTAGGTTCCAGATGTGTCTCTTGTAGACAGCATATGGACGGGTCCTGTCGTTTTATCCAGTCTGCAGTCCTGTGCCATTTTACGGGAGCATTTAGGCCGTTCACGTTGAGAGTGATTATTATCATGTTGATATGTTTTTATTTGCATGTGAAGTCCTTGTTGCTATAGATTGTCTCTGTAAATTTCTGTTCTATGTCACTCTTGGGTTCTTTCTTCTTTTATAGAACCTGCCTTAATATTTCTTGTAGTGCCAGCTTGATGGTAAAATACTCTTTTAAACCTTGCCTGTCATGGAAGCTCTTTATCTCTCCATCTATTTTGAATGTCAGCCTTGCTGGAAAAAGTATTCGTGGCTGCATGTTCTTTTCATTTAGTTCCAGCCCTTCCTGGTTTGCCAGGTTTCTGCGGACAAGTCTGACATTATTCTGATGGACCTTCCTCTATATGTAAGGAATCTCTTCCCTCTAGATACCCTCAGAAGCTCTTGTCTAAAATTATGGTTCGTCAGTCTCACAATTAAGTGTCTTGAGGTCTTTCTAGATTCGTTGATTTTGGTTGGTGTTCTTTCTGCCTCTAGGACCCAAATGCTTGTTCCATTTCCCAGACGGGGAAAATTTTCATCCAGAATTTGTTCAACTATATTTTCTAATCTTCTTTCTTTTTCCATCCCCTCAGGGATCCCAGTAATTCTGATGCTGGAACGTGGCATGGCGTTATTTATTTCCCTAATTCTGTTTTCATGGCTTCTAAGCTGTTTGTTCCATGCCTCCTCCTGATCCCTGTTCCTCTTTCATTTTTGTCTTCTAGATCACTAATTCTATCTTCTGCCTCGGTTACCCTAGCTGTTAGAGTATTTAGATTAGAACGGATCTCATTGATAGCATTTTTAACTTCTGCCAGCTTAGCTGTCACTTTTGTGCCTAAAGATTCTATGTTGTCATTAATGGTTTTCTCCAACTTATCTATTGTCTGGATAATTATTACCTTGAATTCCCTTTCCGACATACTGTTTATTTCCGTATCCAATGGCTCTGATGGAGAGGGCACAGTCTCTGAATTTTTCCTCTGTTGGGTGTTCCTCCTCCTAGTCATTTTGGTGAGAGGTGGTGGAGGGGATGTGTAGTTGAACATATCAACCATGATCCAGGCAAGGTGCAGCCTGAAATGTTTCAGAGCAATAGGAAATCACCACCAAAAAGAAAGAAAAAAGAGCGAGAGAGAGAGAGAGAGAGAGAGAGAAGAGAAAACCCAGCCAGAATGAGACCCAAAAGTAAGATTTATAAGGTATATAAACAAAAACAAACTAAAAGATTGACAGAAGTAAATGATAAGAAAAAAAAAAAACAACCCAGCCAAAATGAACCCCAAGGATAAGATTTATAATATCAGAACAAAAGCAAGTACACTGAAACACTGACAGAAGAAGAAGATGGGAAGGTGGTTATAAATCCTCGATGTGGGCTAGGAAGGTTATTTTGTTTCTTCCTGGGTATATCTTGATATCTTCGTTAAAGGACTTAACTTTCCAGGGATAAAGGGAGATTAAAACTGGTTTATATATAGGGGTAGTATTGATTAGGGAAAGCAGATTACCTTGAAGATTATATCTATATGTATATTAAAAAAAATAGAAAAGAAAAATTAAAACACAGGTATATGTAGGAAAAAAGTTCAAGTTAAAAGGTTATTATTGAGTATGTTGTATTAAACCTCTAGTTGTAATGGTAAGTAGGTTAGAAAAATTAAAAAGAACAAGAATTGTGAGAACAAATTAAAAAGAAACTTGTATCTATGAAGTATACAGGTGTTAGAATACCAGGAGCTTAAGATATTGTTTTCCCTTGATATTGGGGTTTTATAGTTTTATGGTAACCCTGTGGTGGTTGTCCTCTCCTTCTTTTGGCTTGCTTTCTTGGGGAAGCACCTGCCGTGTTATTTTTCAGTCAGTCTTGCTTGGGTTGAGTTGTCCTTCTCCTGTCAAGGCGGGGCTGGGTTCTGTGGAAACTGGGTTTTTTAAGACTTTTGTTCTCTGGAGGTTTTTGTTCTTTGGTGACTTTTCGCAGCAATTGAGAGGTTTAGTGGAAAGCAAACTGCACCCAGACCTCCACCTGAGAGAGAAGCCTCAGTCTGCTCCCCTCTGGATGGCCCAGAACACACAGACTCCCCGTCTGCAAACTCCACTGAGCCGTGCAGCCTCCCGCAGGCGCTGTGTACCCCCAGCCACTGTCTCAGGGTTCGCCCGAGGCACCCGCTTCTCTCTGTACCTCCCGTGTTACTAAAACCACGAGTGATACTGGTCCAGGGAGCTCATTTCTGGTGGTTGCCTTTGCCAGGACAGCTTGTCTGGGGTTCAGGCCCACACATGGTGTGCTCAGTCCCCATGGTTGTGCAGGTCAAAGAAGGCTGCCGCTGAGGGAGCCGGACCAGAGGTCGCGCCAGGTTCTCCCAGGCTCAGGCTGGGAGTGTCCAGACACTCTGCTGGTGGCCGCAGGCCAGGATCCTCAAGAGTGCTGGCTGACGCCTACACCAGACTCTCTCATGCATGGCCGGGAGTGTGCCCAGCTGAGTGGTGGTGCAAGCAGTGGCCAGGGGCTCTGGGACCATGGACTGGAGGCACCACCACATTCTCTCTGGCAGAGGTGGTCGCTGGCTGTGGCTCTCCTGGGTCTGTAGGCTTAGGCCCGTGCCCGTGACCGCCAGATTCCATCAGTTACCCCTTAAGATCTTTTGCTCTTGCTGAGTGCCTTCAACCAGATTCCAAGCTAATGCTTGTCCCCAAGCACAGGGCACTTTCGAATTGGGGTATTACTCTCCAGTGGGTCACTTCTGGTGGCTCCCTCCCCCTTCTGCTTATCCTCTGATACCCATCCGCTCGTTCCCACTCAGCTATGGCAAATATTCTTAACTGATCATAGGACCCTTTCACGCCAACTGTATATACAGTCTTACAATTCTTCTCAACACTGCATTTTAGATGACAACTATCTTTCTGATGTTGACATTGGAAATCCATTTTAACCCTGAGCCCTATTAGGGCTCTGTAGTTTGAATACCTATAATTTTACCGGGTACTCGATGTTAAATGAGTCCTGTTTATTCCATTGTTGGATAGCTCTCATGTCATAGGATTTTACTTTATGTTAAGATGAATTTCTTTTTTACCTTACATTGTTCCTAGTTTTGCCTTCAGAACCACATATAATAGTGTAATTTGTCTTAAAACTCTCCTGCCTTCTGAAGTCATCATTCCTCTAGGTTAAACATCAGCATATTTGTACTTTCTTTGTTATCAAAATGGACGTACACATTCCGTTTCCCACTGCCTCAGACGCACATGTCAGTCCTCGTCGTGCGCGGGCTTCCGCGCCGCCCTCCCTCCTTGCCTCTCCCTTCACGTCTCGGCAGACGCGCTCCGGTCTAGCTCGGCGGATGCGCTCCGGTCTATCAGTGCGTTCTTAAAATGCGATTCCTGTTTCTTTCTGGAAAGACTACTTCAGCAGATGCTTTACTGAGGAAATGTTCATTGAGTCTGTTTTTATAAATAGCACTGTGCAAAATTACATAAAATTTTAAGTAAGTATAATATATATTCCTAACTTGTAAGAAATTTCCAGCCTGTTTGGGGACAGAAAACACAAGACATAAGTAAAAACTAAAGTAGTAGACTTTAAATAATCATTTAGGGCAAAAGTATAAGAGATGGAGTGAGCTCGGATTGTGAACTGCCATTTGAATTATTTAAGCAAATTACAGTGAACTCAAAGAAACGAGTAATAAGCTTAATAGATGATTTCCAGTGGTTACTTAACTTTTAACTGTGTTACAGATTTTACCTATGTTATTCTAACAATAGTGCTGTTATTTGGGTGTCATCTAAAATGGATGTGAGTCCGTTCTGTGAACGAGAAACCCAGCTTCAGAGACATGAGTCCATAGTTAGCATAACCTAGGTTAAAATCTGAGTCAGGCTGGGGGCACCTGGGTGGCTCATTGGGTTGAGCCGCTGCCTTCGGCTCGGGTCGTGATCCCAGCGTCCTGGGATGGAGTCCCGCATAGGGCTCTCTGCTCAGCGGGGAGCCTGCTTCCCCCTCTCTCTCTGCCTGCCTCTCCGTCTACTTGTGATTTCTGTCTGTCAAATAAATAAATAAAATCTTTAAAAACAAAAATCTGAGTCAGGCTGATGCTGGAATTTATGTTCTTGACATAACATCTTACTGCTCATAAAAGTATGCTTTCATGGGACTTTGCAGATGAGGAGGCTTTTTGTAGGCAGAGCAGAAGGCGTTCTAGCGACCAGGGATGGCGGGAGATAAGGTTGTAGATATGCAGAAGGTTGGTTGGTAGGTGGTTCGGCTGGAGAAGAGAGCTCATGTTGAGTTGAGGAAGAGCAATTTTGGTCCCTCTTGGGGAAACACTTGAGTACCGTGCTGTAGACTTGATACCGTGATAGCCATCAAGCTACAGGTAGCTTAAGGAATGAAGTGTTTTGTTCAAACATTGTGTTAAGTTAGCTGGTTTTACAGTAAACTTCACATCAAAGTTGTCAAGGTTTGCCAAATTTCAGAATGTTTTATAATTTTGAACTTCAAGTATATGGAATTAGAGAATACAAAAAGGGAATAGAAGAGATGGGATGTGTTCAGGGAAGGAAATATGTTTTCCCTTTGTGTTCTTTTAAAACAAGTTTATTTCCAGACTTCCAAAATATATTATTTGTCTTCTAATAGGGCATTTTCAGATGAATATTTTGTCTTTGCTTCCGCATGGTTTTGTGAGAAGGAAATGAGCAGTGGACAGTAGCAAGTGATAGGAGTCGTCAGTCCCACATGCTTGGCTTCCAGTTGCTCACCATGTTGTCATATTTTACTCAAGAACATTTGCAACTACCTTTGAAATTTCCAGAAATACACTTAAAAAAAAAAAACAACTAATGTAAAACAGTATTTTGCCTGTTTTCAAAGGAGATGTTAGTTAATGTAAGATGAAAGAGGTATGGATGGGGACGTGAAAATAGGAATTAAAGACATTGACTCTGGCTAGCTGTAAAATCGATGTCCAGACTGGGGCGCCTGGGTGGCTCAGTGGGTTAAGCCTCTGCCTTCGGCTCAGGTCATGATCCCAGGGTCCTGGGATCGAGCTCCTCATCGGGCTCTCTGCTCGGCGGGGAGACTGCTTCCCCCTCTCTCTCTGCCTGCCTCTTTGCCTACTTGTGATCTCTCTCTCTGTCAAATAGATAAATAAAATCTTTAAAAAAAAACCGAGATACAGACTGACAATAAAGTAAATAAAGTAAAGTAAAAATGTTTTCAAGTAACACTGGGTAGT
Organism: Mustela nigripes; assembly: GCF_022355385.1. Taxonomy (NCBI): domain Eukaryota; kingdom Metazoa; phylum Chordata; class Mammalia; order Carnivora; family Mustelidae; genus Mustela; species Mustela nigripes. The sequence goes on from NC_081566.1 coordinate 11,828,221, forward strand.
GAGGAAAGCATTAGACGAGGTGCCACGAGACTTATTTACTGTACTTGCTCCTCCACAAGCTTCTGAAATTTACATGCCAAATGATTTGTCCTTGAGATTACAGCAACTTGGAACTTTTTCTAAAAAACAGTGGTCTTCCTGTAAAGATTAAAGGATGCTGCTTATTAAAGTGTTAAAGACTAGTTGCTGGCACGTAGACCATTTCCATGTCATTGTATTTTTTTAAAAAATATTTTATATATTTGTGAGAGAGAGCACACATGCAAGCACACCCAAGCAGGTGCAGCAGCAGGCAGAGGGAGAGGCAGGCTTCCTGCTGAGCAAGGAACCTGTCCTGGGATCTTCCTTTTTTTTTTTTTTTTTTTTTTAGAGATTTTATTTATTTATTTGACAGACAGAGACAAGTAGGCAGAGAGAGAGGGAAGCAGGCTCCCCGCTGAGCAGAGAGCCCGATGCGGGGCTCAATACCAGCCATCCTGGGATCTTGACCTGAGCTGAACGCAGGTGCTTAATTGACTGAGCCACCCAGGTGTCCCTCCTTGTCATTGTGCTGAGATGTGGAGAATGGTGCTGTAGAGATGAGTACTTATAGGGCTCTTACTGTGAGAGCTTACCTTACTGTGAGAGCTTCTCCCCTTTCACAGGAGGCCAGGAAAGGATGCAGTGGGGTTGAGGAGGGAAGAAAGATGGTCCCTGTAGAGCACTTGCTGGTAGAGCGCCTAATGAATATGAAACCTTTCCAGATTAAAGATGTCTGTTCTCCCTAAATCGATCTGTAGGTTTGATGCCATCCCTTTGAAAATCCCAGCAAGCGTTTCTTCGTTTTGTTTTGTTTTTTTCCTTCTATTCAGGTGAAAGTATTATTGTTAGGCTACCCTCCCTTAACAACTCTAGCTCCTGCTTCTCTTTGTGGAGCTGCATTCAGGCCTCAGGCTACTGGCTTGGCCCTAAACAGCTCTACTTAGGGACACAATAATACCATCTTATTTTCAGTGTTTTTGACAGCTCATATAGGTTTTTCATTTGGAGGATTTATTTATTTATTTAAATATAAAAATAAGCTCGCTCCAAAGTTTATGTGGAAATACAGTGAAACTAGAGTGGCTAAAATGGTTTTTGAAAAAGGAGAATAAAGTAGAAGAAAACATCAGAGAGCATCTTCTGGACTTAGGGTTGAGTCCTCCTCCTTAGTGAGGAGTTCTTAGATAGGACATTAAAAATTGATGAAGTGAACTTTACCAAAATGAAAAACATGTACACTTCTTAAGGAGCAGGTAGGAGGCCAAAAGGCAAGCTACAGAATGGGAGAAAATATTTGCAAACCATATGTATGATGAAGATCCTGTATCTCTGATATATAAAGAACTCTCGACACGATCAAAAAACTTCAACTAATCCAGTTATGGAATGGACAAAAGACACAAAGAGACATTTTGCCCAAGAGGAGATACAGATAGCAACTAAACACATAAAAAGCTGTTCAATATTAGGCATTAGAAAAATGCAAACTAAAACTACAATGAGATATCAATGAGAAGATGTTAGCACTGCTAAAATAACAAATAGTGATAATACTAAGTGCCAGTCAGGATGTGGAGAAAGTAGATCTCTCACACATTGCTGGTAGGTATGTAAAATGACTTGGCTACTCAGGAACAGTTGAAAGTTTTAAAAAAAAGTAACATGCACTTACCACGGGACTCCGTGATTACATTTGACGACATTTATCCCAGAAAAGTTAAAACATATATTCACAGAAAAACCTGTACCTCAGTGTTCATAGTGGCTTTCTTTGTAATAGCAAAATACAAGAAGCAGCCGGCAAGTCCTTGAGTGGGCGGCGGGTTGCACACCTCCGCTGTACCTGCTGTATGCATACAAGGGAGTGCTCCTGGCAGGAGGAGGGGCAAGTGGTACTAATCGCGCACAGCAGCCTGGGTGGGCCTGAAGGGTGTTACGCTGAGGGTCAAGAATTAAATCTCCAAGTGTATGTACTACATGGTTCCTCATACCTAACTTCTTGGAATATCAGAACTGCAGAGTTAGAAAACAGATGAACGGTGCCCAGAGGACGAGGTCAGGGACAGGATGGGGAGTGAGGTAGCGTGTGGTTGTGTAGTTCTTTGTGGTGATGAAACGGCTGTGTATCTTGAATGTGGTGGTGGTTTTATGAATCGACACCCAGGATAAGATTGCATGGGACTACACACATGTGCATGTGCGGATGGAAAAAGGATACAGACTGAGAAGGTCTATAATCTACCCTTAATGTCTCTGTGTTGGTTTCCTGGTTTTGCCATTGTGCTGTGGCTGTAATGTATGTTGTTAGCAGTGGAGAAGCTGGGGAGAACGGTGGACTCAGTGTTCCATTTATGCAATTGCCTTCGGGTCTGTAATCATATCAAAATGAAAAGGTTTTAAGAAAAAAATAACTCTATTACTTCCTTTTCTAAAGTCTGAAAACCAAGCCCAAGAAAGTCTCCATCGTGTCATACCTGCAATTTGTGTAAATTTGGGTGAATTCATAGATTGCTAAATTTGCTTAGGCTCCTGGCCTTCTGGGAAGTGATTTTTCTTACCCTCTATAAGGCTGCAACCTGTAATCCACGTACTTGGTTGTCATTGGCAGATAGATGATGTGCAAATCACAAGGTAAGCTGAGGCCACTTAGTGAAACAGTCAGTACTGAAGTAGGTCTAGGACTGAGCCCTGAAGAACTTTGGTATTTTGAGATTGGGTAGGGTAGGAGTGGCCAATAAAGCATACTAAGAAGGAACATCAGGAGGAAATAATAAGTGTTGGATAAGGCATCTTATGGAAAATCAAAGTAAATCATCTTCCCCTTTATGTTTAGTTACATTAATGTCTTAGCTGGTGCATTTCAAACATGTATCTTTTTTTGTGGATACTAGTGTCCTGGGTATTAGGAGTGGGAGTGAGATCTGCTATTTAGTAAGTAATATGGTTTTACTTACTATTTAGTAAGTTATTTATTTTACTTACTATTTAGTAAGTAATATGGTTTTATGTAAGTACTAGTACATTCTTTACATTCAGTTAACTGTCTTTTGAAAAAAAGACCAATTTCAAGAAAATAACTTCTGCTTCACAGTTGTACCCAAGTTGGACAAAAATTTTTAATTTTGTAAATTCATTCACAAGTCTTGTTCAAAGAGTCCTGTTTTACCAGTATCCTACCTACTTTCATGGGTGGGAATGAAATATGCTTACCTGTGATAATAGAGAGCAGTTGAATGACAACAAAAACAGGTTTTAAAAAAAAGCAAAATATAATTTTTTAATATACCTAAGCACTGTGGAAATATAGAATAAGAGAGTAAAGAGGAGGTGAACAAGTGAATCAGGAGGACCTCTAGGAAAAAGCCAGTCCGTGGTAGGAAGTAGATAGTTCAACAAATGGAATTAGCTTAGCTGAGGAGGAGGACCAAAGTAAACAAGATATGCAAAGAATGACCATTAAGATTCAGAAGTAAAGTTTTATCATTATTTTAACGTTCAAGGTATCACTTGAATACTTAGAAAAATACAATATAAAAACATTGTTATAAGAGTATATCCATTTTTTAAATGCTTTTAATAGAATGGCTGGTTTTGGTAGTCATTAAATACTTTATTTTTGATCTGTCACCTCAGGTTTGAGTCTTGCCATGGATGCACTTTGATTTTCAGCTAAAAGTCTGAATACCAGCATTTCCATTTTTGATTTCCTGAATAAGAACTTTGCATTTTAAGAGTGTCTTTCTTTTCAATCATTTATTTGCTTAAATGCAAAATTTATGTAAGAGATTATTTCTAACAACTAAACGGTATCATGTAGCATATGTCTGACTCTGGTTGATTAAAGTACAAGCCAAATGTTGGGTTATAGTAAGGCAAGCTCTAATTATAGGTTGAGAAAAAAACCCCAACTTATTTCTAAATATGTTAATTAAACTCAGCAATAGGCTTGGTGTTCCAGTAGTCAGCTACAACATCAAGTGTGCTAATAATAATGAAAGACACAAAATCCTACTAGAACAACAAAAAAAAGTAAGCTTGATCTGGTTAGAATGGTATGTTTGATTATCCTGTGATGTAGTTTTAGATGACAAAAATGGAAAGATGAGAATATTTGTGGTGTTTTTAAAGAATATGTAAATAATCAGAATGTTAATTCTGATACCAAAATGTTACCAGCTGGTATTGTGTGTTCTTCAGTAGCCAGGATCTTACCTTGATTTCTGTTTCTCCTATAGGTTTTATAATATCACCATTTTAAGAGTGGTGCTCATGCTGTCTCCAAACTAGAAGGACCTTATTAGAAACTGCTTTGATAGCGAAGGGAAAGTCATTGATAGTGGGCAGATTGTTTTGTCACAGAGGTCAGTGATAATATAAAGTATTTAATGCTTTACGCTTGTTGATTAGTAAGAATTAGATATGCATATCTGGGGAGAGAAGTTCCATTATTTTAGATCACCTATCATTTTACAGTTCTTAGTGGAAATAGGTGTCCATACAATTAGGTAATGGTAGAATATGAAACTGGTTTTTAAAAATGGAGAATTCTCTCAGGGCGTCTGAGTGGCTCAGTTAAGTGTCTGACTCTTGGTTTCGGCTCAGGTTGTAATCTCCAGGTTGTGAGATCAAGCCCTGTGTGGGGTCTGCACTGGGCATGGAGTCTGCTTGAGATTCTCTCTCTCTGTCAAAACAAACAAACAAAAGAATTGTCTCTCCATTTTAAACCCTTCATTTAAAAAAAAAAAAAAAGATATAAAAATAACAAACTTTTCTTTATTGGCTCCACTCTTAATAGTATTAGATGTTGTCTTTGGTAATTAACATTAATAGTAATCATTGATATGTTACTGGCTCATGACTTATTCCAAACTTTTCACCCAGAGGAGGAAAGCGTGATCTCTGCCTTTTTGTACTACTTGCCATTGATATTCAGAGGATCTTCATTAAAAAATGCTGTAAGGGGATGCCTGGGTGGCTCAGTGGGTTAAGCCGCTGCCTTCGACTCAGGTCATGATCCTGGGGTCCTTGGGCAAGGAGCCTGTCTCTCTTTCCACCCCTGCCTGCCTCTCTGCCTGCTTGTGTGCTTTCTCTCTCTCTCTTTCTGACAAATAAATAAATAAATATTTTTAAAAAATGCTATAAGATTTCATTATAAATAGACTTTTTTTTAACAGCTTTACTGAGATGTAATTCACATACCATACAATTGAGTCAATTAAAATGTACAGTGATTTTTAGTGTATCCACAGATATGTTTAGTCATCACCGCAGTCTGTTGTTTTTTTTTTTTAAAGATGTATTTATTTATTTGACAGAGATCAAGTAGGCAGATAGAGAGAGAGGAGGAAGAAGGCTCCCTGTTGAGCAGAGAGCCCGATGTGAGACTCGATCCCAGCACTCTGGAATCATGACCTGAGCTGAAGGCAGAGGCTTTAACCCACTGAGCCACCCAGGAGCTCCACACCTTAGTCTGTTTTAACCATTTTCCTCACCTGTACAGAAACCCTCTACCCTAAAGTTCTCACCTCCCTGTTCCCTTATTTCCCTAGCCCTAAGGAACCATTAATCTGTCTCTCTCTGTAGATTTGTCTATTCTGGACATTTCACATCAATGGAAAGCTAATGGGTGTCTCTCGATGGACTTCTTTCACTTAGCACATTGTTTTCAAGGTTCAGTCCTGTTGTAGAGTATACTAGAGTGTACATCTCAGTTTAACCAGGTTGTCTGGTAAAACTAAAATGCCAGCATTTTCCAGAGATTTTTGACAGAGTCCATAGTGTGCCATGGGATCACAATTATACACAGTACAAGCCAAAATTAGTCTGTCAGGAAATGATTGAGTCTCAAGAGAAAAAAAGTGGACTGATAGCTCAAGATGACCCAGGTCAGATGACCTAGGTTTGAATTGGAAGAATTATCAGATAAAACCTTTAAAAGAGTATTTACTTTAAGCATACTTCATGAAATAAAGGAAAACATTTAAAATGAATGAGATGATAGAAAATTTCAGTAGTGAAATAGGAAAAAAACAAAATGAAACCTTCACAATAGAAAAATACAGTATCTCAAATAAAAATTCACTGAATGGCATCTGTATCAGAAAGGAGACTCATAACAGAAAGTCAGTGAAACTGAGTGTAGATCAACGGAAATTATTCTTTGCAAACTAGACATGGAAAGATTGTAAGAATGAACAGATAAGTGATGAAAAGATGTAACATATGTAATTGGAGCCCCAGAAAGACAGAACAGAGCAGAAAAAATAATGGCTGAAGATGTCCCAAGTTTGGAGAAACATAGGAATTTAGAGAATCAACAGTCACAGCAAATCAAAACAATATAAATTTGACAAAGCACCTCCAAATCAAAGTATGGAATACGAAGGATACGAAAAGTCTTGAGAGCATCTAGAGGAAAATAATGCTTTACGTACTGGGGAAGAACAATCTGAGAGAGCTCAGATTTCTCATCAAGACCACAGGGACTAAAGAATAATTGAACAAAATGTTTACAGTACTGGAAAGAAGAAAACTATCAACCTAGAATTTTATATCCAGTGAAAATTTCCTTCAGGGATGAAGTTAGAAAGAGAATATTTTTAGATACATGAAACCCAAAAGAATTTATTACTCAAGACCTTCCTTATCAGAAATGCTAATTACACATTTCAGAATGAAGGAAATGTTAGCAGAAGGAAATGTGGGGCTTCAAGAAAGAAGAAAGAGCATAGTAAATGGTTTTAAAAAATTGTGTGTATACAACACTTTTCCTCTTAAATTCTTATTTTTTTAAAGATTAAAAATATCTATTTATTTTTAAGCAATCTCTGCATCCAGTATGGGGCTTGAACTCACAACCCTTAGATGAAGAGTTTCATGCTTCACCAACTGAACCAGCCAGGTCACCCCTCTCTGGGGTTCCTTAAAACATTTGACTGTTTAAAGAAATTTGTTTTGGTAGATAGTCAGTGAGCAAATTTGTAATATGTATGACAACTGGAACATAATGGATAGAGATAGAGCATAAGCAAATTCTGGTATAATTATAGACCTTTAAACATTTTTTTTGGGAAAAAAGGAAAAAAATCCTATGAGACAAAAAGAATAAGTGACTACCATAACATTTAAAAAAAAAAAAAGTGATTTACAGGGGCAAGAAAATGAATTTATCATCAGACAATTCAACAATAAAGGTTTATGACTGAAAAACAATGTGTTAAATATTTATGATGTCCCAGAAAAGAGAACACAAACATAATCACCTTTCAGGTATAAAGAACACTCACAAATGTCGTCAACTTGCAGGAGCCTGGGGAATGTTGATCCCATGAATTCTTCCTGAAGAATCTAGTAATCTGTTAGAGAATGAGCTACAGACAACCAAAATGACAGGCAGACATCAGCTTAAGGACTGGAGTTGCTCATTAAGTAGCTGTAGAAGTGAAAACAAGAAAAGTTAAGAGTGAGCGGGAACAGCATTTACGGCTGTTTGCTCTTGGAATGGACATAGGCTGCAACCATAAAAGGTGGTGACAATTGGGAGAATTTGTACACATTTTTTTCAAAGTGTTTTCAGTCATCAAATTTATGGTGCTGGCATAAATAATGTTATTTTGAGATTGTTGTGTGTGAATGTGAAATAAAGCAAATGCGTGATTATGGGGTACTCCAGTTCACTTCTCTTACCCCCTGTGTCCTTAAGAGTCAGGCCTGTTGGTGCAGAAGGAAGGGGACACTGATGTGAGATCAAAGAGGACAAGTATAAACTCTGTAGTTCTGAATTTGAATTGGAAGTATCAGAATGAGCTACTGAGGTTTCCATAATTTGCAAGGACTCCTAGAATTTCCTGAAAACTTCTCTGCAGTTTATGATATGGAGAGGGTACAGATTAAACTCAGCCAAGAGAAGAAGCGCATAGGGGAGAGTTTAGGAGAGCGCTGGTATCATATAAGACTGATGAATCACTGACCTTTACCTCTGAAACTAACAATACATTGTATGTTAATTAATTGGATTTAAATTAAAAAAAAAAACACAAAAACAGAAACCTTTACTTCTGGCACCTGCAGGTACAGCCTGGTCCTGCGACCCTACATCAGATAGGGAGTGCAAGGTGAGGAGAGAATTATTTCATCTTACCAGCATCCTCCCTCACCTACTCTTTCCCCAGGAAAGTGGAATGTACAAATTCGTACATGTTATCTTGAGCTAGGCCTGACTCAGGGATCCTTTTTATCACTGTTACTGCTTTTTGTTTTGTTTTTGCCTTGAAATTTACATTGCATGGTATACCAGCCTTTTAGTAATGGTATCCATATGCCTCTGATTTTCTGTGATCTTATTTTTACTCTTTTCATTTTGAGCATCTCTTATGTGTGCAGCAATTAGTTGCGTTTTTACTTGCTGATCTAAAAAAAAATCTCTGTCACTTAAATACTGCATGGAATAGGGTGTCCGGGTGGCTCAGTTGGTTAAGTGACTGCCTTTGGCTCAGGTCACAATCCCAGAGTCCCGGGATCGAGTCCCACATCAGGCTCCCAGCTCCATGGGGGTCTGCTTCTCCCTCTGATCTTCTACTCTCTCATGCTCTCTTTCACTCTCTCTCTCAAATAAATAAATAAATAAATAAATAAATAAATAAATAAATAAAATCTAATTTTAAAAAGCACTGTGCAGAAAATAGAAAGTACTAAATAAGCCTTAGGTGTTATTTTTATCAGGACAATATAGAGATTTAAAGAAGTCTGACTAGGAATAGAACTGTAAGTATGTTGTAGATTTAAAAAATAGTAACAATACTGTGAGCAACTATACTCCAGTAAAATTTTGAAAATGTGGATGAAATGTGCATTAGAAAACCATAAGCCACTACAGTGTACTCATGAAGAAATAGAAATCATGGAATAACCCTAAAAACGTTTAAAGAAATCTAGTAATGGGACATTTTCCTTCCACAAGACTTCAATCTCTTATATCTTTAGGCATTTTGTACCTTCCCCCCCCCTTTATTTTTAACATTGAAATACACATGATAAAATTCACACATGGCAAATGTGCTGTGCTGAGTTTTGACAATGGATACACCTGTGTGGCCATCATCACAGTCAAGATGTATAATGTTTTTATTACCCTGAAAATCGCCTTGTGCTCTTTCCCAGTTAAGCTCTGTTTCTCCAGCCATGAGTTGCTCTTGTTTCTGTCCCTATAACTTAGTTTTTAACCTGTTCTGGAACGTCTTATAAGCAGAATTCTACATGGTGTATTCTTTTCTGTCTGATGTGTTTTTATCAACATATAGATTTTTGAGTTTCATTCAGTTTGACGTATATGACAGTAGATGTTTCTTTATTGGTTGGTAGTCTTCTCTTGTATAAATATATGATAACTCGTCCACCTCCCTGTTGGTGGCCATTTGAGGTTTATTTCCCCCCATGGTTTTGAGCTATTGCAGACAGTATAGCTGCTACAAATGTTGTTTTATGGATAAAGTTTTCTTTTACTCTTAAGAAAGCAGTAATTGAATCCTGTATAAATTATTTCAGAAAATTTGAACATTTTTGAAAAATGTAACCCCTTGATAACAAAACTTGCGAAAGATAGGGTTTATAGAAGAGAGTGTTTATAGAACAATATTACTTATGAATATAAAAGCAAAAATCCTAAAGAGAAAAACAATCAAATTCAGCAGTATAGATGTTATATTTGTCAACACTAATAAGACAGACTGATTTTTCAATTTAATTTCTCTAAGATTGGATGCTTTTTAAAATAATGGCTTTTATAATTGTAGTTGTGTGTTCTGTCCTTTAGGGGCACATGATATAGTGGTGCATCTTTATAATCAATGGAATTTTACACTCCGTGATGCATGGTACATTTAAAAAAATTGTCATGTGTGGGTTTCATTCTAGGATGCCAGGAAGTTCCAACATTAGAGCATCTATTAGTGTAATAAACTATATTAATAAACTTAAGGAGGAAAACCATAAAATCTCAGTACTAAAAGTAATAAAATTGAATATCCATTCCTGATACTTTTAGCAAATTAGGAGTTGAAGATAATTCTTATAAGCTGATTCTGAATTTCTACTGAAAATCTAAACCAAGGATCATACTTAATGGCGAAACATTAGAAACATTCCCTCTAAAATTGAAAGCAGAATGAGAATGCTTCTTTGAAGAAAATCCCATTCACAATAGCAACAAAACTGTAAGGTACCAAAAACTATAGGTAAGAAAACATAGATACATAGTTAATAAAAGATAAGTAATAGCTATATGGATAATAAAAGTTCTCTGCAGAAAACTTTCAGTATTATTGAAAGATATACAAGAATACTCAGAAGTGAGATACACTGTATACATGGATGGGAAGAGTCTTCTTATAAAGACACCAGTTCTTTTAGATTAATTTATAAAATCATTGTGATTCCCATCAAAGTCTCTGTGTGTCCTATTGAACATACTCAGTTGATCCTAGCATTCATCTGGAAGAGCCATGACATTTTAAAATCCTGGTCCGCAGGAGTAAAGAAGTCATTACAGAGCTTTCATAATTAAGATAGTGTAGTATTTGTCCAGTTATAGGCATATACATAGGATGATCGTGTATCTCAGTTTATGCTTATTGTTCTGGTGATTATTAATAGTCTTCCTTTTCCCCTGGAGACTGTTAAAGGAAACTGCTTTAGGAAGTTCTGAAACAGACCCACTTGGTTTGCAACCTAAATGGTGGGAGAAATCAGTGGTTAAAGGATGTCGTTCAGTCAGTGCTGTTGGGACAGAAGGAAATGGGATGGGCCTTTATCTCACACTGCATGCAAACTTTTATTCCAGAGAGACTAAAGACTTGAAGTGAAAAGCAAAACTTTGAAACTTATAGGGGAAAATATGGGACAGTATCTGTAGGACCTCTGGGGAAAGGTAAGGGAGATTTCCTGGGACACAAACCACAAATTATGAGAGTAGAATTGTGGTTGCCAGGGGCTGGGGAAATAGAGAGAGGTTGGTCAAAGGGTACAAACTTCCAGGTACAAGATGGATAATGTCTTGGGGCACCTGGGTGGCTCAGTCAGTTAAGCTTCTGACTCTTGACATCAGCTCAGGTCATGATATCAGAGTCATGGGTTCGAGCCCTGCGTTGGGCTTGTCACTCAAAAGGGAGTCTGCTTGGAAATTATCTTTCCTCCTCTCTCTGCCCCACCCATCCCATTAAATAAATAGAAATGAATAAGGTCTGAGAAGCTACTGTATAATGTGGCTGTAGTTGGTAAAACCGTGTTGTATGATTGAACTTTTCTAAGAGATTGGAAATTAAACGTTTTACTGAAAAACACCACCAAAAACAAAAGAACACATGAGGAGTGTGTTAATTAACGCAACAGTGAGAATCCCTTCACGATGTGTATTATCTATCAAATCATCATGTTGTATACTCTAAATATATGATTTTATTTGTCAGTTATATCTCAGTAAAGCTGAAAATAGTGAAAAA